>NC_054470.1:124218836-124521866 GCF_017639515.1 Carcharodon carcharias
TCGAAAGGTGCAAAGCATAATAGATTGCACACATGTCCATTAAAGCACTTTACGGACAGTCAGGAGCAGTCATCAATGGGAAGGGGTACCATTCGATTAATATTCAGCTTGTAAGCGACCACAAGCAATGGATAATGCAGGTATGCATGCGCTATGCTGGCAGCAGTCATGATACTTACATCCTTAAACATCCAGGTGCCAGGGATGTTCATCAGGCCAGAACCTTTGAATGGCTACCTTCTGGGAGACAGAGAATAGCCTCTAAGGAAATAGCTTATGACACTGGTACAGAACCCATGGACGGAGCCTGAGAGATAGTACAATGAAAGCCACTCAACCAATAGGGCACTCATTGGTCTGCTTAAAAAGGAAACTCCAATGTCTGGGCAGATCAAGTGGCACTGTGCAATATGCACCTGCGAGACTGTCACGAATGGTCATTGCCTGCCTGGCAATGCACCACCTAGACCTGTTAAGAGGGGAAGCACAGGCAGAGGGTGATTTGATGAAGACAACCCCACCCTTGATGACTACTACACCAGATGTGCATGCTGGTCCACATGATGCCCGGGAGACTACACAATCTCTTATCATGAGAAGATTCTATTGCAATGCGTCTCCAGCACAACATCACCTTCTTGGTCCTTCCACCTTCTCATTTTATCTCCGATTTATGAAAACCAGGGCTGCATCTGCTAACGGCAATGTAGAGTCAACAAATAATGCCGAGCAGAGGGACACACATGAACACAAACTCCTCCGACACCATCTAGTTTTTCCAATTAAAACCATCACATCTCACACATATAATGCACAAATGCAGCCAGAGAATCATGTAAAAACAGAAATCATTTAATTGCAAAATAAATGAACATACTTCATAACTCTCAAATATGAAAAGCATCTATGTGAACCCGTGTGTGACTAAAGTGCCTTCTTAATTCTTAAGGTGCTAACGGCATGATGCTCCATCCTCGCTGCCAGCTGTGCTGGAGACACATTTCAGACCATCACGCCCCTTTGCCTTGGATGTCTGTGGCCGCTGATTGCCTGAGGCCATGTTGTCCCCAGTGTGATAGGATTCTCCAGCACAGTGGCTCATTTGTCACTGCGGCACTTGGAGGCGTTGGTGCCAATGGCAGAGGGGCAAAAGAGGTTGTCTACATCAGATACACCCTGAGAGGTGCCCCCCCCCGATGGCGTCAGTAGCTGCTCATACACCGCCATGAGGACCGTTTGGCCCTCCCTGCTTTCCTGAAAAGAACCAGGACGTGGATATGACTCCAGGCTCCTTGTCCCCTTTCACCCTGGCTCTGGACATCAGAGCACAGAGGCAAGGTGATAGAGTGCAGCTCAAATACAGACCCAGTATCACATCAATGAACTGGTGGGTTTGGCACTGCATGATAGTTGCCAGTCTCTCAATGAAGGATGCCCTGCATTCTGAAGAGTTGCAGTATTCATGGTCTGGATGGACTCCTCCAATATCCATGCCAATGCACGCATCCCCTCTGGAATCTCTGCCAGATCTCCATGTGCCACGCACTGTACGTAAAGTATCTGCTGCCTGAAAGATGACTCCAGAGGCTCATTATCAGACGGCGCTCAGCATATAGGTCACCTCCAGCACTCCTCCGAGTGCCAGAGTCCTGCTCCCTTTCAGTCTTCAACATCTAGTCTTGTGACTGATCAGCTCTCACCAGTGTTTGGATCCCTTACAGCTGAGTCGCGCATATGAGGTGCATGTAACTGTGCTGTGCTGGTGCGTAGGCTAGCAAGACTCCTTCGGGGCTATTGGCTTCTGCTGCTGATGTTTGACCTGTGGGGGAAACAACAAAAAGGGAGAATGAGAGGCACCACTGTCATTTGAGGTGAGTTCAGAGAGACACGCTTCCTCAAAACACTCGCACCACTAGGAGGTGGTAGGCAGTGTTTCAATCTTAGCCCCTTCAACATTGAGGCACATTGTCCTCCGAGAATGCTGCAAGCCTCCACAGTCAAAAGCCACCAATCTACCTTCCCGACAGCCACCCCAGTTTTCAAGACAGTTGCCCTCTCCCATTCAGCACTGTTTGCAGGAGAAAAGACAGCAGCCAATTTGCATACAGCAGGGATATCAAGGTGTTCAAAGATGCTATGTTCCAGCTTGCACATGAGTTTATCTCGTTTAGCAAGGACAATGGCAGTCAGGCAGAAAAAACCAGAGGATTCAGCAGCATTGCTGGATTTCCGATGGTCTAATTTGCACACAGCAGGGACACAGAAGTCAATAAGAAAAATTATCAGATAATTTTGTTATTTTTAATAATAGTGATTTGGTAGGTAGGATACCAGGAAAACTTGGCTCTTCTTCAGACGAAGCCAAGTCCACTTCAGAGAGCAGAGAGGTCCTTGGTTCAACATCTCCTTTAAAAGACGGTACCACTAGCAATGCATAAAGTCTTGCACTTTAAGTGTCAACTTTGATTACATGGCTCAAGATTTCATGATCGTCTGTTTCAGAGGTGAGAGTTTTTTCTTTATTCATGGGGATGTGGGCATCACTGACTTTGTCAGCATTTATTGCCCATCCCTAATTGCTCTCGAGAAGGGCATGATAAGCTGCCTTCTTGAACCACTACAGTCAATGTGGTGTAGGTACGCCCACAGTGCTGTTAGGGAGGGAGTTCCAGGATTCTGACCCAGTGACAGTGAAGGACGATAAATTTCCAAGTCAGAATGGTGAGTGGCTTGGAAGGGAATTTCCACATGGTGGTGTTCCCATATGTCTGCTGGCCTTGTCCTTCTAGACGGTAGTTGTCATGGGTTTGGAAGGTGCTATCTCAGGAGCCTTGATGAGTTCCTGCAGTGCACCTTGTAGATAATACACACTGCTGTCACAGTGCATCGGTGGTGGAGGGAGTAGGTAGTGTGCTAATCAAGTGGGCTGCTTTGTCCTGGCTGATGTCAAGCTTCTTGAGTGTTGTTGGAGCTGCACACATCCAGGCAAGTGCAGCATATTCCATCGCACTCCTGACTTGTGCCTTGTAGATAGTGGGCTGGCTTTGGAGAGTCAGGAGGTGAGATACTCGCCACAGGATTCCTAACCTCTGACCTGCTTTTGAAGTCATAGTATTTATATAGCTAGTCCAGTTCAGTTTCTGGTCAATGGTAACTCCCAAGATGTTGATCGTGAGGGATTCAGCTTTGACAGTGCCATTAAATATCAAGGGGCGATGGTTAGATTCCCTCTTATTGGAGATGGTCATTGCCTGGCTCTTGTGTGGCAGGATTGTTACTTGCCATTTGTCAGCCCAAACCTGGATACTGTCCTGGAGGATGGGGGTTGGTGGGGCAGAGCTCCACCATGTAACAAACATTTTGATTACCAATACATGCTATTTACACTCTATATTATGGATTAGTGTTGAATGTTTAGAAAAATGTTTAGTGAGGTTGCATCCAAAAGGGATTTAGTTTTTATATTCGTTCATAGGATAGCAAGACCAGCATTTATTGCCATCCCTAATTGCCCTTGAGAAGGTGCTGGTGAGCCACCTTCTTGAACCACTGCAATCCATGTGGTGAAGGTAAACCCACAGTGCCATTAGAGAGGAAGTTCCAGGATTTTGACTTAGCGACAGTGAAGGAACAGCGATATATTTCCAAGTCAGCTTGATGTGTGACTTAGATGGGAATTTGCAGGTGGTGATGTGTCATGTCTGCTGTATTTGTTCTTCTAGGTGGTAGAGGTTACAAGTATGGGAGATGCAGTTGAAGGAGCCCTGGCTTGTAAATGGTATACGCTGCTGCCACTGTGTGCTGGTGAAGGATGAAGCAAATATTTAATGTGGTAGACAGGGTGCCAATCAAGCAGGATGTGTTTTCTTGTATGGTGTTGAGCTTCTCGAGTGTTGCACTCATCCAGGCAAGTGGGAAGTTCCAATCACACTCGTGGCTTGTGCCTTATAGATGGTGGACAGGCTTTGAGGAATCAGGAGGTGAGTTACTCACCACAAGATTTCTAATTTCTGACCTTGGCTTTCGAGATACAATATTCAGCACCCATGGTATTCCACCCAACCATACTTATGCTCCATGACAAAAACTGAGAAAGCAGAAAGTCCCAGAGGTAGATATTATAAATTGTTTTCCCAACATACATGCAATGCATATGCAAGTTCCAACCATTAAAAATATTGTAAGCTTTTTTTTAAACTGGATCAACATTCACAAATTTATCAATGGATTGTTATTGATGACTGTTCAAGGAAGTATCCACTGGTAATGTACACAATTTCAAATCTGAAGAATGAAGATTTACTTCAGAGGCACATTTGTCTTCCCATTCCTTGCATGGTTGCCCACTGTCTGAAAATATGCTGGTCAACTATAACGGTACAGATCATGTCACTTGAGATTTTCCATGGATTTTCACTTTTCACTGAATTCAAAGAATTCATCGGTGTTTCATTTGCACCATGACACAAAGAACTAAATATATTTAAATAAAAAGCATATTAAAGATTGGCATGGAGTTAACATAAAAGACAAATTATTCTTAGACTTACATTTTTGCAAAGCCAAGTTTCAGACTTAGTTAGATGCGTAAATTCAAGAATTATTGTTGCATTTCACTTAATAGATGCTACACCGAGAATTTGGTTTAGATTAAACTGCCCATTCCAGGTATTGGTCTGGTAAACCTTCTCTGAACTGCTTCCAACGCATTTAAATTCTTCCTTAAATAAAGTGACCAATACTGTACACAGTACTTCAGATGTGGGTCTCACTAGTGCCTCAATCATTTATGCCACTTGCCAGGTATATCTGCCAAAACCTTTGCTGCTCATTTACAAAGCTCCACCCTTATGTGAGTTTCTTCAATTTATGCAGATAATGCACTGGCATAAGTTTGCACCTGCAAAGTTAAGTGTAGCACAGTCCAGTCACCTGATAATGGTCTAACTGAGTTTTCTGCAGATCAATAGCAATTTGCCTCATGGTATTTCGGAATTTTTCTTAGTGAGACCAGCATTACATGTAACCAAAGTGCTCTCAGTCACAGGGCACAAAAAAAAATTAAGGTTCCTGCTTCCCTGTCATATGTTCAGCTGACCAAAGCAGCTTGAATCACTTTCACAATCAGTATAATAATGGAAAAGGAAAAGGAGCAGCTGAGAAAGAAAGTCTGAGAGCCAAGACAGAAGATAGCTGCCACTCACTTTTACCCATATTAACAGTGCTGCATTTCTGTTTGTTTTACACCCGATTTTACATTCCAGCATGACCTATACAGGAATCTTGGGTGCAAGTTCCTGTCTACAAGATTGGCACAGCAACCGGTGTAAATTTGAGTAATTTCTGTGCAAACTCCCAGAAATTTAGGGCTATTATCTTTCACATGCAGCCCACTCCATTTAATTCTAGCTAACTTGAATCTTTTGAGAACGGTAATCAACTCTGAATCATTAGATATACAATTATATTCCTCTGAATCCCAAAAATCCGATGCAAGTTGTTTTACGTTAGAAGCTTATCAACCAGAAGTATGAACACATCAACAAAACTGATGTCCAATAAACTGCACTACAAAATGTTTTTGTGAAGCAATGTTCAACATAAATGTTAATATATCTTCTCACAAGCTTGTGAAGAATGGTTAATCTAGCTCTAAGTGATTTTCTGTTTATTTAAACGACAAAATATGTTATAATACAGAACTTATTCTTCCTCCATTACCCACTCCCATGCTATTTAATACCAAACTATAATGCTTCATTAATAACATATTGAAGTCAATTAAGACTAAAATTCTGACAATTAAATAAAATAAATTACATCAGCATTGTACTGTAACCGCAAAATCATTATGACAGCTTCCTTTTAAAGCTCGCCTGTGGGAAAACATTGAAATAACAAGTGCTTTTCAAAAGCAATGATAAATATATTTAGGTAGCAAAATAGCTAAATTCCAAAGAAATAATTAAATTTAAAATGATAATAACAAGCACATCAGCCAAGAATCTCAGTTAATATCAGTGGATAAACATTAAATTGAAGAAGAAAGCTTTTCTTTTACTTTGGTTAAAAGTCCAAACAAAGGAATGCTACACAAACATGTTAGGCGTTCATCATTTCATAATCACCAATTTCTAGTCTATCTGGTTACATGCTAAGTGGACAAAGATCAAATTTCCTTTGAATGGCAGGGTCCTGACTGACATTTTACCAGAATATTCATAAGTACATATTCCTATTGTTGTCAAAACCTATCAAGAACCTAAAAAATATTGCAAATCTACAATTGTGATAACTTATCATTCAGTTGATTTATATGCAAAGGCATTCTGGTGGCCCATTGCTCGTGATACCAAGTACTGGCACTATTGAATGGAAAGTAAGTTGTCAGAAGCATATCACATTTTGGGATTTTGAACATTTTTTCATGGGACGGATTTGGATATGATATCAGTGTTGCTTCTAAATTAAAACAAACTTTAAAAATGTTAAAAGTCACCTTACAGCCTTATGCTTGAACTGCTAGAACAAGGAGGAATTGGTATGCTCACGAGTTCACCCCAAAGTCAATGAGCAACCTTTAAACCCGTTAGCAATGACAGTCTCAGGCAAGTGGTGCAGATGCTACAAATGCAAAGATTTGTATCTTGGGGCATTAGAATACTGTTGAAGATAACCTGAAAGCTAGTTTCAAAAGTAGATTGTTTTTCAATCCCTCTGAACACCAGCACTAAATAATAGTTTCTTACTACTTAAAAAAATTGTTTTTTCATTTTTCCTGCCAAATTGAAAAACCAAACCATATTACACTCCATCTGCCACCTTGTTCACACACTTAAGCTATTCATATCCCTTTGCAGACTCTGTGCCCTCCTCGCACTTTACTTTCCCACCTAGCTTTGTATTGTCAGCAAACTTGGATATATTACACTCAGTCCTATCATCCAAGTCATATACAAATATAGGTATATGTAGATTGTTAATAGCTGAGGTCCCAGCAGTGATCCTTGTGGCACCTCACCAGTGCAAGCCTGCAAAGCTCAAAATGACCCATTTATTCCTTCTCTGTTTTCTGACCTTAAATCAGTCTTCTGTTCATGCTATATTACCCCAAACTCTTGGAGCCCTTACTTTATGCATCAACCTTCCATTTTATCAAATGCCTTACGAAAATCCAAATATATCTTGGCTTGTCATACCTTCACAAAAGTTGAATGCATTTGACAAACATGATTTTCCTTTCAGAGAACTATGTTGATTCTGCCCAATCATATTTGTAAATACTCTGTTACCACTTACTCATAATTCAATAATCAATTCCAGCATTTTATGGACAAGTGATGCCAGGCTAACTGATCTATAGTTAACTGTTTTCTCTCTCCCTCCTGTAAATTTGTTATTTCCCAATCCAATGGGACTGTTCTAGAAGCTAAGGTATTTGGGAATATCACCATCAGGGCATCCACCAATTCTGCAGTCACCTCTTTTAGACATCTAGGGTGTTTGCTGGATCTTAGTCCCATTAATTTCTCCAGTGCTTTTTATTTTACTAATATTATTTATTTTAAGCCCTCATTCTCATTAGACCCTTGGCTCCCCACTATTTCTGGTCTGTTTTTTGTGTCTTCAACTGTGAAGACAGATACAAAATATCTGTTCAATGTCTCTATTTCCTTATTCCCCACTATAATTTATGCTGTCTCTAAGGGATCTACATTTACTTCTGCTGCTCTCTACCCTTTTTAAGTACTTGTAGAAGTTGTTAAAATCTATTTTTATATTTCTTGCTCATTTACTCTCATATTCTATTTTCTCCCTCTTGATCCTTTTGCTGATTTCTGTAACTTTCTCAATTCTCAAGTTTACCACTCTTCTTGGCAATATTATAAGTCTCTTCTTTTAATCTTGTACTTTCCCAAACTACTTCTGCTAATTTGATTTGTCGAGTCTAAAAGATGATTGAAGTTTCCCACAATTATTACATTGTTTTTATTAGAGATCCTCTTATTTCTTGACTAATACTCTATCCAACAGTACAGCTTCTGTCAAAGGGCTGATAACCCCTTCCCAGCAGTGTTCTGTATCTTGTTATTTCATATATCCACCTATACTGATTTTATTTCCTGCTCTTCTAAGTCAAGAACATCACTCACTTTATTATCAGGGCTACCCCATTCCTTTCCATGTTGTCTGTCTTTTGGAAACAGAGTACCATGGAATATTTAGGTCCCAACTTTGGTCAGTATGCGATCATGTCTCTGTAATTGTCATTAGATCAAACTATTTATCTCTAGTTGTGCCATTAATTCGTCTATTCTGCTACAAATGCTTTGTGCATTCAGATATGCCTTTAACCATAACTTAACATTTTTTCCTGATTTGACTTTATTCATTGCTGCACTATTACCCCTGTTAAACTCTGCCCCTTCCTGTCATGCCAATTATCTTTACCCAAATTGCTACACTCCTCCATGGTCTTGACTTATCTCTTTTGATCTGTAAATCTCCCTTCACCTGACCTCAGCCCCATCTACAGTTATTCAATTTTGCAGGACACTGGTCCAAGCCTGGTTTAGGTGGAGCCCATCCAAACAGAACAATTGCCTCTTTCCCCAGTACTGGCGTCAGTGTCTCATGAATCAAAACCAGTCTTCCACATCACTCAGTGTCAATCAGTCAGCTCTTCAGTCTGACCTATACCAATTTGCAGATGGGTTAAGCAGTAATCTACAAATGTTTACTTTTGAGGTTCTGCTTATTAATTTGGACATTAGCTTCACAAACGTCCTCACGAGAATGTCATTTCACATTCTACTTATGTCGCTGGCTTCTATACGGGCCACAACAACTGGATATTCCTCCTTCCACGCCATGTTCTACTCCAGCCACAAAGAAATATCCTTAATCCTGGCATTAGGCAACCGTCATAAGCTTCAAAATTCCCAGTTGCAAATGCAAAGAACAGTACCATACCCTTGACAATACTGTCCCTAATCATTACAACATCCCTTTTTACTCCTCCCTCCTTGAAATCAGTTTGCTCATCCACCCTGTGTATTTTGCTCTCATCAACACAGGCAGTAAGAACCTCATCCCTGTTGGATAAGGGCAAAGGCGAAAGCTCCCCCAGCACTGCTCCTGCAGTCCCCTTATGCCTGACTCTCGGTCACACCCTCCTGCTCCTGGCCATGAAATAGCATAAGGGGTGTGACTGTCTCCTAGATTAAAGTATCTAGGGAACTACCCTGCCTCCTTGATGCCCACAATGTCTGCACCTCAGACACCAGCTCAACACCTTTGAACTGAAGTTCCTCGAGGTGCAGACACAGCAGACGTGATTGACCAGGTGCTCTCCGCAAATACTCCCATGCTGCAGTTTCAACTTTTTCTATTTATTTACTTCAAGTTTTGTATATAACTAACTTAGCTTCTAGTTTTTTTTTAAACTAATTACATCATCTACTTTAAACTACAGGTGGTTAAATATTTACCTGTTAAATGGACCATGACATGTGCTTGAGGTAAAAAGGAGCTCCTCCTTCCCCCTGCACTGAATTCCCAATCCCATTAAATGCCCAAATTTTACACTGGTTATGATGCGCTCCATATGACCACCTCAAAGAAGGTTCAAACTATTCAGGTCATAGCAAGGTGCGAGGGCATAATCTAGGTTTGATATTTCAAATTCATGGACAGATTGCATGCAGACAGTCCTGTTTTACTGTGTACTCAGATAGCAATATGACATGGGTCAAAGTTGTTCAAGAAAAAAAATCTTGCTTCAATAGCAGATACCAGATGGAATTAGAACATTTAGCAATTAAAACAGCACAACATTGAATGATCGGTAAATTATGCACATTTTTGAATGCTGCCTTAAGTCAACTAATTTCACAAAGACATCAGTAATTTAAAAGTGAAATATAAAATCCAATCATCTGAATTTCCTACCTTAACAACAGCATTCAACAGCACCACTCCTGATTTTTTTGTTATTACTTGCTTTGTAGTGTAGTGATGTTCCATAAGCTGTGGGATTGTTGGAAAACCAGTTCCTTCAAATCGATACTGATTCTGTGTAAAACGTTAAAATAAAATATCTACAAATACTAATCAACTGTAAACAACATTTAGCAGACCAAAATGATATAATAAACAGTCTAGCACTGTACAGTATCAGCTACTTACAGTTAGGCTGATAAGTGGCAATAAATAAGTGACAAACAATGATCCATGTGCAAACGAGCAGGTCCAGCATTTCTATTCAGTGGCTTTCACCTAACAACAACCTTGGGGTTAGGTGGGGGGGGGGGCGGGGAGGCGGTGGTGGAAGGGCAAGGACCATCACCAGCCAAAAGTTGAACAGGACTAACCATGTCACTACTATGCCTACAGGAGTAGGGCACAGTTTAGTAGCCGGGGACAAATGTTTCACCTCCTTTCCCCTCAATGTTTTTTCAACACCAACAAGGTAAAGTCAGGAATGAAACTGAATTCTCATCACTTGCCTGGATGAGGGCAATTGCCACTATTTTGTTAAAACCATAAAGCAGGGCAGTTTTGTTTATTAAGAATTCACAGGAGGAAAGGGGGCTATTAACAAAATCCAAGGACAAACAATAAAAGTAAAAACCAAAGGGCGGTTAGAACTCCAAGCCTCAAAGAAAATCTCCTACAATAAAAAAATGTAAATACCAATTGATTGTATTAAGGACAGAACTTATGGAATGCACGCTTTTCTGTGTGAAAGTGCCCTACTGTGAAAATAGTAATAAGGTTTAAAAAGAGCAGGGAGAACAGAGAGGTTTCATTTTAAAAAGAGCAGGGAGAGCAAGGAGACTTCATTTTAAAAAGAGCAGGGTGACTTCATTTCAAAAAAGAACAGGGAGACTGTCATGTGAGACCAGTGGCAGAGTGACGTCACAAACCAAAACATGGCGCGAGTGCAGGGAAACCAGCCGATTGGTGAGTGTTTCTATTACTTAAAGTAAAAGTAAGGTCTTTAGTTTGTATTTAGGTCTCTAGCCTTTTTTTTTCTATTTTTCTTAGTATAAATATAAGATCGATACTGGCGTAACAAAAATTAATAACAATAAAGTGTAAAGAGCAGGGATACTAGGTTAGTTAATTACTAAATTAAATAAAATACGATAGTGATGGCAGGATGGGTGATGTGTGGGAGCTGCTGGACACCAAGGTGAACCAGAGCAAGCACCTGTAGTAAGCGTTTGCAGGTCAAGGAACTTCGGATCCGAGGTGATGAGCTGGAATCCCAGCTGCAGACATTGCACTACATCAGGGAGGGGGAAATTTACCTGGACACTTTGCTCCAGGAGGCAGTCACATCCCTCAGATTAGGTAATTCAAATATGGTCTGTGATCAGGGACAGGATGGTGTAAATGCAGGTGAGGCAGGTATGGGGACCCAAGGGGGTAGTGTTCAAGGAGCCTCGGCCCCTGCAATTCTCTAAGGTTTTTGCAAGCTGTGTGGATGAGAGCGGGACTGCAGGGAGGTGAGCGAACTGACCACAGCACCGTGGTACAGGGAGCCACTCAAGTGAGGGGAGGAATTAGGAATGTAGCAGTGGTAGGGGACAGTATAATTAGGGGGATAGACACTGTTCTCTGTAGCCGTGAATGTGAGTCCCAAAGTTGCCTGCCCAGTGCCAGGGTTAAAGATATCTCCTCAGGGCTGGAGAGGAACTTGGAGTGGGAGGGGAGAGATCCAGTTGTCATCATCCACGTTGGTACCAACAACATTGATAGGACTAGAAATGAGGTTCTGCTGAAAGAATTTCAACAGTTAGGAGCTAAATTAAAAAGCAGAACCTCCAAGGTAATAATCTTGGGACTACTGCCTGAACCACAGGCAAACTGGCATAGGGTAAATAAAGTCAAGGAATTAAATGTGTGGCTCAAAGGTTGGAGTGGGAGGAATGGATTTATGTTCATGGAGCACTGGCACCGGTACTGGGGTAGAAGGGAATTGTTCCAGTGGGACGGGCTTCACTTGAACCATGCTGGGGAGAGTGTTCTGTCAAATCGATTAACTAGGGCCGTAGAGAGGGCTTTGAACTAAATTAAGATGGGGGGAGGGTTTTGGAGAGGGTATATGGAGGCTTACAAAGCAAAAGGATATGGCATCACTACAGGGCAGCTAATTACGTAATGATACCCAGAGTGTACAAACATAAAAAAAAACATCAAATAGGGTCAAAGAGGAAAAAAATGGTAAAAGGGCAAAGTTAATGGCTCTTTACGTAAATGCACATAGTATTCGGAATAAAATGAATGAATTAATGGCACAAATAGAGGTGAATGGGTATGATCTTATAGACATTACGGAGACAGAGGTTACAAGGAGATCAAAGCTGGGAACTAAATATCCAAGGATATGTGACTTTTCAAAAGGACAGGCAGGAAGGAAAGAGTGGTGAGGTAGCTTTGTAAGTACAAGATGGAATAAGTACAATAGAAAGAAATGATCTGGGATTAGAAGATACAGAATCCATGTGGGTGGAGCTAAGAAATAACAAGGGGTAGACAACACTGGTGGGAGTAATTGATAGACCCCCTAACAGTAGCTATACTGCAGGACAGAGAATTAATCAGGAGATAATGAGGGCATGTAAAAATTAGGGCAGTACATTAATCATGGGTGACTTTAATCTTCATGTAAATTGGGAAAAACAAATTGGCAGAGGTAGTCACAAGCAATAATTCATAGGATGTATTCGGGGCAGTTTTCTAGAACAATAAGTTGTGGGTCCAAACAGAGATCAAGCTATTTTGGATCTGGTAAAGTGTAGTGAGGCAGGTTTAAAAACTGATCTCAGAGTGAAAGATCCCCAAAGAAACAGTGACCATAACATGGTAGAATTTAGCATTCAGTTTGAGAGTGAGAAACTTGGCTCAGAAACAACTATGCTAAACTTAAATCAGGGTACTTACAAAGGAATGAGGGCAGAGTTGGCTGGAGTGGACTAGGAAAGGATTTTAGCAGAAAAGATGGTTGATGAACAATGACAGATGTTTAACAAAATAGTTAATGGCTCATAACAAAGATACATCCCAGTGAGGAAAAAAAGATTCTAGGAAGGGGATAAACCAACCATGGTTAACCAAGGAAGTTAAGGATAGTATCAAATTGAAAGAAAAAAATACAAGACGGAAAAGATTAGTAGTAAGCCAGAGGATTGAGAAAGTTTCAAAAGCCAACAAAAGATGAGCAAAATAATAATAAAGAGGGAGAAAGTAAATTTTGAGAGTAAACCAGCAAGTAATAAAAAAATGGACAGTAATAGCTTATATAAAAAAGAGATAGGCCAAAGTTAATATAGGCCCCTTAGAGAATGAGGATGGAGAAATAATTATGGGGAACCAGGAAATGGCAGAGGGGTTGAACAAATACTTTGCATCAGTCTTCAAAGTAGAAGACACTATTAACATTCCAACAACATTAAGTAATCAAGGGGAAAAAGGGGGAGAGGAAATAAATATAATAATTATCACCCATAGACGTAACCAAACACCAGGCAAAGCATTTTCACCTTACAAATTCAAAATAAAGTTTTTTCACTTAGGTTCCTGTGGAGCCAGTTGGAGGCTTACAGCAGCCTTTTGATCTCACATTGCCTCTGCTGTGCACACCCAAAATGGTTGTCACTATACCTACCTCAACCCATTGAAAGTTAATTCCCATTGTGTCAACAACCTCTGAACTAAACCTCTCTAACAATTCAACCGTTAAGTATCCGTTTTCACCCTACTTCTTGAAAGCGCTATTCAAAAAATGCAACTTTCTCTCTTACACATCAAAACTAGTACACATCAAAGCACCCACACTAGCTGGCTTTAATCCAATTAATACACAGACTAAACCTCTACTTTCGAAGAAAAATATTTTTCAAAACATTGCATATATTAATAGCTTCATGACACAGATGGAATTTAATTGTTTTTTTTAATTCATTCACAGATGTGGGTTTCACTGGCTGGGCGACATTTATTGTTCATCCCTAGTTACTCTTGAGAAGGTGATGGTGAGCTGCCTTCTTGAACCGCTTGCAGTCCATGTGGTGTAGGTACACTCACAGTGCTGTTAAGAAGGGAGTCCCAGGATTTTGACCCAGCGACAGTGAAGGAACGGTGATATATTTCCAAGTCAGGATGGTGAGTGACTTGGAGGGGAGTCTCCAGGTGGTGGTGTTCCCATCTATCTGCTGCCTTTGTCCTTCTAGGTGGTAGTGGTCGTGGGTTTGGAAGGTGCTGTATAAGGAGCCTTGGTGAATGCCTGCAGTACATCTTGTGGATGGTATACGCTGCTGCTACTGCGCTTCGATGGTGGAGGGAGTGAATATTTGTTGATGTGGTGCAAATCAAGCAAATTGCTTTGTCCTGGACGGTGTCTAGCTTTTTCAGTGTTGATGGAGATGCGCTCATCCAGGCAAGTGGGGAGTATTCCATCACACTCCTGACTTGTGCCTTGTAGATGGTGGACAGGCTTTGGGGAATCAGGAGGTGAGTTGCCTGTCGCACAATTCCTAGCCTCTGGCCTGCTCTTGTAGCCACAGTATTTATATGGCTAGTCCAGTTCAGTTTCTGGTCAATGGTAACCCCCAGGATGTTGATAGTGGGGGATTCGTTGATGGAAATGCCATTGAACATCAAGGGGCGATGGTTCGATTCTCTCTTGTTGGAGTTGGTCATTGCCTGCCACTTTTAAGCCAAGCCTGGATATTTTCCAGGCCTTGCTGTATTTGGGTATGGACTGTTTCAGTACCTGAGTCGTCACGAATGGTGCTGAACATTGTGCAATCATCAGCGAACATCCCCACTTCTGACCTAATGAAGGAAGAAAGGTCATTGATGATGCAGTTGAAGATGGTTGGGCCTTGGACACTACCCTGAGGAACTCCTGTAGTGATGTCCCGGAGCTGAGATAACTGACCTTCAACAACCACAACCATCTTTCTTTGTGCTAGGTATGACCCCAACCAGTGGAGAGCTTTCCCCGATTCCCATTGACTCCAGATTTGTTTGGGCTCTTTGATGCCACACTTGGTCAAATGCTGCCTTGTTGTCAAGGGCAGTCACTCTCACCTCACCTCGGGAGTGCAGCTCTTTTGTCCTTGTTTGAACCAAGACTGGAATGAGGTCAGGAGCTGAGTGACCCCGGTGGAACCCAAACTGGACACCAGTGAGCAGGTTATTGCTAAGCAAGTGCTGGTTAATAGCACTGTTAATGACCCCTTCCATTACTTTACTGATGGGGTCGAGAGTAGACTGATGGGGCGGTAATTGGCCAGGTTGAATTTGTCCTGCTTTTTGTGTACAGGACATACCTGGGCAATTTTCCACATAGCCGCGTAGATGCCAGTGTTGTAGCTGTACTGGAACAGCTTGGCTAGGGGAGCGACAAGTTCTGGAGCAGAAGTCTTCAGTACGATTGCCAGAATGTTGTCAGGGCCCATAACCTTTGTGGTATCCAAGTGCCTTCAGCCGTTTCTTGCTATCACGTGGAGTGAATTGAATTGGCTGAAGACTGGCATCTGTGATGCTGGGAACCTCCGGAGGAGGCTGAAATGGATCATCTACTCGGTACTTCTGGCTGAAGATTGTAACAAACCGCTACAAAGACACAAAAACGGAATGCGGGAAAATGTGAGGTTATGCACATTGGCAGGAAGAATAGAGGAGCTGAATATTATTTAAATGGAGAAAGACTAGAGAGAGCTGCAGTACAGAGGGATTTGGGGGTCCTCATGCCTGAATCACAAAAAGCTAGCATACAAGTTCAGCAGCTTATAGGGAAGGCAAATGAAATGTTGGCCTTTATTTCAAAGGGAATGGAGTATAAAAATAGGGAAGTCTTGCTAAAACTATACAAGGCACTAGTTAGACCACACCTAGAATACTGTGAACAGTTTTAGTCTGCTTATCTAAGGAAAGATATACAGGCATTGGAGGTAGTCCAGAGATGGTTCACTGGGTTGATCCTGGGTAAGGAGTGATTTTCTTATGAGGAGAGGTTGAGTAGGTTGGGCCTGTACTCAATGGAGTTTAGAAGAATGAGAGGTGACCTTATTGAAACATATACGATTCTTAGGGGGCTTGATAGGGTAGATGCCCTGGGTTGTTTCCCTTTGTGGGAGAGTCTAGGACTAGAGGGCATAATCTCAGAGTAAGGGGTCACCCATATAAGACAGAGGTGAGGAGGAATTTCTTCTCTCATAGGGTAGCGAATCTATGGAATTCTTTACCGCAGAAAGCTGTAGAGGCTGGGTCATTAAGTATATTCAAGGCTGAGATAGACAGATTTTTAATCAGGGGATCGTGGGTTATGGGGAAAAGGCAGGGAAGTGGAATTGGGTATTATCAGATCAGCCATGATCTCATTGAATGGTGCAGCAGATTCGATGGGCTGAATGGCCTACTTCTGTTCCTACATCTTATGGTCTTATGTGAATAGATTGCTAGCTTGACAAATGGGAACAATAAAAGCAGCAAATAACATACACTGCAGGAAATCCACAACTCATTTCAGACGTTCTATAATAGCACTGCACTGCTCAAATATATTTAGTAGGATTATAATACAATTTCTTACAGTTTAGTGATTTTCTTATGAGGAGAGGTTGAGTAGGTTGGGCCTGTAATCAATGGAGTTTAGAAGAATGAGAGGTGACCTTATTGAAACATATACGATTCTTAGGGGGCTTGATAGGGTAGATGCCCTGGGTTGTTTCCCTTTGTGGGAGAGTCTAGGACTAGAGGGCATAATCTCAGAGTAAGGGGTCACCCATATAAGACAGAGGTGAGGAGGAATTTCTTCTCTCATAGGGTAGCGAATCTATGGAATTCTTTACCGCAGAAAGCTGTAGAGGCTGGGTCATTAAGTATATTCAAGGCTGAGATAGACAGATTTTTAATCAGGGGATCGAGGGTTATGGGGAAAAGGCAGGGAAGTGGAATTGGGTATTATCAGATCAGCCATGATCTCATTGAATGGTGCAGCAGATTCGATGGGCTGAATGGCCTACTTCTGTTCCTACATCTTATGGTCTTATGTGAATAGATTGCTAGCTTGACAAATGGGAACAATAAAAGCAGCAAATAACATACACTGCAGGAAATCCACAACTCATTTCAGACGTTCTATAATAGCACTGCACTGCTCAAATATATTTAGTAGGATTATAATACAATTTCTTACAGTAACCTTATATTATAGTTTATTCAGAAAACAAATGCTTACATTTTATGAAGTCACCACAATTTTAGATGCAGTACTTAAGATGAAAAAACATTGCTATATTTGACACTTGTGCATATTCTGTGGACAGTATACTGCTGGGTAGCAGGTGAAGGTAATTTACCTAAAAAAACTTAGAACTCAATTGATCAAAAGTGGAAAAAGCCATAAACACTTCCTGCGAGGTGATCCAATAGCACTGTGCATTGGAATTCCAAAACTCAGAATAATAAAATAAAAGGAGTCACAAGTGACCTCCAATTCTCAGTCATGATGTGCAAAAATGGCACTGAAAAGAAACTATGCAGCTTCCCTTGGTGGGAGAAAGAAAAGCAAAAATAGGTATCGTTACCTGAGTCATATGCAAATTGGCATAGGACAAATCAGATTAGGGAGATGAATGTGTGGCTCAAAATCTGGTGTGGGAAAAGTGGGTTCCGGATCTTGGGGCACAGGGGAAAGTGGGATCTGTACCTTTGGGACAGCCTACACCTAAATCATGCTGGGACAAGTGGTCTTGCGAGCCACAGAACTAGGGAAGTAGAGAGGGTTTTGAACTAAATAGTGGGGGCAAGGGATTAAATAAGGGAAGGTGTGGTAAACCAACGAGCAGAGAAAAGACAAAACAGAAAGGTATTATTCTGGGAAATGAAAAAAAGACTGTGACAGGAAGGGATAGACAGTGCAAATATAACAGTAAATCAACAGATGAAACTAGTGGTTATAAAAAGGATTAAACTAAAAGATCTGAATCTGAATGTACGTAGCACTCAAAAACAAAACAGATAAACTGATAGCGCACATAGAAATAAATACTTACAATTTGATAGCCATTACGGAGACATGGGTGCAGGATTGACACCTGAATATTGAAGGGTACAGGATATTGAGGAAGGACAGGAAGCGAAAATAAGGTGAAGTGGTGGCTCTATTGGTTAATGAAGGTATTAGCCCAATAGAAAGGGATGGCCTAAGTTCAAGAAACCAGGATGTGGAAACAGTTTGGGTAAAGATGAGAAATGAAAAAGAAAAAAGTCACTTGTGGGAATTGTGTAGAGGCCCCCGAACAACAACCACATGGTAGGACTGAGCATAAAGGAAGAAACAATTGGAGCTTGTCAGAAAGGCACGGCGATAATCATGTGAGATTTTAATTTACATATAAACTGGAAAAGTCAGATGGGCAAAGATTGCCTAGGTAAGGAGTACATTGAGTACTTTTGGAATAATTTCTTAGAACAGCATGTTCTGGAGCTAACCGGAAAGCAGGCTATACTAGACCTGCTATTGTGCAATGAGTTGGAGTAATTAATGATCTCATTAACAATTTCCCAACGACAGACGTTAAACTAACTGGTCTATAGTTTCCTACTTTCTGCCTCCCCTCCTTTTTGAATAAGGGCATTATATTACCATTTTTCCAATCCACTGGAACCTTTCCGGAATCCAGGGAATTTTGGAATATTATAGCCAATGCATCCACTATCTCTACTGCCACTTCCTTTAAGACCCTGGGATGTAGGCCATCAGGTCCTGGGGACTTGTCCCCCTTTAATCCCAATAGTTTGCTCAAGGTCATCAGGCTGAGTCAGCATGGTTTCATGAAAGGGAAATTGTGTTTAACCAACTTATTGGAGTTCTTTGAGGAAGTAACATGTTCTGTGGATAAAGGGGAACTGGTGGATGTACCGTACTTAGATTTCCAGAAGGCATTTGATAAAATGCCACATCAAAGGTTAATGTGGAACATAAAAGTTCATGGAATAGGGGTAACATATTGGCATGGATATAAGATTGGCTGGCTAACAGGAAGCAAAGAGTAAGCATAAATGAGTCTTTTTCAGGTTAGCAAGATGTAACGAGTGGTGTGCCACAGGGATCAGTGCTGGGTCCTCAACTGTTTACAATTTATATAAATGACTTAGATGAAGGGGTTGAAGGGATAAGGGTCCTTCTCAGGGTGGCAGCCGGTGACTAGTGGAGTTCCTCAGGGGTCAGTGTTGGGACCACAACTTTTCACTTTATACATTAATGATCTAGATGAAGGAACTGAGGGCATTCTGGCTAAGTTTGCAGATGATACAAAGGTAGGTGGAGGGACAGGTAGTATTGAGGAGGAGGGGAGGCTGCAGAAAGATTTGGACAGGTTAGGAAAATGGGCAAAGAAATGGCAGATGGAATGCAACGTGGGCAAGTGTGAGGTCATGCACTTTGGTAGAAAGGATAGAGGCATAGACTATTTTCTAAATGGGGAGAGAATTCAGAAGTCTGGAGTGCAAAGGGACTTGGGAGTCCTAGTCCAGGATTCTCTTAAGGTTAACTTGCAGGTTGAGTCGGTAGTTAGGAAGGGAAATGAAATGTTGGCATTTATTTTGAGAGGACTAGAATATAAAAGCAGGAATGTGCTGCTGAGGCTTTATAAGGCTCTGGTCAGACCACATTTAGAACATTGTGGGCAACTTTGGGCCCCGTATCTCAGGAAAGATGTGCTGGCCCTGGAGAGGGTCCAGAGGAGGTTCACGAGAATGATCTCAGGAATGAAAGGCTTAACATATGGGGAACGTTTGAGGACTTTGGGTCTATACTCAATGGAGTTTAGAAGGATATGGGGGGATCTGACTGAAACTTACAGAATACTGAAAGGCCTGGATAGAGTGGACGTGGAGAAGATGTTTCCATTAGTAGGAGAGGCTAGGACCCGAGGGCACAGCCTCAGAGTAAAGGGAAGACCTTTTAGAACAGAGATGAGGAGAAACTTCTTTAGCCAGAGAGTGGTGAACCTATGGCTGTGGAGGCCAGGTCATTGAGTGTATTTAAGACCGAGATAGATAGGTTCTTGATTGGTAAGGGGATCAAAGATTACGGGGAGAAGGCAGGAGACTGAGAAACTTATCAGCCATGATTGAATGGCGGAGCAGACTCGATGGGCCAAATGGCCTAACTTCTGCTCCTATGTCTTATGGTCTTGTGGGATGGAAGGGAAGCTAACACGCCTGTACTTTCCCGCTTTCTGTTTCCCTCTCTTTTTGAATAATGGAATAAACTTCCAACCTAATCGGACCTTCCCAAAATCTAGGGAGTTCTGGAAAATTAAAACCAATGCATCGACTATCTCACCAGCCACTCCTTTTAAGACCCAAATTTGCTGATGACACAAAGATAGGTAGGAAAGTAAGTTGTGAAGAGGACATAAGGGGGCTACAAAAACATATAGATGGGTTAAGTGATAGACAAAGGTCTGGCAAATGGAGTATAATGTGGAAAAATGTGAAATTGTCCGTTTTAGCAGAAAGATTAAGAGAGAAGCATATTATCTAAATGGTGAGAAATTACAGAGCTCTGAGGTGCAGAGGGATCTGGGTGTCCTAGTGCATGAATCACAAAAGGCTCATATGCAGGTACATTAAGTAATTAGGAAAGCTAGTAGAATGTTATCTTTTATTGAGAGGGGAATTGAATACAAAAGTTGGGAGGTTATGCTTCAGTTGTATAGGGCACTCGTGAGACCACATTTAGAGTACCGTGTACAGTATTGATCACCTTATTTAAGGAAGGATGTAAATGCATTGAAAGCAGTTCAGAGAAGCTTTACCAGGCTAATACCTAGAATGGGTGGATTGTCTCATGAGGAAAGGTTGGACAGACTAGATTTGTATTCGTTGGAGTTTAGAAGAGGAAGAGGTAACTTGACTGAAACATATAAGATCCTGAGGGGTCTTGAAAGGGTGGACGCGGAGATAATGTTTCCTCTTGTGGAAGAATCTTGAACTAGGGATCACTGTTTAAAAATAAGGGGTCGCCCATTTAAAACAGGGATGAGGCGAAATTCTTTTTCAGTCAGGGATCGTGCATCTTTGGAACACTCTCTTCCTGAAAATGTGGTGGAAGCAGAGTCTTTGAATTTCTTTAAGGCCAAGGTGGGTAGGTGCTTGGTAAGCAAGGAGGTGATAGGTTATTAGGGGTGGGTGGGATGCAGATTTCAGGTTACTATCAGGTCAGCCAAGATCTTGTTAAATGGCGGAGCAGGCTCGAGAGGCTGAATGGCCTACTCCTGCTCCTTCTTCATATGTTCGTATCCAAAAACTTCCACCATGCTGTTTCTGTCCTCCCTTGTGCTGTCTATGAAGATTCCTGTGAGGAGAGGGGGAGAGGGTGGCTATGAAGGGGAAGCGCCAGAGAGGATGCAGACTCTCAATGGAAGTACAATAAGTTTACCAAAACACACAACTTTTTTGTTCTTGTTTTTTTTTAAGAAAATTTAAATCTCTTAGTTACAAAAGTAAAAAACAAGAACTATTCATTAGCTAATCCCGAGTAAATAAAATCAGTAAGCTACAAGTAGAACTAGCCTGGAGAACTTTATAGAGCACTGTTGATATACAGTATACCAACAGACCATCCCTTTTTGGACAAGGGACAATACAGCAACCCCAATTTGGACTGAGAGCATGGATCGGGTGAGCAGACAGGTCAGGTGGGGCACTGGCAAGCCGCGACCCAATCACAACAGTATCAAGTCCAAGCAATTTTAACCCCCTAGCCTCATTGACCTGCCACCGGTCAGCTGCCCACCTGAAATCTTTGATTTTGCATTAAAATGGATTTCTCTGCTCTCCTTTTAACATGTACAAAAAAAAATGATCTTAGACGATATTAATCAGATAAAAATTGTGCAACAAACAGTCTAGCAATCTACAGTATCAGCTATTTACAGTTAGATTGACAAGTGGCAATAAACATGTTCCAAGAAATTATCATGTGAAGAAGAGCAAGTCCAGTATTTCTTTTCAAGATATCAATAGTGTTCCTCTATCAACAACTTTAGGGTGTGGAGCAAAGGGGCAAGGACTGTCACTTCTCAAAAGCTGAACTAGACTAGCCATGTCATTACTGTGCCTACTGGAATAGGGCAGAGTTTTGTTGTCAGTGACAAATGTTTCACCTCCTTTCCCCTCAAAAGTCTCTTTACAATCAATCGTTGTGCAGACAGCAGGAGGTTTCTGTGCCAATTTAGCTGAACTTAGCTATATCATCATTAAGTGCGCTGTAAGTAACTTCAGCTCCCTGTATTATTAAAGTCAAAGAGTCAGCTTGCAAACATACTCCTCATGGTATCTGGTGATTCTAGCCACAAAGTATAGGTGCATTACAGAGACGAACAGAACTATGGAGTAAGGATAATGAGGGACTTCAATAATCCTAACATAATTTTGGATAAAATACTATAAAGTGCAGAGAGGGAGAAGAGTTTCTGGAATTGTGTTCAGAAGAATTTTCATGACCAGTAGGTTTCCAATCCAACGAAGGAGGAGGCATTGATCCTGGGCAATAAGGTGGGTCAAGAGGGTCAAGAGTCAGTCAGGGAACATATAGCGAACAGTGATCACAGTATCATAAGATTTAGGTTGGCTATGGAAATGGACAAGGAGCAATCTTAATTTGAAGTAAAAAATACTTAGGGCGGAATTTTCTGTTTTGCAAGACTAAGTGCGGTGGCGGGCAGGAAAATCAGCATGCATGATTCTTGCTGGACAGCGGGGCAGATTTTCATGCCCAATATTTCATCTTTCAGATTATTCATTATGCATTCACGAGGAGCACGTTGAATTTCCAGCAAGCAGCGACTCATTTGCTTCACCGTCACCTCACAGGCTTCGATGTCTGGGTGCCAAATTTAAGTGGCACCCGGACAGTCATTCACACACTGCAGGCCTGGACTTCTGCATCACATATATAAAAAAGGTCAAGAAGGCGGCACTAACCCGAGCCCCACAGTTCAGTGATGCCGCCCTGGATATTCTCCTCCAGGCAGTCGAGGAAAAGCGGGACGTCTCCTGTTAAGCGATGGGAGCAGGAGGCCAACCCGTCTGACCACGGCAGCCTGGGAGGAGGTTGGCAGGGAGGTGAACGCCCATGGGGTCCAAAGAAGGACTACCATGCAATGCAGGAAATGAATGAATGATTTCATCCGTTCCACCTGGGTAAGTCAAACTTCTATTCACTGCAAACTCACACTCTCATAAGGGCATCAGGCAGTCTAAAAGTTAGAGTCCACAGGGATGTCACAAAAGAACAGCAGATGGAACATTGGCACTCAATATGTCAGAGCCACTTAACGCTTATCATCTCATGCAGGACCCTGCACAAAGCGGTCTTAATCCCTCACTGGGAAGAGCTCAGTGCACACAGCAGGCATGCAAGCTTCTGAACTGCTCTTTCATTGAGTGTTCACACTCAATCCATCTGTCTTTATGCAGGGCAAGATGGACCACAACAGCAGGGAGAGAGACAAGACCAGAGGTGGGACCCCAGAGTTCAGGAACCTCAACCGCATTCGAGCAGCAGACTGCAGAGCTGGCAGGCCAGGATACTGACATGACCATGCCTGCATGGAAGGCAAGGTTGGCCTCCTCCAACTGCCCAATGACAAAGCATCCATTATGCATCGGCAGCATGCAGACAATGCTGTTGAGTGATGTGTGAAGTTTGAACCAGCCTAGTTAATCACTAATTCTCTCTTCTCTCCATTCCAGATACCAGCAATAAGAGGAAGCCCCAGCCAACCTCAGATGAGGAGGAAGAATAGGGTCCCGCACCTGTAGAGCTGTCACTGCATTCATCTGTACCCTCCATCAGCACATTACACCCACGTCAATGGGCCCTAGGTGTGTAGGCTCGGGTTCACAGTCTGGTGATCACCTCACTGACAAGGGTCCACAGCAAGCAGGCGCAGTGACAGTGGGAATCTCTGGCACTGGGAAGACTGCTAGAGACCAGGCCCCTGCAGAGTCCATGTCCAATGACGAGCCTCTGGAAGTAGCCCTAGGACAAATGTTGAAGATGCAAAGACAGGCAGGGAACATCCAGCAGAGTTGTCAGAGGCCATCAATAGAATGGGACGGGGGATGAAGAAGTCCATCCAACTTCTTTCTGGTGTTGCGGCTCCAGCATGCGAATGCATCAAAGTCTCCATAGGAAGGGTGGTGGCTGCCGTGCAGACCCAAGTCCAGAAGAATGCAAGTTTCTGCCGGATTTGCACTTGGAGCCACCCCCCATCCTTGTAGCCATGGACGGGATCCAGCAGTGGCTAGGCAAGAGGGGGACAGGTCATCTTGACCTTCCTCCAGGCACCCCTTTCTTTTCAAGGAGTCATTGGGCGCTCACAGGGAGGTGCAGTGCCAGCCAGGCATCCTGGGGGCATCCAACCAGGACACTTTAAGGGTGTACTGTTGCTCCAACTTCCCTCTTCCAGTGACCCCACCTCCTCCAACAGGTCAGGCCAAGGCAAGAGACCCCTCGCAGGCCGGAGACCTCAAGGGCTCGGGCCTCCAGAGGATGCCTGCTAAAGTCATCTTAGGCAACAGGGCATGGCAGTCTGCAAGCTGCCTTCACCTCTACTTCAGATGTCGGAGCTGCACCTAGACATATTGGTCGGGTTCAAAAAATGAAAAAGTATTAAATGCACACAGGTGGCGCAGGTGTACATTTATTTTACATACTTGGCACTTTCATAAATATATTGTCATTTATTCTTTCTCTAAGTCTCATGGATTCAATGGATATGCAAGTGACGCAACATTCAGCATGCATTCAAGGGTCAAACATGGTTCCCCTCACTCCCAAACCCCACCAAAAGCTCCCATCTGGAACTTCAGTTGCATTGATTCCCACGCGATCTCACCACAGAGAGTAGCCTATATTTCCACATCTGTGCCATCAGCAAAGGCACATAATATGTGACCATGTCAGCCTTAAATCCCAGGCAGACATCATTTGGGCGAGGGAGAGTCACTCATCAGGCTTGTTAATGATGCTGCTGCTGTCACCCTTTCCAGGTAAAGGATATCTGGGAGGACCAGAGAAGGGTGTTCCTTCCATTCATACACGAATGTGAATGGAGACAATGCTCTTTGAGCAAGGCAATGAGAGCCATGTGCAAAAGCTTCATGCTGACACTTGTCCACTTGGCTCCACTACCCTCAGAACTCTATAAAGAGACCACTGCCTCAGCAGCATGGAATACCAATTGCATGGCCCCTTATCAGCCATAGCTATTCACCCAGGAGGATTGAGGTGGTGGCTTGCCACCGCCAGCCATGTCCCTTGTAGGCATCCACCTCTCATGCTCCCTTCATCCCTGTCTCTGACTACAGCCAATGGCAAGTAGCTCACACTGAGCGGCAGCACCAGACCTTGCTGGGGTCTCGATGTTCTGAGACCCATGATTCTGAAACAAACCTGCTGCTGTGTGGGCTTCACCACTGAAGAGATTCACAATAGAGCATTGTTCTCATACAGTTTCCTCATGATGATTAGGGTGACCTTGCTGCCCTTAAACTCCACCCATCCTCCTCTCACTTCGACGCATCACAGTTTTACGTCGAGTGCGTTGTCATGCACCATTTCTCCAGCAGCATATCACTAATCCATCTGCACACGCCTTTCCTCCCCTTGCAGCCCACACCCATTACCGTCCCCATGCACACCCTGACCCTGCCCACCCCCATTATCCATGCTAGCTTTCTTGTGCCTCCTCATGACCCACACAATGGCAACTACACCTGCCAGACACACCCTGAACCTCCCACCCTACAGCATCCCACATTCCCCTCTGACTGTCACTGTCCCATCCTACCACCAGTACCCTGAGTTCTCCCCACAGGACCCCACCATTGACACCACAAACCCAGCCCTCTAAGACACTCCCACCCTCACCTCACCCATCTTTCCTGGACACACTTTCACCCCACTTCCAGCCTTTGCCTGCTTCCCCTGCCCAGCCCCCAGTCCACCATTTTATGCCGCTTCACCTGCACACGTTTCCAGCCATGGCACAGCTTTGGCTACTAGTGCCTGGGAGCGGTCCCCAAGAATGTGAAAGCAGAATCAACTGACCTGAAAGTTCAGGAAGAAGGAAACCTTGCCAGGTGCATGCCACTTACGTACAGTTGTTAAACGTAACATTCTAAGTTCCCACTGGCGGGGCACTCAATTTGGAGGGGGAAGTAAGATTTCAGTCTGTTGGCCTTTTAATGAACATTCATGATATACAAATGGGTTCCCAATGTAGTTCTGTGGGACACTCGAACTGCCTTTAAACCACCATGAAAGTCAGGAGAACAAGATTCCAAACTAATTTCCCAACATCAGGAAACTGATTTTTGACTTCCTACAAAATTTTGCTCCTTGCTCGCCACGATTCCCACTACTGGGAGGAGAGGAAAGTCCCGCCTTTAATTGGAAAAGGGTCAATTTCAATTTTTGAGAGCTGATCTAACCCAGATAATTTGGAAAGAAAGGTTAGCAGACAAAATGTAATGTAACAAAGGGCTGCTTCTAAACCAGAGATGATTCGGATACTATCGAGGTACATTCTTAAGAGGAGGAAAGGTGGGGCAAATAAAGCCAGAGCTCCCTGGATTACAAAAAGGATGGGAGGGCAGGATGAAGCACTAAAAAGATGCATACAACAGATGTCAGTTTGACAACACAAGTGAAATGCAAACTGAACATGGAAATATATAGTTGATATCTCAAATTTAGTGCTTCTTGTACCTCTGTCTGTTTGAATATAGAAACTTCAGAGGGGAAGCGAAAAGAAAGGCAAAGAGAGAGAATGAGAAAAGAATAGCAGTTAACATAAGCAGGAATCCAAAAGTCTTCTATAGGCTTCTCCGTAGCAAATGGGTCATAAATGAGGGGTCGGACTGATTAGGGATCAAAAATTGAACCTATGCCTGGAGGCAGAGGGCATGCTTGAGGTACAAAACAAGTACAGTAAACTGAGTGTTATCCGGCACTCTATCAACTGGAATTCTCCAATAAATGGAATTTCTGATGTTCCCCTAATACGAATCATCACTTAACCAGCCAGAAACAATTACTGAAGTTACCTAGAACCAATACCTGTAGGCTGTGTTATTTTATACTTCAATTTATGCTTTAATTCACTGCTGAAGATTAGAAGTAAAAAGAATACTGTTCTTTAATTCCTGAGTGCTTGCATACTAGTTCATATGACAAATATTGTACTATGTTCCTTTGGTAATTGGAACTCTCCGTTAACCAGCATTTTTGATAAACCGGCACCACCCATTCCCCGTGCATGCCCAATAATAAAGATTTTACTGCACTTTGCATCCATGTTTACCAAAGATGATAATGCTGCTCTAGTCATAGTGAATGTGGAGGTAGCTGGATGGACTAAATATTGATAAAGAAGAGGAATTAAAAGACTGGCTATCACTGACAAGTTTCCTGGCTGAATCAGGTAAACCGGAGGATTCTGAGGAAAGTAAGGGTGGAAATTGCAGAGGTACTGGCCATTGTCTTCCAATCCTCCATAGAAACGGATGATCCCAGAGCACTGGTGAATAGCAAATGCTACACCCTTATTCAAAAAAGGTGCAAGGATAGTCTCAGCAACTACAATAGTTTAACCTCAGTGGTGGAAAGACTTTTAGAAACTATAATCCACAACCAAATGAGCAGTCACTTGGACAAGTGTAGATTCATTAATGAAAGTCAACACAGATTTGTTAAAGGAAAATTGTGCTTAAGCAACTTGATTGAGCTTTTGATGAGGTAACAGAGAATATTAATGAGGGTAATGCAATTGATGTGCTATACATAGACTTCCAAAATGCATTTAAGTAAATGCCACATAATAGGCTTGCCAGAAAAGTTGGAACAAAAGCAGCAGTGACATGGATATGAAGTTGGCTGAGTGACAGGAAACAGAGAGCAGTGAATTTATGTTTCCTCAGACTATAGGAAGGTATACACTGGGATGTGCCTTGGGATTGGTATTAAGACCACTGCTTTTCAAGATATATATTAATGATTTACACTTGGATGCATGGGGCACAATTTCAAAATTTGAAGATGACACAAAACTTGGATGCATTGTGAACGGAGAGAAAAACGATGAAAAACCTAAAGAGGCTGGTGGAATGGGCGGGGGGCACGACAAATTAAATTTAAAGCAGGGATGTGTGAAGTATACATTTTGATAGGAATAACAGAGGCACAATATAAACTGAAGGGTACAAGTCCAAAGTGGGTGCAGGAACAGAGGTTGCTAGGGATATATGCTCACAAATCACTGGAGATGGCAAGACAGTTTGAGAAAGCTGTTAATAAGGCATATGAGATCATAGGTTTTATAAACAGAGGAATAGAGTACAAAAGCAAGGAAGTTATGATAAGCGATTATAAAACACTAGTTCGGTCTCAACTGGAGTGTTGTGCCCAATTCTGGGCGCCAAATTTTAAGATGGATGTAAAAGCTTCAGAGAGGGTACAGAAAAAAGAATTGTTATAGGGATGAGGGACTTCAATTATGTGGATAGATTGAAGGAGCTGGGGCGGCTCTCCTTGAAGAAGGGAATGTTGAGGGGAGATTTGATAAAGGTGTTCTAAGATCATGTTTGACAGATTAGACAGTGAGAAATTGTTATCCATGGAAGTAGGGTCAAGAACCAGAGCTCACAGATTTAATGATTGGCAAAACAGCCAAAGGCGACATGAGGAAAACCGCTTCTATGCAGCGAGTGGTTAGCATCTGGAATGCACTGCCTAAGTGTGTGGTGGAGACAGGTGCCCCATTAACTCTTCAAGTCTAATCCAAAGTTTCAATGCAATCCTGTGAAGAAGTGGATCTTGCCGCTGGAAGTCCATTTGATTATGTTCAGAAGATTGAGTGAAGAAGACTCTGTTTGAAAAGGTCACTGGAAGACTCATCCAGAGGCGATTGAGAGAAGGGAGCTTGCTGAAATGCCGCGAGGGCTTTGGACTTGAATCTGCAAGGCCATATTTCTGCTAAGAGTGTGGTGTAATGAATAAATGTGGCATGGGGTTTTTGGTCATTTTAAAAAGTTAATAAGGAATACCTTCTCTGTATAGTTTGGTGTATCAGTTGCCTACTAAGTAGTGTTTAGTCAATGTTGATGTTAACTTGTTTGTTACAGAAAAAGTCTTAGAAAGTGGAATCTTGTTATGTGATCCTTTGCATAGGTCACTAGAAAATTCATACTTCTTTTTAAAAGTTAATTATCAGTCTTTAGGGGGATCATAATACTTAAGGCTGAAGTAGTCAAAATACCCTATTCAAATGGTGCATCATCGCATTAAAATAAAACTTTCCATCTCCAACAAAAAGTTGGTGGCGGCCGAAAGGAAATAAATGCCTTTAAAGTTGATATTTAAGGGAATAACAACTGGAATAATGAGTATACTTACATCTGCGTACTGGATGATAAAGTGTCTGCGCTGACCATCTGAGTAAACAGAAAGGACATATTCACCAGGTTTACCATGGCTTTCTCGAACCAGGAAATCGCCTTGCTGTTTCAACAGCTCCTGCGCTTCTATACGAGGAATTGCTCCATGATACCAATCTTGTTCTGCTAATGGTTTCTCACTGGTAGGCATCACATCAAAGAACTGAAAAACAATAGTTACCCAAATTTTGAAAATTGTGTAAACAATATATAGCAACACTGTTAAAGCACAAGAAAAATACAGAAGGAATACTTTAAATGGGACAGAGAATCATTATAGTTCAATTTTATCTTACCATTGAGCTGATCAGCAGCAAAAGCAGGAGATACAGCCTGTGACTGGTGGAGCAGAGGGCAGCTGGAAGGTGAACGGTGGCGCATCAGCCTGAGCAACTTGAGCAACAGCAGCGAGAGAGACTATGAGGGGAGAGGTTAGGGTGGGAACAGAGAGAAGGGGGGGAAACAAATGCAGCAGGAGATAACAGGTCAGGGGGTGGAGAGGGGCAGCATGAGTGCGGAGAGGGGCGGCGGGGGGCACCAGAGGTGACATATAATGTTCCAAGGGAGAGTGATGGAGAAGTCTGCAATATTGGCTGTAAGGTATGATTCAGTGAGCACTGTTAAGTCAAGCTGATGCTTGGCTGGCCTGAAGGAAATCAGTCATCCTTACCTGGTCTGGCCTACATGTGACACCAGACCCACAGCAATGTGATTGACTCTGAACTGCCTCCTGAGCAAGGGCAATTAAGGATGGGCAATAAATGCTGGCCTTGCCAGTGACGCTCATATGCTATGAATGAATTTTTTAAAAATACAGCACTTAGTGCCAATCTGGGACGATTCCGCCCTATATCTTTAGGATGCACAAAATCTGTTCATGACATCAAATTTTAAACAAGTTATACCATTTTAAACTACTAGTCTCAGCCTAACAATTTAAATCTATGAGTTCTGAATATGAGTCATATCCAATTCGAAATGTTAATTCTTTTTCTCTCTCCACAGATGTTGCCAGACGCAATGAGTATTTCCAGCACTTTGTTTTAATTTTAGATTTCCAGCATCTGCAGTATTTTGCTTTTTTTCAATTCCTTAGCTAAGAGGCTACATGAAGATGACAGATTATTAGCAACTCTTAGTAGTCTTGCTAGCTCTCCGTAAACTAAACTACAACCAGAGTTGAATTCTGCCATCTTGGCTTTAGATACTTGTTACACAATTATGTTTATTGTTACATTGAAACAGTGTTGGGGATTCTATAGTTAGGGGAACAGGCATTCCTGCAACTGCAGACGTTAATTCAGTATGAATTATTGTCACCCTTGTGCCAAGGTCCATTGTCAGTTGTTGTGCATCTCACGAGGAGGTTCTGAGTCTTGAAAAGTTTGACAGTAAGTGTTTGTGTGTTTATTACCAACTAGTAATTATGTACGTATATACAGTAGAATGTCTAAGTTAGGAGTTGTCTCCATGCTTGCTTCTACAGACATCTTTGTCCAGTACAAGGCTGCCCTCTACACTTGGGTCATGTGTTCCTTCACATCACACTGTGGTGGTGCTATATCCAATCCCATGTTAACCCTTTCTATGCCACACCTTTATAGTACACTTCCCCCAAGTCTTTATCCAGTGTATTTACAATGCAAACGTGTTTACTGAACAAACTTACCTTAATAATGCTACCCCTTCTCCCCTGCCAAGTCTTTGCATTTACAGGTTCAGGCTGTCTGGAGGCTTTGTAATTCTTCCAGATCTTGTCTTTATAATAGTTGGAGAAGTGGTAGGCTCTGTTGCAGTGGATAAACCTTTACGAATAGGAGGTTGTTTTGGACGCGGTCAGTCTGGCATTTGGTTGGTTGTTCTTAATCTATTTTTTCATTTTTTGGAGTTGAGCCGCTCCTTGTCAACTCCCCATCTGGTGTGATAGATAGTCAGAGGTTTATCCTGTTCTTTACAACAAGAACAAACACTCAGCACGCCTGTAGTGTGCATTCGTTTTTTTCTTCCTATATGCAGTTCGTTGTGATGCATGTGGAAGTTTACGTTTCAAAAACGGAACCTGCATTCCCACTTGTTTCACAATTTTACCCAAATCTTTGATTACTCTCTTCCCCACCACCTCCCCCCCACCCCCCGCCCTAACCTCAGGGTTGTATTTCAAGCTTATGAGTCTTATCATTCAGCTCCACAACTGCTCTATCAGTTCAGTTGTCTTTGTTTCACAGTTATCTGCAGAACTGTTATATAACTTCAACAACTTCATCTGGGCATCCAGTTCTTTTCAGGATCTTTCTTCCATGGTCACTGACCGCTCCTTAGACCCTTCCAATTCATTTGCTCGATCTTCAATCTCTTTTGTAGAATTTTCCTTATCTGCTTTCAAAGTCTGAATTTGCTCTTCCACACTGCGCATCTTATCTTTAATGAAATTCTTGAACTTTGATCTTATTTGAACAACATGAGTTTTGGTTATTAATTCTACTTTCAAGCAACTGTTCTGATGATTCAGCGATTCTATCTCCTGTTCCGGCATTTTCCACGATGCTGACCAGAGACACCTGATGCATAACGTTCATCAAATTTTAATTGACGATCCATCTTTGTTGAATTTGTTGCTGAAAGGTTATCATTCAGGTGTTTCAGGTCCTCTTTGAAGTGTTCTGCTACCTGTGAGCGACATTCCAGTGTTCTCATCGGTTCCTGTTTTTCCAAACCCAACTCATCTTTTGTATGCGAAAGTTGGTTCTCTACACCAATCAGTTTTTATCATAGGAGAGCATAATTCCTCTGCACTATCCTTCAAGCTCACTTTCTGTAATTGCACATCTGCCAATTGTTTCCAAGACTCTTCACATTCTTTTCTGAGAACTTCTTTTTTTTGCCATTCTAGGCTCTTGAATTGCATTTCAGCCATTCCATTTGTCAATGACTCAATGGTTCTCAGTAACATTGAGGTATCTGGTGTTTCTCCTTCCCGTTCCTTGGTCCTGAACTCCAAATCTACATTTTCTGATCTTGCTTCCATTGTCTTTATCCACCTGCAGTTTGGAACACTATTACCTTGCCTTCAATCATAGTCAGGTGGCTCAGCACTGTCACCTGCTATTGAAGTTTGGGTAATGTGTCGGGATTTTCAAAAAGGTTTATGTTTAAGACTTCAGGAATGTTCTCTGCGAAAGGCAGTGTGTGTCGTGTGGTTTGCTTGGGAGTTATCTATTTTCCTTTCAGAGCTTTGCTGAGGGTATTGTATCCTTTAACAGCTCTGTGCGCAACTTGAGAGTTAAAGTATTTGTCAAAGGCTTTTAATATTTCATCAAAGTTGGCTCAGGATTCATCAATGCATTGCATTCGGATTACTTCAACAAGTTCGCCAAATGAGTATAAAAATGTATTAATCTGGACTTCTTCTAATTTCCTACTAAGACCTGTTCTTCTCTAGGATGCTCAATTCTGCATTAAGTTTGACCCTTGCAAGAGCTCAAACCAGCCTGGTTAAGTAGATTTTTGATCCATGGCAGTTAAATTTTTAAAATGTGAACAGCTTTAAATGCTGTTAGGAAATCCAAGGTAGCACTGCCTTCCGCTTCTTCACAATGAGGTTTCTTGCACTTGACGGTTTTGGCAGGCATCTGTAGCAATGGCGTTTGCAATTCCTGTGCTTTAAATTTTTCAGCAGTGACTCCCAGGGTCGACTTTTTTAAGTCTTCCCTGCGGTATCAAAGTATTTCAGGTTCTGAAACTACCTACTGCCGGCTTTTGCTGGGTCTTTTAACTGCTGATTATTTTTTAATGACATTTTTTTCCGATTGGAGCAAGTTCAACGGCTACATGTTCAGCGCCTACTTGGGATTTGGGCTGTTCACAGTGCATTTTAAAGGCGCAATTCTGACTGCTACTGACCAAAAAGCTTTTTAAAACTCGTTCTGGCCAAGCACTTGCAAGTTTTAAATTTTTTCTCCAGCTTCTGAGAGATTTTGCTTTGTTCTGATAGAGGCCGCCAAGTTGTATGATGCTGTGAGTAGTTTGGTGGGTCTCACAAAGCAGTTCTGACTCTTATGTAGTTGAACAGTAAGTGTTTATTAACTACTAGTATCTATATACATATATACAGCATAAGGTCTAAGCAAGGAGCTGACTCCATGCTTACTTCTACACACATCTGTCCAGTCCAAGAATGTCCTCGAGACTCGGGTCATGTGTTCTTTTACATCACACTATGGGCAGTACTGTACTCAGTCCCTGTTACCCCTTTCTATGTCAGACTCTTATACTACAGGGTCAAGGATGTCACTGAGCTGCTGCAGAGTACTTTGAGGCAGGAGGGTCAACAGCCAGTGGTCAAGGTCCATCTTGATACCAATGACGTCTGTAGAAAGAGGGGTGAGGCCTTGCTGTTGGATTTCAGGAAGGTAACAAAGAAACTAGCTTGTAGAACGTCAAAGGCAGCTGCCTCCCAATGCCACGCCAGTGGGTATAAAAAAGAGGATAGAACAGATGAATGTGTGGCTTGAAAGAAGGTTTGTAGGGAGGGCTTAAGAATCCTGGTCATTGGGACCCATTCTAGGGGAGGTGGGACTTTATAAGCTAGGCAAATTGCATCTCAACAGGGCTGGGACAAATGTTCTTGTAGGCCAATTTAAGTGTTATTTTGGAGTTTTCAAACTAACTTAGCAGGGGGTGGGTGGGAACCAGAATGTAACAATATAGATGAAAAGCAAGGTGCACAAAGAATTGGGAGAAATAGTTAACAATAGAGTAAGAAATAATAAGGTATTAGATAGGATCAGAGTAAGAGGGAATGAAATAAGATCTAAATTAACAATGCATAGATGTGAATGAACAGAGTATGGTTAAATAAGGCTGGTGAGCTGCTGGTGCAAATACCAAAGGGCGGATGCAATCTTGTGCCAATAACAGAAACCTGGCTCTAAAAAAAGGCAGGACTGGGTACTAAATATTTCTGGATAAAAAGTGCTCAGGAAAGATACAGAAGGAAAGAAAGGGGGAGAATATTACCATGCTAGAGAGAGAGAGAGAGGTGGGGAGGGAGAGAGGGAGAGGGAGGGAGAGAGAGAAAGAGAGAGAGAGAGAGAGAGAGGGGTCAAGAAAAGAAAACAGTAGGCTAGAACTAAAAAACAATAGATATACCATTACATTCCTGGGTGTATTCTATAGGCCACCAATTAGTGGGAAGGGGAAGGATAGAGAGGAATAAATCTGCAAGGGAATTACACACGATGCAAATGTACACTTGAGTAGTAGTAGTGTAAAAGACATAGAGGAGGAAATGTTTCGAAATGTGGCCAGAAGAAAATTCTGTATCAGTATGTTTCCAGCCCAATGAGGAAGTGGGCATTGCTGGATCTGGTTCGAGGGAATGGGATGGGTCAAGTGGATCAAGTCTTAGAAGAACATTTTGGGGACAGTGATCCTAGTACCATTAGCCATTGAACAGGGCAATCAACAATCTGGCATAAAAATAATTAATTGGGGAATGGTCAATTGAAAATAGGGCAAAAATAGATCTGGTCTAGGTAAACTGGAATCAAAGAACAAAGAACAAAGAAAAGTACAGCAAAGGAACAGGCCCTTCGGCCCTCCAAGCCTGCGCCGATCATATTGCCCGTCAACTAAAACATTTTGCACTTCCGGGGTCCGTATCCCTCTATTCCCATCCTATTCATGTATTTGTCAAGTTGCCTCTTAAACACCACTATCGTACCTGCTTCCACTACCTACTCTGGCAGCGAATTCCAGACACTCACTACCCTCTGCGTAAAAAACTTGCCCCGCACATCTCCTCTATAGTTTTCTCCTCTTACCTTAAATCTGTGTCCCCTAGTAATTGACTCTTCCACCCTGGGAAAAAACTTCTGACTATCTACTCTATCCATGCCACTCATAATTTTGTAAACTTCTATCAAGTCGCCTCTCAATCTCCGTCGCTCTAGTGAGAAAAATCCGAGTTTCTCCAACCTCTCCTCATAGCTAATAACCTCCAGAGCAGGCATCCTGGTAAACCTCCTCTGCACTCTCTCCAATGCCTCCATATCCTTCTGGTAACATGGTGACCAGAATTGCACGCAATATTCCAAGTGTGGCCTAACAAAGTTCTATACAGCTGCAGTATGACTTCCCAGCTTCTATACTCAATGCCCCGGTCAATGAAGGCAAGCATGCCATATGCCTTCCTGACTACCTTATCCACCTGCGTTGCCACTTTCAGTGACCTGGGGACCTGTATACCCAGATCCCTCTGTCCGTCAATGCACTTAAGGGTTCTGCCATTTACTGTATAATTCCTGCCTGTTTTAGACCTTCCAAAATGCATTACCTCGCATTTGTCCGGATTAAACTCCATCTCCGCCCAAGTCTCCAACCAATCTATAACCTGTTGTATCCTTTGACAATCCTCTTCACTATCTGCAACTCCTCCAACCTTAGTGTCATCTGCAAACTTACTAATTAGCCCAGTTACATTTTCCTCCAAATCATTTATGTATACTACAAACAGCAAAGGTCCCAGCGCTGATCCCTGTGGAACTCCACTAGTCACAGCTCTCCATTCAGAAAAGGACCCTTCCACTGCTACCCTTTGTCTTCTATGACCAAGCCAATTCCCAATTGCAGCCAGCAGAACTAACTGAGCAATGAGCTGCCTATAAAGATGAGATGGTTCAGGTACAGTCAAGGCACATTCCCACAAGGTGGAAAGGCAGAACAAAGAAAGTGAAAACGCCCTGGATAACCAAAGAGCTAGAGAGTAAGGTGAAGCAGAGAAAGGTTAGCCTGATAGATGTCGCATTGCGAATACAAGTGAGAACCAAACTGGATACAGGAAGTTCAGAAGGGAAATGAAAGAAGAGGAAAAGAGAAGCAAACAAAGAATGTATGAGAAGAGGCTGGCAGCAAATATAAAAGGGGATCAATTGTGTTGTATAAGCATACAAATAGCAGAAGGATAGTAAAACGAGGAGTGGGTCAATTAGGGCCCAAAAGGGGATATATGCATGGAGACAGCGGGCATGGCTGATGTACTGAGTGTTTTGCATTGTCTTTAACAGTAAAGAAGATGGTGCCAAAGTCATGGTAAAAGGGGAGGTATCTGAGTTACTGGATGGGCTAAAATTTGGTCAAGAGGAGTTATAGAAAGGCTGGCTGTATTTAAAGTTGCTAAATCACGAGGGCCAGGATCCTAGAATACCCCAGGATACTGAGGGAAATAACCATGGAAATTTCGAGGCACGGGCCATAATCTTCCAATTCTCCTGAGATACAGGAGTGGGGTCCTAGAGGACTGGTGAATTGCAAATGCTGCACCCTTATTCAAAACAGGGTGTAAGGATACGCCCAGCAACTACAGGCCAGTCAGTTTAACCTTGGTGGTGGGAAAGATTTTAGAAATGATAATCAGGGACAAAATTAAGAGTCACTTGGACAAAAGTAGATTCATTAATGAAAGCCTGCATTGACTTGTTAAGGAAAATTTGTGTTTAGCTAACTTGAGTAAGTTTTTGATGAGGTAACTGAGAGGGTTAATGTGAGCAATGCGGTTGATGGTGCATGGACTTCCAAAAAGCATTTTATAAAGAGCCACATAATAAATAGGCTGGTCAGCAAAGTTAAAGCCCAAGGAATACAAGAGGAAGTGGCAGCTTAGATGCAGAGTTGGATGAGTGACAAGAAACAGAGTAGTGGTGAATGGTTGTTTTTTTTTTAATAATAGAGGAAGGTATACTCCCCAGGGTTTAGTATTAGGGTCAATGCTTTACTTGATCTATATTTATGACCTTGACCTGGATATGTAGAGCACAATTGCAAAATTTGCAGATGGCACAAAGCTTGTAAGAATTATGAGCTGTGCAGGAGAACAGTGATAGGCTTCAAGAGGACATGAATAGGCTGGAGGAATAGGCAGACATGCGGCCGGTGATATTAATTAACGCGTACAGATTTAATGTAGAGAAGTGCAAAGTGATTCATTCTGGTAAGAAGAATGAGGAGTGGCAATTTCAAATAAAGGATACAATTCTAAATTCTACATTGCAGAGGCAGAGCAATCTGGGAGTACATGTTAACAGATCATTGAAGGTGGCAGGGCAGGTAGAGAAAGCGGTTAATAGGACATATGGGATCCAAGGCTTTATAAATAAAGACGAACCTTTACAAAACACAGGTTCAGCTTCACTGGAGTATTGTGCCCAATTCTGGGCACCACATTTCAGGAAGGAAGTGAAGGCCTTGGAGACAGTGCTGAAAAGATTCATAAGGATGGTTGCAGGGATGAGCAACATGGGTAGATTAGAGAAATTGGGAACAAAAACAAAAATACCTGGAAAAACTCAGCAGGTCTGACAGCATCTGTGTAGAGGGATACAGTTAACGCAAGCGCTGTCAGGCCTGCTGAGTTTTTCCAGGTATTTTTGTTTTTCTTCTAGATTTCCAGCATCCGCAGTGTTTTGCTTTTATCTTAGAGAAATTGGGGCTGTTCTCCTTCAAGTGGCTAAAGGTTGAGAGGAAATTTAACAGAGGTGTTGGAAATGACTGGTCTGGACAGAGTGGATAGGGAGAAATCATTCCCACTGGCAAAATGAACAAGCACCAGATGATAACAATTTAATGTGATTAGCAGAACCAAAGGAAACATGAGGAAAAATATTTTTACACAGCTAGTGGTTAGGATCTGCAAATGCATTGCCTGAGATTGTGGCTTTCAAAAGGAAATTGGATAAATATCTGAATAGAAAAAAATGGTAGAGCTACAGGGAAATGGTGGGGGTGTGGGACAAACCAAGTTGCCCTTGCAGGTTGTCGGCACAGCCACTATGGACCGAATGACTTGCTTCTGTTCTGTAACTATTCTATAATTCCAAATTCAAATAAAACGGTGATGATTTCACTGGTTTAGCTAATTGTCATCCTGTACATGCGTAAAAATGCAACAGACAGAATAAGGCGGAAGGAAAGAGATAGAAAAGGATATACTGAAATTGAAAAAAATGTCATAGAATTTTAAATTAATAAGGGTTAACACTGCCATGCCTCCTTTCTCTAATTACTGCTCAATATCCAAATATAATGCTGAAGAGCATGACCGGATTTCTTTACTGTAAAGTTAAATTTTAAAAGTTTAATATAATCCCCATTGATACTTTGCTTTTTGTTTCTACTTATTTAAGAAAATTGCCAGGGTAAAATAATTCTTGAGATTATATGTTAATGCATTCTCCCCAGTACATCTGAAAATACAAACACTTAATTAAAATTAAAAGGCTTTGTCAATATAATTCCTTAAGAATTATAGAGTAATTTAATGGTGCTTTTACTGTAGTAGTAACTTAGAGCACTCGAGTTATATTGCAGAAAATGACGGTTCAAATCCAAGCATGGCAGTTTGATTTAAATTAATTTAATATTTAAAAAATCTGCAATAAAAAGTCAATAACAGTAAAGGTAACAATGAAGTTGTCAAACTTTCTGAAAACCAAGCTAGTTCACTGATGCACTTTAGGGAAGGAAACATGTACTGCACATGACTCCAAAGTGGTTCATTCTTATCTGCCCTCTGAAGCCACTTAGTTGTGCCAAACCATTAGAGGGACCAAATCTCACAAGCATTGCAGTGGAATGAGAAGGTGGTTCATAACCATCATCTTCTCTGAACAACTAGAGATAGATAAGCACGAAAGTGCAATCTTTCCAGCAATGCACACCCACATCCTGGAATTAATTTTTTTATAAAAGGAATGTCCCATGTATTTCATCAAAAACTGATAAGATAATTGAACTGGTCAAGTTCTTCAATTAAACTATCTGTACACCATTTCCCAAAATTATATGACAATTAAAAGCACCTGAAAATACTATTAACTTACAGATGAACTCAAATAATTCTTCGGTGATCTAATCATTCCAGCAATGGAATGTCGAATGGAGTCAAATTTTGAAACCTTGTCTTTTGCTTTATCCTGAAAAACAAAATACACAAAACTCTCAGAAAATGCATACCATTTAAAATGGTATACTGTCAAAACCTGATCAGGATTTAATTTGGTTACCATTCATCACTTCACATTTCTAACATAGTGGATTGACCCGAGCTTAAATCCACATGAGAACATAAGGATTAGAAGCAAAAGTAGGCTACTCAGCCTTTCAAACTTGTTCCACCAGTCAATAAGACCATGGCTGATCCCCTACCTGAACCCCACCATCTTGCAGTATCTCCATATCTCTTGACCTCCTTGGTAGCCAAAATCCATTAATCTCTTTTCTGAATATACTCAAAGACTGATTGTTCACAGCCCTTTGAGGCAGAGAATTACCAAGATTCATAACTCAGTGATAAAATTTCTCATTTCAGTCCAAAATTGCTGAGCCTTTATTTTGAGATTGTTTTGATCCTAGTTCTAGATTCCAAGATAAAAATCTTCCCTTAATCTACCCCGACAAGCCCCTTAAGAATTTTAAATGTTTCAACAAGATCACAATTCATTCTCTAAACTCAGAGTATAAGCCTAGATTAATCAATCACTCATCTTAGGGCAATCCCGTCATCCCAGGATTTCTCTTAGATAAGGATGCTAAAAACTGCACTCTGTACTCCAAGTCTCATTAGAGCCCTATATGATTGCAGTTGGACTCCTTCACTTTTACACTCCAATACCATTGTTACATAGTACTGGCATTCCTAATTGCACAGTATTCTTTTTTTCCTATTTGTTCATGGCCAGCATTTATTGCCCATCCCTAATTGCCCTGGTTCAGAGGGCACTTAAGAGTCAAGCACATTGCTGTGGGCCTGGCGTCACATGTAGGCCAGACCAGATAAGCAGATTTCCTACCCTAAAAGACATTAGTAAACAAGATGGGTTTTTAACAACAATGATTTCGTGGTCATCATCAGACTTTTAATTCCAGATTTTATCGGATTCAAATTTCACCATCTGCCATGGTGGGATTCAAGCCTGGGTCCCCAGAACATTACCCTGGGGATCTGGAATACTAGTCCAGTGACAATACCACTGTGCCACCTCCTCCCCTTCTTGTATCATGCACCCAGTTCTCTTCAAGTACCAATATATCCCCGTCTCTCACCTTTCATGGACTTCTACGTCGCTAACCTATCCAATCAGCTACCTCTGCTGTTTCCCTCCCTTCCCCTAGACCAGTGGCAAAATTTCCTCTAAGGTTTCCCACCCTTTCCCTGACCTTGCATCTTTCTATTGTTTCTTCCTGATCTCCCTCATCTTGTATATGAGACCCAGCTGCTGCTCCCTTGACCCTATTACCACTAAACTACTGACACTCAACTTCCCTTCCTGGTTCCCATGTTAGTTATTATTGACAACCTTTCTCCCTCCTTGGGCACTGACCCTCTATCCTTCAAATCTATTGTCAACGCCCTTCTCCTCATAAGAATAACCCTTGACCCCAACATCTTTGCAAACCCATTTCCAACATCTCTTTTCTCTCCAAAGTACTTGAGTGTGTTGTCACCATGCAAATCCTTACCCTTCTTTCCTGGAAATCAATGCCTGAATCCCTCCAATCAGGTTTCTACCCCTGCCACAGCACTGAAATGGTTCATATCAAAATCACAAACAACACTTAAGCAACTGTGGCAAAGGTAATCTATCCTTCCTTATCCCTCTCAACCTGTATGCAGCTTTTGGCATGGTTGACCACACTATCTTCGCCAAGAAAATCAAAAGTGGAGGTCAGGGAGTGGATCAGCAGACAACAGCTGTAGAAATACCATTGACAATGAAGGGTCAGAAGTTACGCTGTTTGAAAATGGATCTGAAAGTGAATTGAAGGGCTTTATCACGAGGGGGGAGACAGAAAAAAAACGAAGTATGCATTGCCATTTTTATGTTCTCCTTTAAGTGATCAAACTAAGTAAAAGCTCCCTGGATGCCATAAGAGTTTAAGTAAAATGAAGCTGAACAACAGGGCTTGATAATAAAAGGGAGAATCTGGCTGAATATAAAAAGTACACAGAACAGTGAAGGAGGGAATAAAGGGACATAGAGACAGTACGAGGAAAGACTGGCAGCTAACATATAAGAAAATCCAAAGGTCTTCTATAGGTACATGAACAGTGAGAGTTCTCAGAGATGTGGTGGTCCCAATGAAGGACCAAAATGGAGATCTATTGATGCAAGGCAGAAGGCATGGCTGAGGTGCGAGATGAGAATTTTCCATCAGTCTTTTTCTGGCAAGGGAGAGGATTTTTCCAAAGCTACAATATATGAGTTGTCAGGACACTGCATGAGATAAAAACAGATAAAGCAAAGGTACCAGAAAGGCAGTACTTAAAGTAGATAAGACACCCAATCTGGATGGGATGCTTCCGAGGTTGCTGAGAAAAGGGTAGAAATTTCAAAGTAATGGTAGAAATTGCAGAGAGGCTAGCTGAAATCATCCAATCTTTCTTTAGATATACAAGGGTTGGTGGATTGCAAATGTTACAAAAATGGGAAGGAGGAAACCTAACAAATATGCCAGATCAGTTTTACATCATTGGTAGGGAAGCTTTCAGAAACGATAATCTGGGAGAAAATTAACAGCCACCTGGATAAGGATGAATTACTAAAGAAGAGCCAGCATAAATTTGTTAAGAGCAGATCATGTTTGACTCACTTGATTTTTTTTGATGAGGTAACAGAGGATAGACGAGGGCAAGGCAGTTGATGTTGCATATATGGACTTTTAAAAGGCATTTGATAAAATGTCACATATTAAGTTTGTTAGCAAAATTGAAGCTGATGGGATATAAAAGCATAGCTACAAACTTGGCTAAGGGATAGGAAAAAAAAGAGAATTGTAAAGAAAAGCTTTTTATCAGAATGAAGGGAAATATACAGTGGTGTTGTTCAGGGATCAGTACTATGACCATTGCTGTTTTTGACGTACAATAATGACTTGGACTCAGGAGTACAGGGCACAAATCCAAAATTTGACAAAGACACAAAATTTGGAAATGTAGCATACTGTGAGGCAGATAGTAATAATCTTCAAGAAGACATTGACACGTTGGAGAAATATAGACGGGCTGGTCAGATGGGCTGATCAGTGGCAAATGGAATTTAATCCGGATAAGTGTGGAGTGATGCACTTGGGCAGGACAAACAAGGCACAGGAATACACGATGAATGGTAGGACCCTGGGAAGTACCGAGGATCAGAGGGACCTTGGTGTGCATGTCCACCGGTCTCTCAAGGTAGTGGGACAGGTAGATAGGTGGTTAAGAAGGCACATGGGATACTTGCCTTTATTAGCCGAGGCATAGAATAAAAGAGCAGGGAGGTTATGCTGGAACTGCATAAAAAGCTGGTTAGGCCACAGCTAGAGTATTGTGTGCAGTTCTGGAATCCACATTATAGGAAGGATGTGATTGCACTGGAAAGAGTGCAGAGGAGATTTACCAGGATGTTGCCTGGGCTGGATAGTTTTAGTTATGAGGAGAGATTGGATAGACTGGGGTTATTTTCCCTGGAGCAGAAGAGATTGAAAGGGAACATGATTGAGGTGTATAAAATTATGAGGGGCATAGATAGGGTAGACAGGAAGGAACTTTTCCCCTTGATGGATGGATCAATAACCAGGGGGCATAGATTTAAGATAAGAGGCAGGAGGTTTGGAGGGGATGTGAGGAAGAATCTTTTCATCCAGAGAGTGATGGGAATTTGGAACTCACTGCCTGAAAGGGTGGTAGAGGCAGAAACCCTCATAACATTTAAGAAGTATTTGGATGCCATGGCATTCAAGGCTATGGGCCTAGTGCTGGAAAATGGGATTAGAATAGATAGGTACTTGTTTGACCGGCGCAGACTCGATGGGCCGAAGTGCCTTTTTCTGTGCTGTAGACCTCTATGAGAATAATCTCATTACTGACTTAAATGGGCAATTTGAAGCAACGTTTATGCAATATTAATCTAATCCTTAACTATTTTTAGAGTCAGCTGTGATATTTGATAGAATTTTTGTCTGAGTCAGGAAAGGTGTTGGTTTCAAAAAAATAAAAACAAAAAAACTGCGGATGCTGGAAATCCAAAACAAAAACAGAATTACCTGGAAAAACTCAGCAGGTCTGCCAGACTTGCTGAGTTTTTCCAGGTAAAGGTGTTGGTTTCAGTCCCTTTCCATAACTTTACTGCGCAATGTAGGCTTTCACTGGGGCATTGTTGAAAATACCCATCTTTTGCTAAAGTCCTGACTATCTGCTCAGGTGGGGAACTCAACAATTCCATGGCCGACATTTATCCATCAACCAAATCAAACTATGAAGTAACAGAGAGGATGAATAAGGGTAGTGTGGGTGATGTTGCGTACATAGAATTTCAAAATGTACTTGAAAGTACTACATAATGAACTTGTTTCTAAAATTGAGGTCCATGAGCTTCATAGGCAGTGACAGCATGGATACAAAATTGGTTGATAGACTAAAAGCAGAAAGTAGAGGTGATATTGTTTTCCATATTGGAGAAACATATTTGGTAGTGTTCCACAGGGGTTGGTATTAAGAAAACATCTATTGTTGATATATATTAATAACGTTGACTGTTAATACTGGAAAAAGCCAGCTGAAGGGTAAAACTGGAGCCAATCTTTACACACTTTTATGAGCATTTATTTAGAGTTACATGTAACAGGCATTCACCTCCTAACTCAACAACCACCTTTTCAGTCTGTGTGTAAACATAGATGCACTAATGAAGCCCCAGTTTTTTTTTGTTTATTTGCTGCAGGATGTGGACATCGCTGGCTAGGCCAGCATTTACTGCCCATCGCTAATTGCCCTTGAGAAGGTGGTGATGAGCTGCTTTCCTTTAGAGCTGCAATCCATGTGGTGCAGATAGATACACCCACAATGTTGTTAGGAAAGGAGTTCCAGGACATTTATCCCGCAACAGGATGAAAGGGCAATCTGGTTCCAAGGCAGGATGGTGTGGGGCTTGGAGGGGAACTTGCAGATGGTGGTGTTTCCATACAGATGCTGCCCTTGTCCTTCAAGGTGTTAGCAGTTATGGGTTTGGAAGATGTTGTTGAGGAGCCATGGTGAGTTGCTGCAGTGCATCTTGTAGATGGTACACACTGCTGTTACTGTGTATAGGTGGTGGAGGGAGTGAATGTTTAAGGGAGGAGACGGGGTGCCAATCAAGCAGTGTGCTTCATCCAAGATGGTGTCAAGCTTCTTGAGTGTTGTTGGAACTGTACTCATCCAGGCAAGTGGATGTGCACTGTAGATAGTGGACAGGCTTCGGGGAGTCAGAAGGTGAGTTACTCACCACAGGATTCCCAGCCTTTGACCTGTTCTTGAGCTACAGATTTATATGACTGGCCCAGTTTAGTTTCCAGTCAATGATAACTCCCAGGATGTTTATGGTGGGAGGTTTAATGATGGTAGTGCCATTGAATGTCACAGGAAGATGGGCAGATTGTCTCCTTTGGAGATGGTCATTGCCAGGCAATCGTGTGGTGCAAATATTACTTGCCACTTATCAGTCCAAACCTGAAGGTTGTGCAGCTCTGCCGCACATGAACACAGGGTGCTTCAGTATCTGAGGAGTCAATCTGAGTTAATGCCCACTACCTGCGTAAACATTAAATACAATTGCTATATAATTAACAGACTTCCCTTCTCTTGAAGTAATAATTAAGAGTTTAAACAAACAAAAATTTCAAAGCAAATTAAATCTAAAGCCTACATATTCTTTACAAAGCATGACAACGAGACACACCCCCTCTCAAACCCTTAACAATTGTTTTAAAAAAGATATGCATGTGCAAATCAATCAGACAGTTTTGCTGAAAAGGAGAGACACGTCTAAGCTTTTTGCCTTGTACTCATCAGGACACTCACAAGAATACCAATATAAGTAGGAAAACAACAATTTATACTGTATGGGAAGAGAGTGCTGAATGGTTGACAAGTGACGTTGCCATGAAGAATGCATCACTGAAGGTGACTGACAGTTAACTGCCAAGCATTGTTTGAAATTTAAACCAGGCAGCTTGACCCCGATTGGTCAAGGCATTGCCCTGACAAATCAGTCAGCGAGAAGGGAATTTGTTAATTGTATATCAGCTGTATTTAATGTTTATGCAGGTAGTGGGCATGAGCTCAGATTGACTCCTCAGATACTGAAGTAGTCCATGTTCATATGCAGTCACTCATTTTGTTTAGCTGAAACAGGCGCAGTGTATGTACACGTTCTTTCTGCCTGCAAAGAACAGGGCCCTGTGTACGAGTATATGTAGCTCCCAGTACACACACATGCACCACATTGAGAGCCGGACTGACAATCTTAAATTGGTTGTCAGCGCAATTCTTAGTATTTTGAGGATTATTGAGCAAATGTTGTCCAATTGCGGTATCACATCTAATGTTGAATACTGTTTTGAGTTTTGCAAGCATGGGCTGGTTGGGTATGGTCTGTACCCTGCCCATTGAGAACAGCGGTTGGGACATGCTGTGTGATACAATCTGCCAGTCTTTTGGGCGTACAGCCTACATGCCGAGCACCACTCTTACACGCAACTTCATTTAAATTACTCATTTGTATGATAGGCAGAACATCTTTTTGGCTGGACAGCAGCATCCTGTAAATGGTAAATACCACTTGCGTTGCTACTGCATAGTAGCAGCGTGAGACAGCTAGCTTCAACTGTTGCTCAAATTTTTGAGATACCTTGCCCTTCCAGAGATTTCAGAGGTAGACTGGACACTTCTCAGAGCCAAAAGTGACGGCCTTAGGCCAGTTCATGAGTTTGCATTTTATATAGCACAAAATGATCTGATCATTATCCTGCAAGATGCCGTTGATGCACCCTATTTCAGCATCAAGTTTGGATGGCGAGCAAATGGCTCCGGCCCCGTTTACAAGGTTGCCAGTAAGACCGATCTTATGGTGTGTGGAACTGTAAGAATCCCAACGCGTATTGACCAGTGAAGGTAGGCTTGCAGTAGACCGTGATAGAGAATCCCCTGGCACATTTCTCAACAAGTACATCAAGGAAGGAGAGTTCATTTGACTGCTCCATTTCATAGATGAATTTGAGCGCAGGATGGAGCCCATTAAGACATAAGGAAATTGTTACATGCAGTTGTAGATTTAAAAACAGCAAATGTATCATCCACCTATCGGAAATATGCAAAGGGTGGCTGGTTAGGTGTATTCCACCAAAGACAAGTTTTTCATAGAACCCAATATAGATGTTTAAGTGAGCTGGGCCTAGAGGGGATCCCACGGCAACACCATCTATTTGGGCATACGTGATGTCATTAAAACTGAACTCAACTGTGTGAGTTGCCAAGTTCATAAGTTCAATGAATACTGGTTCACACAATGGTGGGGGGGGTCTAGATCACATGATATCGTGCTGCAGTGCAAATATCTATGGCTTTCTTAAGTGGAACATTGGTGAATAGACTAGCAATGTCAGATTGCTACGTGGGCACAGCATTGCTATCAATATGAAAGTCCTGGATAGCCTTTGCAAATGTGAAGGATTCCGTCACCTTGTTTGTGGAAAACTTGGTTAAAACTGGTTGTAATAATTCGTCCACCCATTTGGCCAATTCATGTTTTGCAAAACGGAACACAGATAAGATGGGGTGTAAAGGGATATCACTTTCCTGTGCCTTGGGCAGCCCATACATGCACAGACGTAATGAACAGTGAGGATCAACCCTGTCACATATATCGCACAGTATATCGCTCTTACATAAGTCCAGCAAGCATTTTTTTTGTTTACTTTCCAGCAAGGATGTCCATTCATGTTGAGCAGTAGGTCCAATGGATAGAAATTTGTACCTCTCATTAAGAATGGCATGCGTTTTGTTGATATGGTCACGCTTGTTAAGGATGACTATTCCCATCCCTTTGTCTACTGATGTGTAGGTCTGGATTGTCTTAAGGTCTCACAACACTAAGACATTCACTTTGAATGTGAAAGTCCGACTGGTCGTTCTGAATCCTGCAATATGCGTATGCGAGATCAGCTAAGCATGCTTTCAAGTAATGTGGTATATGAATTTCAGTGCCAGTGTGATGCTAGGTATATAGGCTGTACATCCCAAAGACTGGCGGATCATATCAAACAGCAAGTCTCAGCCGCTGTTCGCAATGGGCAGGGTACAGACTGTACTCAACTGGCCGGTGCTTGCAAAACTCAAATCACAGTGCCCAACATTAGATGTGATTCCGTGATTGAGGATTATTTAGCAAATGTCGTTCAATGTGCTAAGAATTACGCTGACAACCAATTTAAGAGAGTCAGTCGGGCTCCCAATGTGACGCATTTGCGTATACTGGAAAGCTATATATATTAATACACAGGGCCCTGTTCTTTGCAGACACAAAGAACACGTACATACACTGCACCTGTTTCAACTAAACAAAATGAATGACAGCCATTCGCTGACTCATTCCTTAGGGTAATGCCTTGACCAATCAGGCTCAAGCGGCTTGGTTTAAATTTCAAACAACGCTTGGCAATTAACTATCAGTCACCATGAATGATGTATTCTCCATGGAAACACCACTTACCAACCAATCAGCACTCTATTCACATGCTGTATAAACTGTTGGTTTTCTCCCCTTATATTGGTCATTTTGCGAGTGCTCTGAGCGCAGGACGAGCGCTTAGACATGTCGCTTTTTTCAGCAATCCTCAAGTTCTATATTATCAAACGACAATCAGACAGCAAACAACTTGCATTCACCCGTTTAGAGATTTCTTTTCTCTTCAGCATTTGTTTCAAGCCAGCAAGGTCAATCTGTAACCTTTTCTCACTCACATTTCGTAGACTGTACATTGTCCCACAAGGAATGATTATCCACATAACATTCAAAGGATATCCAATCTTCAGTCAGTCTCACGTAAAGAATCTCAAAATGTTTGGCAAGCAGAATCCCATATCCAATGCCTTCACACGAGCCGCTGTTTCATCAGTCAAAATATGTTTAACAACCTTCTATTTTCATAGTTTCCTAAACTACAGAACATTTCCCTTCTCACCCATAAGAAATGTGATGAAACAAACTGAACTAGGACACCCATCAGGAAGATTAGCATGTGCAGCATTGCTGAAAGTTTCATATCTTTTGGGTCACCTTAGGGCGGGAACATAAGTATTAATTTGACCAGACTTAGTTTTTTAATATCTTATTTGCACTTAAAATGCTCTTAAATTTCAGGTGTTGCATCCTTGTACTTATATTCAACGTAGTAAAACGAGCAAATTGTACAGTCCTAGTGCCCAACCAGTTCAACTGACCAATCAAGCTTTGCAATTGCTCTGTTGCTTCTTTCGAAACAAAACCATCTTTCCGCAATGATCACATACGATTAATTGGGATGGGAATAATACTCTCTCAATAGGATTGTTTATTTGGAGTTATTTCAGATGTACTCTGCTTAATATCTACACCAATATATTTAAAAGTTTCACAGCCTTAACTCAATTTGAAATTCCACTCTAATCTTATTAATAACACATATTTCAAATTCTATAGTACCATCCCATAAGAAATCATCAACATGAATCATTTAAGTACCTGAAAGTTTCCCTTCTATGATACAAATAAAATATTATGGGATCTGGTTTTATTTGGGCATGATTTATTTTCAGCAAAACAGATTTCACCAAAAACACTTCTTTCTGAAAAGCAAAACCCTGCAGAAATGGGCTTTTATGTTGATTGTCTACACTCCCATAAATATGTGGCCAAATGAGCCAAAAAGATTTTTTTTCAGATTGCATTTCCAGCTGTGGGAAAATCCACTCAAACATCTATATCACCCAGTCACTCTACAAAACCTCGAGAAACTAGCCTTCCTATAGCGTTCTGAGTCCCATTTCCAAGAACATTTTCAGCACAAATCCACTCAAATGGCAAAGCTTGTTGAACTTTATCTGGTGTCTCAGAAGGAACTTCAAGCTCTCTCCAACTAAATGACCCCCTTTGCTCTGCCTTATCCTCAAGTTTACTGGCAACCACAAGAACTTAAGGCTCTGTTGCGAGACTAGCCTGTGGCCTTTAATTCATGATCTCACGTATTCAAGCTATGGACTATGTTTGCAATTTTATGCCTGTTGGCACTTCAAGTGCTAGATTTCCCTCTTGATCTTTTCACAGAATCACAGAGAGCAGAAGAGGACCTTAGGCCCATCAAGTCTGCACCGACATGTGAGAAACACCTGACCTACCTACCTAATCCCATTTACCAGCACTTGGCCCATAGCCTTGAATATTGTAACGTGCCAAGTGCTCATCCAGGTACTTTTTAAAGGATGAGAAACAACCTGCCTCCACCACCCTCCCAGGCAGCGCATTCCAGACCGTCACCACCCTCTGGGTAAAAAAGCTTTTCCTCACTTCCCCCCTAAACCTCCTGCCCCTCACCTTGAACTTGTGTCCCCTCGTGACTGACCCTTCAACTAAGGGGAACAGCTGCTCCCTATCCACACCCCTCATAATCTTGTACACCTCGATCAGGTCGCCCCAGTCTTCACTGCTCCAACAAAAACAACCCAAGTCTATTCAACTTCTCTTCATAACTTAAATGTTTCATCCCAGGCAACATGCTGGTGAATCTCCTCTGCATCCCCTCCACTGCAATCACATCCTTCCTATAATGTGATGACCAGAACGGCACACAGTACTACAGCTGTGGCCTCACCAAGGTTCTATACAACTCCAACATGACCTCCCTACTTTTGTAATCTATGCCGCGATTGATAAAGGCAAGTGTCCCATATGCCTTTTTCATCACACCACGAACATGCCCCTCCGCCTTCAGAGATCTATGGACACACATGCCAAGGTCATTTTGTTCCTCAGAACTTCCTTGTCAAATTACTCCTTCCAAAGTGTATCACCTCACACTTTTCAGGGTTAAATTCCATCTGTCACGTATCTGCTCATTTGACCACCCCATCTATATCTTCCTGTCACCCAAGACACTCAACCTTACTGCTAACCACCCGGCCAATTTTTGTGTCATTCGCAAACTTGCTAATCCTACCCCCCACATAGTCACCTGTGTCATTTATATAAATGACGAACAATAGGGGACCCAGCAGAGATCCCTGTGCTACACCACTGGACACTGGCTTCCAGTCACTAAAACAGCCTTCTGTCATCACCCTCTGTCCCCTACAACTAAGCCAATTTTGAATCCACTTTATCAAATTACCCTGTAACCCATGTGCATTTGCCTTCTTTATAAGTCTCCAATATGGGACCTTGTCAAAGGCTTTGCTGAAATCCATATAAACTACATCAACTACACTACCCTCGTCTACACGCCTGGTCACCTCCTCAAAAAATGCAATCAAATTTGTTAGGCATTACCTCCCCTTGACAAAGCCATGCTGACTATCCCTGATCAAACCTTGCCTCTCCAAGGAGGTAAACTCTCTCCTTCAGAATTTTCTCCAATAGTTTCCCTACCACTGACATGAGACTCACTGATCTGTAGTTTCCTGGCTTCTCTCTCCAACCCTTCTGAAATAGCAGAACCACATTAGCTGTTCTTTAGTCCTCTGGCACCTCCCCTGTGGCCAGAGGAATTAAAAATTTGGGTCAGAGGCCCTGCGATCTCCTCCCTTGCCTCCCTCAGCAGTCTGGGACACAATTCATCCTGACCTGGAGATTTGTCCACTTTTAATCCTGCCAACACCTCCAATGCCTTGTCACTCCCTATATCAATTTGCTCAAGAACCTCGCAGTCTCTTTCCCCGAGTTCCATACCTTCATCCTCATTCTCTTGGGTGAAGGTAGATATGAATGATTTGTTCAACATTCTACCGATGTCCTCTGGCTCCACCAATAGATTGCCTCCTTGGTCCCCAATGGGCCCTATTCTTTCCCTGGTTATCCTCTTCCCATTGATATACTTATAGAATATCTTGGGATTTTCACTACTTTTACCAGCCAGAGCTTTCTCATATCCCCTCTTTGCTCTTCTAATTGCTTTCTTAAGCTCCACCCTGCACTTTCTGTACTCCACTAATGCCTCCGCTGATTTGCTCCCCCTGTTACCTGCTAAAAGCCTCTCTTTCATCTCATCGTACCCTGAGTATCTCTGGTCATCCATGGTTCTCTTTTGCACTTTTTTGCAACTTGTCTATTTATTTGTCCATAACAAGCTTAAATTGTACCTATGTTGTGGTCGCTATCACTAAAATGTTCCCCCACCACCACCTCAGCTACCTGTCCAGCTTCATTCCCCAGAATTAGGTCCAGCACTGCGCCGTCCCTTTTTAGACCTTCTACATATTGACCTAAAAAGTTCTCCTGTACACATTTCAAGAAATCCACTCAATCCAAGCCCTTAATGCTATGTCTATCCCAATTAAGGTTGGGAAAGTTGAAATCACCTAATATAATTACCCTATTGTTATTGTTTTTATGCACCTCCAAAAATTGTGCACATATTTGCTCCTCAATTTCCCGCTGGTTATCTGGGGGTTTATAATAAACATTTAACAATGTGGCTGCCCCTTTTTTATTCCTAAGCTCGACCCATCAAGCTTCATTCAATGCCCCCTCCAAGATATCATCTCTCCTTCCTGCAGTAACTGACTCCTTAACTAATAATGCAAGGCCTCCTCCTCTTTTACCCCCTCTCTGTCTCGCCCCGAAGATTTTATATCCTGGAATGTTGAGCTGCCAATCCTGCCGCTCCCTCAACCATATTTTTGTAATGGCTACCATATAATAATTCCATGTGTCAATCCTCACCCTTAACTCATCTGTTTTACCTATAATACTCCTGGCATTAAAGTAGAGGCCATCCAGCCTTGCCTTACTCCCTTGAAAATTAGTACAGCTGTTCTCCCTCTGACTTGATTGTTTTACTGTTTTATGATGTGTCCCTATTCTGCTAACATTCTGTGTCCCCTTCCCCTGCCAAATTAGTTTAAACCCCTCCCAACAGCACTAGCAAACCCGCCCACAAGGATGTTCGTCCCGCTCTGGTTCAGATGTAGACTGTTCTGCTTGTACAGGTCCCACCTTCCCTAGAAATGGTCCCAGTGATCCAGGAATTTAAAACCCTCTCTCCTGCACCAACTTTTAAACTACATATTCATCTGTGCTATTCACCTATTTCTGTGCTCGCTAGCATGTGGCACTGGGAGTAATCCAGAGATTACAACCCGAGAGGTCCTGCTTTTTAGTCTACTGCCTAACTCCCTGAATTCTTGAGGCAAGACCTCATCCCTCTATCTACCTATGTCATTGGTACCAACATGTACCATGACCTCTGCCTTATCACCCTACCCCTTCAAGATGCCCTGCAGCCGTTCAATGTCATCCCAGACCCTGGCACCAGAGAGGCAACACACCATCCTGGAATCATGTTGACAGCCACAGTGGCGCCTATCTGTTCCCCTGACTATGGAACCTCTGTTACTATTGCTCTTCCTCCCCTCCTCTACAGACAGGCTGCTTGTGATGCCAGAAGCTTGGCTCTGTCTGCACTCCCGATTTGCGAGCGGGACCCCAGGGGACTCCTGAACTACCTGCTTGTTTCTCTTGGACTGCCTGGTGGTTACCAATTCCCTTTCTTCCTCAAGTCCCTTCATCTGCGGCGTGACCACCTCTCTAATGCTCTCAGACTTGCGGATGCTCCAGTGTCCCCAGCTGCATTTCCAGCTCTGAAACCCGAGCTTCCAGGAGCTGCAGCTGGACACATCCTGCACACATGCTGGTCCCAGGCACTGGAAATGTTCCCGGCTTCCCAAATAGAGCATGAGCAGCACACCACGGCTTTGAGCTCTCCTGCCATGACTTATCCCTTTACATTAAACCTTTTAAATCAATTACTCTAGGACCCTTCTTTCCTGCTCCTTGTTACCACAGAATATACAAACTGTAAACCACAAAAACAGCTTAAACTATAAGCGATAAAAGTAGTAAATACTTACCCGACCTTACTCACTACTTACCAGTCATTTCTTCCCCTTGTAGCCTGTGCTGCTGCAGCAGGGCAAGACCACTCTCTGAAGATTTAAGAAGTTGGATAGCAAAGAAAAATGCAAAGAGCACCTCTTCCCCTCTGCACCGAATTCCCTCTGTGCACCAAATAGCCAATACCCATACTCACTCTGGCTGTCTCACACTCAGGATGAGGTCTCCCCTCTGTTCGTGTGCAAGCTCACTGATCTCGTGTGCTTCTAATAGTCCCTTTCTTAAATAGAGCTGTGGTGACTCACACTAGTTAAGCTTCAAATAGAAATTTGGTATGCTTGTAAATCTGTCCTGATGAGTGCAAGACAAAAAGCTTTGACAACACGTCTCTTATTGAAGCAATACTCAAGTTTTGTGCTACCAAGGGACTACTTAACACAAAGTTAAAATGTTACTTAGACTTGTAATCACTCACCCAACAATGGGTTTAGTTTGAATCTATTGTGCAAATACAGCAATTTCACAATATTAAATTCATGTCGAAGGTAAGGCCGAGAGCAAAATGCTGTTTGAGAATAGCTAACTCAGACAGCAACTTTTGGATATTCATATTTAACCACATATATCCCTCGCCTGATGTTGCTGTATTATTTATGTATAAGAAACAGTGAACAACAATAACCTCACTGTCATTTTAACAGCAATATCTGGTCCATTAGTGTAAAAGGTTTCAAAAATAGATTCCCGCTTAAAACTTTCCATATCAAATTTCTCAGTTGAAGCGCTGGAGTAATTCTAAGTTTTAATCACCAAACAATTCCACAATGTAAAAGGGGATTGGCAGAGTGGAGGACAGGTTATTTGTTATCACCCATTTTTCCACTTTTGAATGAATGCTAAAATTAGCCCAATTGCCACGGGAACACATACACAATAAAGCAGTCCTGGCTGCTTTAATTGGTTCCAGAATGAGAATTTAAAGTTTCATGCATTAGCAACACATCAGCCAACATAAGTCAGCAGCGAAGGGGTAATGAATGAGCGAAACTTGGTGTGGTATAAAATGAAGACAGCAGAGTTTATCTTGAGCTGATGGTTACAAAATGATAAGGATAAGGACGGCCAAGTGAGCATATGGAATGGTCAAGTCTGGAGGTGGCAAAGAAATGGATGTGGGTTTCAACCACAGATGAGCAGAGACAATGGATGTTAAGCTGGCCAAGTATGTATTCTTTATGATGAGAAGGATGTAGGATCAGAATCTCAGCTCAGGGTCAAAGCAAATGAGATTACAGAGATTGAAATAAAGAAATCTGTGAACTCCTCAGGCTTGTTGGAGGTGCAGGAAGAGGGGTTTAAGAAAACAATTGGTTGCACAGAACTAAAGCCAGGGGTTATTCTTTGCTCTCTTAAATTATCCTGAAGTGGTGGGTAGCTTTAGCAAAGGAAAATGAGTCCTCATAGCACTTGATACGGTCCAGCCAATCTAACCATGGGTGGTTAAAATTCCAAGAAAGATCCACATGACAAACAGACCAACACAACACAGAGACAAACAAATCCAGGGGAAAAAAATCCCTTTCAAACTCCCAAAACAGCTTTCTTTGTGTGGTGTGGATTATAAGCGATTTTTATTTTGTGGCACTCACAATGAAGCTACAAATCCATATTTTCTCTTGACTGACTGGAAATTCATGATTGTGAAGGCAACATTAATGAACTGTGGTTTGGGAGATTTTTGCACAAGTGCTGTCGACATTTTAAATACTCATTAAAACAGAGCTTAAATAAATGCTTTAATAGTTAAAGCAAACTGGTACCAACAATAAACAGAGCAGTGGGGTAGGATTTAAACTTGTCAACTGCGGGAAGAGAAGAGCATGATAAACAGATCATGCCATGAAAAAAATGAATGCCAAAATTAGCAGAAAGTTCATAGAAGAAAAAGAAATGCTTTAAAGGACAGGCTCAAACACAAACAGCATCAAAAATCAAATAATCGAGTTAGAGGTACATGTAATTACTAAGAAACTCATATTGCTAGTATTATAGAAATATCACAGACAACTTATAAAATAAACTGAAGCTGAGAAGATCTATAATGTTTTGCAATGATAGTGTGGAGGTGTTGCAGTTTTTGATTAAGAATGAAGTACAAACTATATAAATGCAAGATATAGCAGCAAAAGGAAATAACATTAAAACAACACAGATAGAACAAATCAATTACAAGGGTGCTAACTTATTGATAACAGTGGCAAGCAGGTGGACAGAAATCTGCTTGGCTAAAGAGGCCTGTGAAATACTGTACACTGCTAATTCTTGAGATTTCAGAATACCACAGGTTAATGCACAAATCAGGGACATAGTGACCGCTCTATTGTTGTATTTAATATTTCACAGCTTCGGCTAAAAACAATATTATGATGGCATAAAACATTTTGGAACAGTGAGGAGATGGTAGGGATTAATCTGCAAATGGAACAAAATAAGATAGAGTTATTTAAATGTATTGCACAGGAAGGGGAAAAAAAATCACATTCCATTCATTTCTTGAAAGAGAAACATAGGACAAGGAGCACGGCTTTGTAATAACATTTCAACAAATCTATAAAACAAAAAGCAACTAAGGACAGTTAAAGAAAATATTAACTAGTCAAAGAGCAAGTGGGTGTCACTCATGGATAATAAATAGTTAGCTTGATTACAGGTGACCAGATATATTGAAATAATTCTTCACATCAATAGAGTGATTCATAACACACATCGCAGCCAGTAAACAATGTACTGGGCAGAAAGAGAGCAGACTGTATAAGGCTACTGAGCCAGACCAGATAGAGCTGAGAATTTAAAGAATTAAAATAAACAAATTAGTGGTGCTTTTTCTGTTACTTTCCACAGCTTCATAAATATTGGAATTCTATCTGAGGGCTAAAAGACAAATTTATTTTCAATGTTCAAAAAGGGAATATATCACAAAAATAGCAATCATGATTCAGTTAGCCCAATATCAAACATGGGAAAAAGACTTGAAGATATTCAGCAGAATGTTGTAAATACCTAAACAGCAAGGGCTACAGGGAGTGTCAACATGGTTTTAGAGCCAACAGATCATAGCTTACAATGTCTGCACAACTGTTTGAGGAGGAAACAAAGATGGTGGATGAGGACTATCAAGTGGATATCCTGCTGAAAAAAAGACTTCTTTGTCAAAGTTTGTTGTCTTGCACTCACCACGAATAGGATGCTGCTATTAAGCCAAAAAGACGTTCTGCCTTTCACACAAATGAGTAATGTGATATATGAATTTCAGTGCCAGTGTGACGTGAGGTACATAGACCATACGTCCCAAAGACTGGCCGACCATATCAAACAGCATGTCCCTTCTGCTGTTTACAAAAGGCAAGGGACAGACCACACCCAACCTGTCCGTGCTTGCAAACCTCAAAACAGCGTCCAACATTAGGTGTGATTCCATGATTGGACAACATTTGCTAAATAGTCCTCAGTGTGCTAAAAATTATGCTGACAACCAATTTAAGATTGTCAGTCAGGCTCGCAACATGGTGCATTTGTGTATACTGGAAGCTACATATATTAATGCACAGGGCACAAAGAACGTGTACACACATTGTGCTTGTTTCAGCTAAACAAAGTAAGTGAGAACCATTCGCTAGTTCATTCCCCAGGGCAATCTTGACCAATTAGAGTCATGCTGCCAGGTTTCAATTTCAAACAATGCTTGGCAGTTAACTGTCAGTCACCATTAACGGGTGCATTTGTCTTGGTAATACCACTGCCAATCAGAGTCCACTTGCCAGCACTGTCTTCTCATACGGTATAAATATGTTGCTTCCCCTGATAATGGTATTTTCTTGCGAATTGTCCTGATGAGTTGGTGCAGGAGGGAAGGCTTTAGATTCCTGGGTCACTGGGTCCGTTTCTGGGGAAGGTGAGACCTGTACAAATCTGACAGGTTGCATCTGAACCAGAACGGGACCAACATCCTCACGGGGGCAGGGGTGGGGTGGGGTGGGGGTGGTTTGGTTTGCTAGCACTGTTAACGGGGGCTTAAACTAATTTGGCAGGGGGATGGGGTACGAAGTGGAGGTATAGTAGGGGGTGATGCAAAGACAAGTATAGAAGAAAAACCAAGTCAGTCTGGAAAGCTGAGCATATATAGCCAAGTTACGGCCCAAGGGAACATGGTAAGGTTGGATGGAGTCTTACGAGTAAGGGGATGAGTTTGGGGTGTTGATTAACACATGAGGATATGCTATCATGGAGACATGGTTGAGGGAGAGGCAGCTCAGTATTCTGGGGCATAGAATCATCAGGTGAGATGGGAGGCGGATTAGGGGGGTGTCAAAGGGGAGGTGGGGTCGCAATTTTGATCAAGGAGTCAATTACTGCAGTAAGGAGGGATAATATCTTAGAAGGTTCCTCAAATGAGGCCATATGTGTGGAACTTAAAAACAAAAAGGAGGCATTGCTGGGAATGTACTGTAGGCCCCCAAACAGCCAGAGAGAGATGGAAGGGCAGATATGTAGGCAAATCTCAGAAGTGTAAAAATAATAGGGTAATAATAGTAGGGGATTTCAACTTCCCTAATATTAACTGGGATAGACAAAGTGTGAAAGGCTCAGAGGGGGCGGAATTCTTAAAATGTATTCAGGAGAGCTTTTTAAGCCAGCATGTCGAAAGTCCTACAAGAGATGGGGAGTTGCTTGACCTAGTTTTAGGGAATGAAGCCAGTCAAGGGGTACAAGTGTCAGTGGGGGAGCATTTCGGTGATAGTGACCAAAACTCAGTAAGATTTAAGGTAGTTATGGAAAAGGACAAAAAGGAAATGGAAATAAAGGTTCTGAATCAGGGTCAAAGTGGACTGGGAGCAGCTACTTGTAGGAAAATCTACATCAAAGCAGTGAGGGTCATTCAAAAAGGAAATAGTAAGAGTGCAGGGCCAACATGTTCCCATAAAGGTGAAGGGTGGGGCCAACAAGTCCAGAGAACCCTGTATGTCGAGGAATGTACAGGATTGGATAAGGAAAAAAAGTAAACTTATGGTAGATACCAAGGAGTCAAAACACTGGAAGCTCTAGAGGGGTACAGAAAGTGCAGGGGGTTACTTAAAAAAGAAATTAGGAGAGCAAAGAGGGGGCATGAAAAAACACTGGCGGGTAAAATAAAGTGAAAATCCAAAGGCATTTTATAAGTATATTAGGGGCAAGAGGATAACCAGGGAAAGAGTACAGCCCATTAGGGACCTAAGTGGCAGTCTGAGAGAGGAGCCGGAAGATGTCGGTGAGGTTCTAAATGAGTACTTTGCAACAGTATTCACTATAGAGAAGGATGATGTAGATATAGAAATCAGGGAGGGGCTCTGTGATATATTTGAACAAGTTAGCATTAAGAGGGAGGAGGTGTTAGCAGTGGATAAATCCTCAGGCCCAGATGAACTGTATCCCAGGCTGCTATGGGAGGCAAGTGAGGATATTGCAGGGGCCCTGTCAATTTCAAATCCTCTCTGGCCACAGGCGAGCTGCCAGAGGACTGGAGGACAGCTAATGTGGTACCATTCTTCAAGAGGGTGGTAGGGATAAACCAGGGAACTTTAGCCTAGTGAGTCTAACATCAGTGGTAGGGAAACTTTTGGAAAAAATTCTGAGGGGCAGAATTAATCTCCACTTGGAGAGGCAAGGATAGTCAGCATGGCTTTGTTAGGGGAGACCATGTCTAACAAATTTGAGTGAATTTTTCGAGGAGGTGACTAGGTGTGTAGATGAGAGCAGTGCAGTTGGTGTAGTCTACTGCAGTTGATGTAGTCTACATGGACTTCAGTAAGGCTTTTGACAAGGTCATGCATGGGAGTCAAGAAGGCAAGAGCCCATGGAATCCAGGGGAGTTTGATAAATTGGATCCAAAAGGAGGCAGAGGGTGATGGTCGAAGTTTGTCTTTGTGACTGGACACCTGTGTCCAGTGGCGTACTGTAGGGTTCAGTGCTAGGTCCCTTGCTGTTTGTAGTGCACATTAATTATCTAGACAGGAAAGTGGAGGTATGATCAGTAAATTCGCAGGTGACACGAAAATTGGTGGTTTGATAAATAGCAAGGAGTAAAGCCTTAGACAGGGTGATATTGACAGGTTGGCCAGATGGGCAGAACAGTGGCAAATGGAATTTAATCCTGAAAAGTGTGAGGTGACACATTTTGAGAAGGCTAACAAGGTAAAGGAGTACACAATGAATGGTGGGACCCTAGGAAGTACAGAGGATCAGGGGGATCTTGGTGTCCATGTCCATAGATCCTTGACGGCAGCAGGACAGGTCAATAAGGTGGTTAAGGAGGTGTATTGGATACTTGCCTTTATTAGTCAAAACATTGAATACAAGAGCAGGGAGGTTATGATGGAGCTGTATAAAATGTTAGTTAGGCCACATCTGTAATACGGTGTGCAGTTCTGGTCGCCACACTATAGGAAGGATGTGATTACACTAGAAAGGATGCAGAGGAGATTCACCAGGATATTACCCTGGGCTGGACCGTTTCAGCTATGAAGAGATACTAGATAGGCTGGAGTTGTTTTCCTTAGACCAGAGAAGGCTGAGGGGATCCTGATTGAGGTGTACAAAATTATGAGGGGCATAGATAGGGCAGATAGGAAGAAACTTTTCCCCTTAGTGGAAGGGTCAATAACCAGGGTTCATTAATTTCAGGTAGGGGGCATGAGCTTTAGAGGGGATTTGAGGAAAAAGGTTTTCATCCAATGGGTTGGGGGTTTCTTGAACTCACTGTCTGAAAGGGTGGTAGAGGCAGGAACCACAACATTGAATAAGTATTTACATGAACACTTGAAACACCATAGCAAACAAGGCTAAGGGCCAAGTGCTGGAAAATGGGATTAGAGTAGATAGGAGCTTGATGACCGGTGTGGACACAATAGGCCGAAGGGCCTCTTTCCATGCTGTAAAACTATGACTCAATGAGTGCAAGATAAAAAGTTTCGATAGAAAATGTCTCTTTTTTCAGCAATACTCAGGTTCGGTACTACCAAATGATGACAAGTAGATGTAATTACCTTGGAAGTTCAAAAGGCATTGAACAAAGCATTTCATACAAGACCAATATAGGAACATTGGACCGAGGAGCAGGAGTAGGTAATTTGGCTGTTTGAGCCTGTTGCACGATTTAATAAAATCATGGGTGGTCTGGTTGTGGTCTTAATTCCACCTTCGTGTCTACCGCCCATAACCCTCGACTCCCTTGTCTATCAATAAACTATCTAACTCTGCCTTGAATAAATTCAATGATGCAGCCTCCACTGCTGAAAAGAATTCCACATACTGTTGACCCTCTAAGAGAAAAAAATTCTCCTCACCTCAACCTTAGGAGGGAGGCTTCTTTTTTTTAAACCATGTCCCCTAGTTCTCGTCTCCCCCACAAGAAGAAACATCCTCCTGGTATCCACCCCATCAAATCCTCTTAGGATCTTATAAGGTTCAAAAAGATCACCTCTCATTCTCCTAAACTCCAAAGGGTATAGGCCAACCTGTTCAACCTTTCTTCCTAAGATAAGTCCCTCATCCCAGGAATGAGTCCGAGTGAAGCTTCTCTGAACTGCTTCTAATGCAATTATATCTTTTTGCAAACGAGACCAAAACTTCACACAATACTCCAGGTGTGGTCTCACGAAGGCCCTCTACAGCTGCAGTAAAACTTCACTACTTTCATTTCCCAATCCCCAGGATTGAACGTCAACATTCCAATGCTTTCCTGATCACTTGTTCTAACTACATACTAACTTTTGGTGATTCATGTACCAGGACATCCAGATCCATCAGCACCACCACATGCTGCAATCTCTCTCCATTTAAATAGTACATACTGCTTACCTATTCTTCCTGAAGTGCACAAGTTCACATTTTCCCACATTATGCTCCATCTGTCAAATTTTTAGCCACTCACTTAACCTGTCTATACCCCTCCGCTGATTCTCTACCTCCTCTTCACAACTTAATTTCCTCTCTATCTTGGCAGCATGGGCAAAACTAGCTACCATACGTTTGGTCCCTTCATCCAAGTCATTGATATAGATTGTAAACAGTTCAGGCCGCAGCACAGATCCCTGTGGCACTCCACTAGTTAAAGCTTGCCAACCTGTATAGGATCCATTTATGCTCTCTGCTTCCTGTTAGCTAACCAATTCTTCATCTATGCTAATATGCTTCTCCCTACACTATGTGTTCTTATCTTAAATAGTAACCTTTGACGTGGCACCTTGTCAAATGCTTTTTCGAAATCTAGGTATACCACATCTACAGGTTCACTTTTATCCACCCTGCTGGTTACTTCCTGAAAAATCTCAAATAAATGAAACTCAATCTACCTTTCACAAAGCCATGTTAACTCTGTCTGATCACATTCTGATTTTCGAAATATCCTATTAATTTTCTTAATACTGGTGTGCCAGCCAGAAGCCAGCAAGGAAATAAACATATATATGTATCTACGTCAGCCTGGCTACTTTGTAAAATTATTATTTTTTTGATCTTTCAAAATGGATAATTGTTGGGCTGATAAAAATGCTGCAGCTGATCACATGTGGGTTTCTGGAAGATTCTAAGCTGTTCCAATGGACAAAGGTACCTCATCACCCTGAAATGTGACTTGTATCGTATAAACATTCCAGCCAAGCCAACAGAAAGGATTTACAGGCGATAGGCAGAATTTTCCCAGATTTTCACTAAATGTGGTAGCGGGCGGTTACCCACCAGCTGCAACGGCAGGTTTTCACGCCATAGCATCCCAAACCCCCCCACATTATAACACGCTATTTCCATGGCGAGCGTGCTCTCATCACCCACCTGCCATCATACCGCTGCTGCATCACGCTGGGTGCTATATTTGAAGTCTAGCCACAAGCACACATCTCAGTGCTTCCAGATCACCACTACTGCATGGAAGATCTGTCCCTGAAACTGAAGATGACTTCAGCCCCCAGGTTCAGCGACATGTCCCTCAAGCGCCTTTTGGATGCCGTGGAGACCCACTGGGATGTGCGAGATGGCCGCTTGGGACCCAGCTTAGGAGGCAGTGGCAGCGGTGATCAGTGCCAATGCCCTTCAAAAGAGGACAGGCAACCAGTGCCTCAAGAGGATGAATGGTCTCCTCCATTCCACCAGGGTAAGTCACTCTTCTCATCACTCTCAACCCACATACTCACAAAGCCATAACACATCCAAAGGGCCATCACTCACTGCCAGTTCAAGAGACACCACCATTCACTCTCTCACACTCACTGGCGTTATCCTTATCCCGACCATGGGACCACTCACCATCCACAAAGGCCAGGCTTACTTATCATCTGGCCTCGCAAGCATTCTGCTTGCACTTTCTCCATCTCTATTCATGCAGGACAAGCTGGCACACAACAAGAGGGAAAGATAGCAGACTGGTGGAGGAATGCCCAAAATCAGGGTCCTCATGCACTTTGAAAACAGTGTCATCCAGCTGGCCAGCAAGGATCTGGACCCGTCCTGTGCTGATAGTGAGGTCGGCGGCGCTCTGCCAAGTGAGGGTCCAACAGTGCAACATACATCAGACAACCATGCTGTGAGTAATGTGTTCTGTTTCACAGGCCACTGCCATGCACGAATTATCTCCCGCAGGCATATCTGGGAGTCCATGACCCAGGGCCTCCAATCAAGCCCCAAAGAAACCTCTGAAGAAGAATCTGGAGGCACCCCCCTTGAAGACCCATCACAGCTCTCACCCACACCTTCCACCAACACAGAGACACACACCTCGGTGAGAGCTAGCTTTAGAATAGACCCATCTGGTGAGCATATCGCACAGTCTGATCTACAGCAGGCAGTGGCAAGGACCTCCATGGCGGCCCCAGCACTCGGAGGACTGCTGGAGGCCAGAAATTTGCTGAGTCCAAGTCAGATGATAAGCCTCCGGACTCAGTCATGTCACAGTTGCTGCAGTTGCAAAGGAAAGCTCTAGAACATCAGGAAGAGATGTCCGCTGCACTCCTCATATTGCAAGGCATGATGGAGGTGTCCATCCGCCTTCAGGCTGAGCTGATAGATGCGTTGGTATGCCGACGCTATGTCAAGACGGGTAGGATGGTGGCTGCCAAGGAGACCTTGGTCCAGGACTTTCCTCCTGCATGGGCTGAACTCCATCACTGATGCCATAGTTGGCCTCCAATGTGTATGCAAGAGGGATGCCAGGCAGTTCGATCTCACTCCAGCTACCCCTACTCCTCAAGGAGTCAGCCTGGGGTCCCTGGGCCTCCGTAGTGGGGAGGACCAACAGATGCGCACCCCATGCTCATCGATCCAGGTGACTCCGAGAATGTCCAGCCCATCTGACTCCCCTCTTCTCATGACCTCAGCAGCTCCAGTTCCACAGGCTGAGGAGGGTACCACTGCCACACAGCAGGCCCCGAAAGCAGGCTGGGGCCCTCCAAGTCTCGGCCCTGCAGAGGATGCCTGCCAAGGTCATCACAGGCAGGGCGTAGCAGTCAGTAGGCTGCCCCCACCTCCACTGTGGATTTCCGGGGAGCTCCAAGATGTAGCAGCAGAGTTAGGAAAGGTCAGGAGAATTAACTCTTTTGGGAGTCAACCAATTAAACTAAATTAACAAAACGAGGGACAAAATAAATACAGCCCCTAAATTAGGGAACTGCAAAACCAAAGACAAAGTTTAAAGGAAACTGACAAACATCAAATCAAAATGTGATTAAAGGGGTGGATAAAACACCCCAGACACCGCAGTGCCCACTGGGCACAGAAGGCCTCAACGGTGCCGGCAGACACCACATGCTCCCTCTCCCAGGACACCCAACTGTGAACACAGCCACGGAAGAGGGGCAAACAGTGGGGTCGGATGACCCCCTCGATCACCCGCTGCCTAGACCTGTTAATGGCTAACTTGGCCAAGCCCAGGAGCAGGTTAAGGTCATGAGAATTAGTTGCACAGCCTGGGCACAGGTGTTAATCACTTGTACATACTGTTCACTATTGTCAATAAACCCCAAAGAATGTCTCCCTGCCTATGGCTCTTTGTTCTTATGAGCAGTGTTCTTGTCACTCAGACATGAAAGCTTTCTGCCTAAGGTAAAGGCAGGTGTCTCAGTCCAGGGTCTCTTCCCTGTGCTCTGTGCAGCCTTCAGACCAAAGTGATGGTCCGGCCTCACATTCCCTGAGCACATTACTGACGCTTGCACCTCGACATTGCTTGTCATTGTTGCCAGAATGTTGTGGGCAGGCATTACAGAGTTTCGTCATTCTCTCTGTGTGCTCTCAGCACCTTTAAGCTGGGGCTGGCCCTCATCTTATCCACATCTGTGACCAGTGACGCTGTGCTCCTGAAGGGCTTAGATGCCGAAGGCAGACAAAGGATCAGATGCTTCTAAAGTTTCATGGCTGCATCTCTTATGATATGACCCTGATCACAGAGTGCAAGCGAGCTGCCCTCGGCCAGACAGGAGTTAGATGTTCTCAGAGGCTATGTGAAGATTTATGGAGTGTCCTGATCGCGTGTCATCACCATCCTCCTGCAAGCAGCCGACTATTAGGCCCTCCACTGTATCTCCATGACAGGAGCATTCTCACAAAGGGAATTCATGCTGCCATAAACCAGAATGGAGTCAACCATTCACAGATGCAATGTGAACATCTATAGGATCACCATCCTCCACAAATCTAGCGGCTATGAGGGCCTCCCGAGTGCGCCTGCCTCATCTAGCCAGTGCAAGGGCCTCATTCCCGTCATCGTTGCCTCCAAGGACCTCCTCACCCTCATCCCATCGGTGTGCTCCTCTTCGGAGAAGATGTGCTGCTCCTCCATCTCCTCCTCAGCCAGCTCATCTCCCCATTGGAGTGCCAGATTGTAAAGAGCACAGCAGACGACGCCGGTGAATGACACCCTCTGTGGACGGTATTGCAGGGCTCCACCAGACCAGTCCAGGCACTGGAACCTCGTTTTCAGCATCCCGATGGTCTGCTCCACCAAGTTGCGAGCTGCTTTATGAGCCTCATTATAATGTCGCTCTGCTGCAGTCTGAGGCCACCACGCAGGTGTCATCAGCCGTGGCCTCTGCAGGTAGCCACTGTCCCCGAGCAGCATCCCAAGAGCTTCTGTGGGCCGTGGAAGATTTCGGGGATCTGAGGATGTAGGCGTCATGCACACTCCCTGGAAACAATGCGCACACCTGTAGGGTGCATTTCTGGAGATCGCACATGAGCTGCATATTCAGCGGATGGAACTCCTTGCATTTGATGTGGTTTATGGCGTGTTGCGACGGAGATCTGAGCAGGACATGAATGCAGTCGATCACAACCTGCATCTGTGAAAGACCCGGGAGCTGGGCGAATCCAACCACTCTTGCATCCTGTCCTGGTCCTGGGCGAAATGCACAAAGTTGTGTGCCCTCGCAGAGGTGGCATCTGTAACCTCATGGATGCATTTGTGGCTGAAGGCTTGTGAGATCCCACAGAGATCACCTGTGGAACCCAGAAAAGAGACACTGGCATAGAAATTGAGCACCGCTGTCACTTCCACAGCCACTGGCAGTGGGTGCCCTCCATGTACCCGTGGCGCCAAATCCTGCAGTAGTAATGGCAGATGTGCTCAACCAGGTTCCCAGACATGCGCAGTCTCCAGTGGCACTGGTTCTCGGTCATCTGCAGGAATGAAAGGCAGTGTCTACTGACCCTGGGCATCGCTCCTGCAATGGCTCACTGTGGCTCTTGGATGACGTATGAGGGATCCCCAGCTGACCCTTCTCCGAGGTTACTACTCGTACCTCTACACAGCCAGGAACCTCAGTCACTCTTCTCCTCCATCATCTTCAAGCTCTGTGGACCATCAGGCATACAGCTAGTTCACCAGGCTCCATGATCCTGATGTACTCCTCCTGCAGGTTGAAAGAGACATACACCAGGTTAGCATGGGTGTACTAAAAATCTGTCCAGGTTAAGTGAGCAGGCCCCTTAACAATTCCCGGAAAGCACCAGCCACCACTTAGATAGCCAGAATTAGTGCACTGCATGGCTGCCTGAAACCCCGTCACTTCCACCCAGTCCACTTGACCAATTGGGGGCAGGTTTGTCCATTGGCCTTTATGCTGTGCTCTCAGCTCAGGCGCTGGCATTTTCCTAACCCACGCTGCAAGGCTGAACCGTTAGCTTGAACCATGGGGAAGATTGGTCCAAACCAGGAAGCTGACATTGCAAGGGGCTGTGAATGCCTTCAGCAGTGACTGCTCCATGGCCAGCTTTAGCGAGAAGACTGTACAATGTGTGTAGTCATCCAACTGTTCTACTGTCCACTTTGATGCCTCTTCATTGCTTGAGTGGGCAGATAAGCTGGAAGCCCGACTCCAATCATATCAATGTGGCTGCACCTGAACCTTGAGTTGCAGAGGAATGGTCACTTTATACAGGTTTCCTTAATGCTTCTCTCACCCACCCTACCACCCACCCCGAATGCTTGTGTCCTATGTTCAATGGCAGGCCCTTGGACCCCACTCCACAAGTTGCCTCAACGGCAGGGCTGTTCTTGACCTCCAGCCCTCAAGTCGCCTCAACAGCTGCGCTGCTCTTAACCCCAACCCCAGCAACGTCCCTCAAGGTTGAAGTCCAACAGGCAACCTTGGGGAATGCTGCACAACATGATTGTGTACTTACCTCCAAGTTTCCCTCAAAGTACAAGTGCACGCCTTTTACATGCTGTTGTGAAATACATCAGCATGCCTTCCCGCCGACGTGGACGGACAATCCAGCAGGGTGGCATGATAATTCTATGGTGTGTTACAATGAGGTTCCCGACGTCAGATGGTGGGATATTGCGGCCCACCTTTTGCGGACTGAGCAGACAATCGCCAACTAGTTTCACGCCGTTGTGAAACCGATCCGCCCGATAAGTCTGCACCAGCCAGCTATGGACAAAGTTAGAGCTATTTGTGACACCTAATCTCCTAATGGCCCTACCGTGACCAGCTCCAAAACACAATGGGTTTCAACCAGGCACCTAGTTAGCTCGACCCGAAACCACCCTGTCACATGACAGAAACTTGAGCTAATTGAATTCCTTTCACTATACAGCCCTTGAACTTTATCTTCAGTCCCTGTTTGACCTCTAACGAGAAGTTGGACTCCAGGCAAGCAGCCTTTGTCTGTTTACCATTTTTCCATTCAACAGGTCGCAGCAGAAAGAGCTCTGGCCAGGTTAGCGGCCTGGCCCTCATCTACACTGTGAACTACTGGAAAATGGAACTTCTGTACTTGTGCTTTCAAGACTAATACATCTCGACATGCCTTCTCCCATCATGGGGGTCCTCGCTTCTAAAAGTCGGATCACCCTACAACAATTCAGCCTGCTGACCTCTGAAGGAATACACCACTGGACTTTCGATTCTGGACTCACGTGAAACCATAATTATTATTTTTCTCGTGGTCTTGTCCTGCACCCCTTTCTTTCCCTTATCTGTCTTTTATTGTATGAGTGCAAGAAAGGGCGCACATTGCGAAACCCCTTCCCATGTTTTGTGTATGTGTAAAATAAACCAATCCACTTATTTTACCTCATCTTGAGTTTGCAGTGGAGTTATAAATAGAGGATTGGATGACTCCAAAACTGTAAGATTGGGGAAACTACGCCACCACTTATAAAGGGAGAAATCAAAAATCAAAAACACCTGTTTATGGACAAGTAGTGAGACAAGAAATCAGGGCTGGTTAAATTAATCCTCCTCCAGTCCATAACAATGGAGTCTAGAAATTTCCTTATGGCAGATATTAGGCTAACTGGCCGAAGGCTTACTGCTTTCTATCTCCCTCCTTTCTTAAATAAAGGTGTTGTATTAACTCATTTCCAATCCGCCAGGCCTGTTACAGGAATTTTGGAAGATTATAACCAATGCCTCTACTATCTCTGCAGCCACTTCTTTAAAGACTCTAGGATGCAGGTCATTTGATCCTGGCGACTTTTCTGCCTTTAGATTTAATAGTTTTCCCAGTATCTTTTCCCAGGTGATGGTGATTGTTTTAAGTTCCTCCCTCCTGTTCAACTCTTGGTTTTCCAGTATCTTTGGGAAGTTTTCTAAGTCTTCTACAGTGAAAAAAATACCTCTTCAACACCTCTGCCATTTCCTTGTTTTCAATTATCAGGTCCCCAGACTCACTCTCTAAGAGACCAACACTAGCTTTCAATACTTGTGGAAACTCTTGCTATCTGTTTTCATATTATTAGCCAGCTTTCTCTCATAGTCTACTATCTGCCTCTTTTTTTAAGTCATTCTTTGCTGATTCTTAAAATCTGACCAATCTTCTGGCCTAGCATTAATCTTTGCAGGTCTGTACAGTGTTTCCTTCAATTTGATACTATCCTTAACTTCTTTATTTAACCAGGGGTGATGCATCCTTCTCAAAGGGTCTTTCTTTCTCACTGAGATAAATCTTTGCTGACAGTTATTAAATATATCTTTAAAAATTTGCTACTGCATCTCTACAGTCCTACTTTAGCTAGCTCTGCCCTCATAACTTTATACTTACCTTTCTTCAGATATTCATTATGGGGAGACTAAATGACAAATTGTCTAAATTGACTGAACAAATAAACATGTCGTCCACAGGAAAGCATCCTGATTTAGCTATAAACACAGAAGTCTCCTATTTTGTGAAAGCCTTGCATTTCTCTATGGGAAGAATTGTCCCCCCCTCCCCCCCGTCATGGGGAGGGAAGTTCAGGAGCAGGCTCACGAAATAGTGCACTCATCTCCCTGAGGCTAAGTGCTGCCTCAGGGAGATCGGCACCAAATTCAAAAATGTGAAATATAGAAAAATATCATGTCTCCTCATGTGACACTGTCACGAGTTGGGACATGTCCATCACTTTTAATTAAACTTTTATTACATTTTTAAAAACCTACATGAAATCTCATCCCGCCCGTGGATGAGGTTTCACGCTTTTTCTGAAGCCCGCCAAGGCTCCCGACCTGCCCTCCAACCTTAAGGTTGGACAGGCTTGTCCTTTAACTCTTCAATTAGTTTTTAAGTGGCCTCAATTGGCCGTTGACAGATCAGCGGGTGCACAGCTGATTCGACTGCTCCCCCGCTAACCTGAAAATTGAATTTCGCCCAACGTCATCCCGCGTCAGCGAGTGGGCCTTGCCCCCCGCTCGCCGAACTTGATATCCTGCCCTATGCTGCATTCTACTATGAACCTAGATGCATTCTTAAGGTCCTGGATTGGTTCTTGCTCTTCTAAGATTTTGAATCAAGGCATTGTTCCAAAATAAACTCAGGTGATACAATCATCCAATGACAAAAAGGGATTTGGGAATAATGATAATAGCATGAGGGATGAGGTCAGTGTAAAGCAATTAGGACACTGGAATGCATATGTGAAGCCAAGCAGATCAAAGGCAGAATTTTACCATTGGGGCCTGCTTACTGATGCGTAAAATGACGTGTGACAATGTCAAGCGGAACCCCCAACGTCACCGCGCCCCATTTAAATTTTCAGGTGGGCAGGGGCACAGCAAAATCAGCTGTTCGCCCACCGACCTGTCAATGGCCAATTGAGGCCATTGACAAAGTCAATTAAGTAATTAAGGAAATTAAGGTTGGCGGGCAGGCCAGGAGCCCCGGCGGGAATTAGGAAAAAGCATGAAGCCTCTTCCACGGGCAGGATGAGATTTCACGTAGCTTTTAAGAACTTTTAATAAAGTTTTTGTAAAAATTATGGACATGTCCCAACTCATGTGACAGTGTCACACAAGGTGACATATTAGGGAAATTTTATTATTCTATTTTTAGCTTTTTTACATTTAGAGCCGATCTCCCTTGACAATGATATGCCCCACTCCCACTTGATTGTCACCAACACTCCCCAACCAACCACCGATGGCAGGGCCCCCTACCAACCCCTTACCTGGGCCTGCCAGACTGGCCCCATCAAAAAAAAAGGCAACTCACCTTGTCATCTGGCTCCAACACCACTCTTTGTTGGGAACCAGCTGCAATCCCAGATGTTACCATAGAAACATAGAAAGGTTACAGCACACAGCCCAAAGACACCCAGGTGCCCTTTCTAATCCCACCTTCCTGCACCCGGCCCATAGCCCTGCAGTTTACAGCACTTAAGGTACAGATCCAAGTACTTTTAAAAGAGTTTAGAGTTTCTGCCCTAACCACCAACTTGGGCAGCGAATTCCAGACACCCACTACCTTCTGCGTTAAATAGTTCCTCCTCATGCCCCCCCCACACCTTCTGCCACTAATCTTGAATCTATGTCCTCTGGTTCTAGAATTCTCAACCAAGGGAAAGAATTTTATCTTGTCCGCTCTATGTATTCCCCTCATAATTTTGTACACCTCAATCAAGTCACCTCTCAGCCTTCTTTGTTCTAAGGAAAATAACCCCAACCTATCCAATCTCTCCTTGTAGCTACACTTTTCTAACACTGGCAACATTCTTGTAAACCTCCTCTGCACTCTCTCCAGAGCTATTACACCCTTCCTGTAATGTGGTGACCAAAACTGCACATAGTACTCCAGTTGTGGCCTCACCAGTGTTTTATACAATTCCAACATTATTTCCTTACTTTTATATTCTATACCTCTGCCAATGAAGGAGAGCATTCTTAACAATCCTGTCTACTTGAACTGCTGCCTTCAGGAACCTGTGTACTTGTACGCCAAGATCTCTCACTTCATCTACCCCTTTTAGTATATTCCCATTGTGTAATCCCTATAACTGTTTGTCCTCCCTAAATGTATGACCTCTTACTTCTCTATGTTAAAATCCATCTGCCAGTTTACTACCCACTCCACCATCTATATAGTTTCGGAGATTATGGCTACACTATCCACTACTCGGCCAATCTTTCTGTCATCTGCAAATTTCCCAAATGTGCCCCCTACGTTCACATCCAAGAGGTCAATATATAACATAAACAGCAAGGATCCCAACACTGAGCCCTGTGGAACACCACTTGAGACAACTTTCCATTCGCAAGGGCATTACCTTTTGTTTCCTGTTACAAATCCAACCTTTTATCCTGTTTGCCACATTACCCTGAATCCCATGGGCATTTACTTTCCTGTCCAATCTGCCATGTGGGACCTTGTCAAATGCCTTCCTAAAATCCATGTACACAACATCCACTACACTACCTTCATCAACCCTTCTTGTCATTTCCTCAAAGAATTCAATCAAATTTGTGAGGCAAGACCTTCCTTTAACAAATCCATGCTGACCATCCCTGACTAGTCCATGCCTTTCCACATGACAGTTAATCCTATCTCTCAGGATTGATTTTACTAATTTGCTCAACACCGATGTAAGACTAACTGGTCTATAATTGTTTGGCAGTTACTTTGATCCCTTTTTAAACAATGGACCTACGTTTACATTTCTCCTCCAGTACCTCCCTTGTATCTAGTGAAGATTGGAAAATCATCTTCAGAGCATCTGCTATCTCCTCCCTGACTTCCTTCAGCAGCCTCGGAAACAATCCATCTGGCCCTGGTGACTTATCAACTTTCAAGGATTTCAACCCTTCGAGTACTTCCTCTCTCTTTATGACTATCTCCAACATCTCGCAGTGTTCCTCCTGGACCACTATATCTACATCCTCCCTTTCCTTTGTAAGCACATAGACAAAATATTCATTCAAAACCCTTCCCACAACTTCTGCATCTAAACACAAGTTTCCATCTTCATCTCTGATAGGTCCCACTTTTTCCTTAACTAACCTTTTAGCATTAATGTATTGGCAAAACATCTTTGGGTTATCTTTAACTTTACTTGCTAATTTTTTTTCATGTCCTCTCTTTGATTTACTTATTTCCTTTTTTACTTCATCCCTGCACTTCCTATATTTGTCTAGGCTATCTGCAGTGCTTAGTTCTTTATGCCGATCGTACGCTTTCTTTTTCTGTTTGATCTTCCCGTTTTCCTCTAGACAATCAGGGAGGTCTAGATTTAGCAGTACCACTCTTATTTTTGTCGGCGAAATGTCTACTTTATACAATTAGGATCTCGCTTTTAAGGGCTTCCCATTGGTTTTCCACTGTTTTATCCTCCAGCCGTGCTGTCCAGTCCACCTCAGCCAAGTCCCTTTTCATTTCTGGAAAATTTGCCTTCCCCTAGTTCAAGACTTTTACTCCTGCCTTATCTCTGTCCTTTTCCATTGTAATGCTAAATCTAACTGAAATGTGATCACTGTCCCCGATATGGTCGCCAACTGTGACTTCACCCACTTGCCCTTCTTTGTTCCCCAAGACTAGGTCTAGAATTGCATCTCCTCTCGTTGGGTTTTTCACTAATTGGTTGAAAAAAATTTCCTGGACACAGTGCATGAATTATTCTCCCTCAGTGCCCCTAATATTCTTTGAATCCCAGTTGATATTAGGATAGTTGAAATCTCCTACTATTATTGCCCTCTTGCTCTTACAAGCAGAAATTTGCCTACATATTTGTTCTTCTATCTCTCTTTCACTATTTTGGGGTCTGTAGTATACTCCCAGTAGTGTGACTGCCCCATTTTTATTTCTAAGCTCAATCCATAAAGCCTCGTTGGTTGACCCATTTAGTATTTCATCCCTTCTCAGAACTGGAATTGATTATTTAACCATTAGTGCTACCCTCCCCCCCTCCTTTTTTATTTCCTACTCTATCGTGTCTGAAGACTCTATAACCAGGGATATTAAGCTGCCAATTTTGTCCCTCCTTTAGCCAGGTCTCTGTTATATCAATGACATCCTGCTGCCATGTGTCTACCTGTGAACTTAACTCATCTACCTTGTTTATAATACTCCTTGCATTGAAGTATAAACAGTTTAACCCCATCAATTTCACTTGCTGGACATTTTGTAAACTTTGCTTCTACTGTAACTCCATGTCTATCACAACGTCGCTAGCTAATGTTCACCTCCATTTTTCTGATCTGAATCTGGCCTATCTGATCCTACTCCTGGAATCCCATCCCCCTGCCACACTAGTTTAAATACTCCCCAGTAGAACTAGCAAAAGCCCCCTCAAGGACACTGGTCCCAGCGCTGCCTGGGTGCAGCACGTCTGGTTTGTACAGGTCCCACCTTTCCCAGAACCGGTCCCAGCGCTTCAAGAATCTGAATCCCTCCCAGCTACACCATCTCTCCAGCCACGTGTTCATTCGGTCTATCCTCTTATCCCTGCTCTCGCTAGCACGTGGAACTGAGAATAATCCTGAGATTAATACATTTGAGGTCCTGCATTTTAATTTATCTCCTAGCTTCCTGTACTAAGCTTGCAGATCCTCATCACTTAGTTTACCTATGTCGTTGGTACCAATGTGTACCACGACCACTGGCTGTTTACCTTCCCTCCCTAGAATGTCCTGCAGCTGCTCCATGATATCCTGGACCCTGTCACCAGGGAGGCAACATACCATCCTTGATTCACGTTTGCGGCCACAGAAGCATCTGTTTGTGCCCCTAACTATTGAATCCCCTATCACTATAGCCCTGCCAGTTGTCCTCCTCCTGCCCCTCTGAGCAGCAGAGCCACCAATGGTGCCGTGAACTTGGCTGTTGCTGCTTTCCCCTGAGAGGCCATCCTCTCCAAGTATCCAAAGCAGTATATCTGTTAGAGAAGGGGATGACCACAGGGGGCTCCTGCACTACCATCCTGAGTCTTTTACTGTTCCTGATGGTCACCCATTCCCTTTCTGCCTGTGTAATCTTCACCTGCGGTGTGACCACCTCGCTAAACGTGCTCTCCACAACTTGCTCAGCATCGCAGGTGCTCCGCAATGAGTCCACCCGCAGCTCCAGCTCCGAAATCCGGTTAGCTAGAAGCTGCATTTGGACACACCTTCCGCACACATGGTCACCAGGGATGTTGGAAGCGTCCCTCATTTCCCACATCCTGCAGGATGAGCATATCACGGGTCTAAGTTCTCCTGCCATGACGTCCCTCTCGATTAAGCTAGTTACTCCCTTAAAAAAACGCTAGCTCGGGGCCTTATTTATGTTAGCTAGGAACCTTGTTTCTTGACTAATTATACTTGTACAGTACTACTCTATACTTTTTTTTTAGCTTCTAACTCAATATTAAGCAATGAATTACTTTAATAGATTTGAAAACAAATTAACCAGGATTTACTCACCAATCAGCTGTTTTTTTTTAAATCCACTTTCAGAAGAGCGTCCCCCGCAGGTCTGGTGTACTCCTGAAGGTACTGCCTCTCCCTCTCCTTTTTTGTTTGAGGAGGAGTGAGGGATGGAAACACTACAGCAATGTAATGTTTGGGGTATTCCATTCTTCGACAGTGGGTCCTCCTCGATCCCCTTCTGAGTTGCAGACTTCTCCCTGAATGGTTCTCAGTCACTTCTCACTAAGGCCCTCTGTCGGATGCTCTTCCTCCTGTTGAGTGCAAGAGTCCTTGTCCTCAATCCCCTTCTGAGTTGCGGTGACCGTGCTGACTTCTCCCAGAATGCTTCTCAGTCACTTCTCACTTACCACCCTCTGTTGAATCATTCAAGTGTGGATCTCAGATGAGGAGGCTGGCAATACAGAGGCTTTGGAGGTGTAATGAGAGTTGGTAGAGATGGTAGAGCTGAGCAAATTCAACATATATGTGGAAGCAAGCCTGTACACGGGTGGGAAGAGAAGCCATTGTTGCAAAAGTTCTGGCTATGATCAAATAGCTAAAACTGGGGCCAAGAGAGGGAAATCTCAGAGCTGGATGGCACTCAAAATGAATTAAAGTGTGTTTTGGTGGGACCATGTCAAAAGTTTCAGGAAGATTAAGGCCAGATATGCACCTCAGTCAAAATCACAGGGGATGACATTGCAACTTGGCTTGAAGCTGTTTCAGTGTTGTGGCAGTGGCAGAATCCTGACTGGAGAGATTCAAAAATGGACTTGCAGGAAGGTTGGGCAATGGAGGCAACAGCTTGTTCAGAAGAAAGGGACATAGGAGATAGAGCGCTAATTTGCAAGGACAGAGGGATTCAGATTGGTTTTCCAGGAGTTTCAAATGTGGAAGGGACAGTATCTGATGATAGTGAACTTTATAAACCTCTTCAGCTAGCATGGGGGCCAGGAAAGGAAGTTGGGTGGTTAGCAGTTTAGTGGGAGTGGGGGGAAGAGAGTACAAAATTCAGAAAGATATTCTAAATCTATATAAAACACCAGTTCACCCCCCACCTAGCGTACTACATTAAATTCTGGGCATCACACTTCAAGAAGGATGTCAAGATTTTGGAGAGGCTATTGAGATTTACTCAAATGGTTCCAGGGATGAGGGATCATAGCTGCAGAAGTTGGGGTTATTCTCCTTAGATCAGAAAAAGCCAAGAGGAGATCTGATAGATGTATTTATAAGCATGAAGGGCTTCCATAGAGAAAATAAAGGAAAACTGTTTCTAGTAAGTGAAGGGTCAAGAACCAGAGGACACAAATGTAAGGTGATTGACATAGGAAGGGAGACATGGGGAAAAACTTCTTGTTTGCAATGAATGGTTGGAACGCTCTGCATGACAAAGTGATGGAAACAGGTTCAATAGAAATTTTCAAAAGGCAATTGGATAAGTATTTGGAAGGAGAAAAAAATTCCAGGGATATGGGAAAGAGTGGGGCTAAAAGAGCCTGCCCAGATTTGATGGGTCAAATGGCCCCCTTCTGTGCTATATTATTCTATCCACATTTTAAATTCCATGGTGTATGGCTCTCTGTGTGGAAGGGCGTTTATTGATGCCAAATTACAATGGTTAATTCATACAAATGACAGATGGACTGCCATTCACCATCCTCTGAGTCAGAGGATATGAAATGAAAGATTTAGCTGTTCAAATGATTTCCAGGAAGACTTATGAACAGAACATGAAATGAATATCATGCAGTGTACTTTGACAAGCTGATTGTTCAATCATTGCAATTTATTATATATGTAAAGTTTAACATATCATACTCAATTGTCATAAAATTGGTATTACGTGAAAAGAATAGAAATCGCAGGAAAAAAACAACTGTTGAACTTATTAATTCAATAATTTAAAATTTTTACATAATGTGATTAGTGGGCCTGGAAACAGGAGAAGCACCAAGGCCCATGACTTCTCTCCCTGGCCCTGCCTTTGTGTAAAATTCCAGCCCATATTCTACCTTCCAACACAGCACATTCCTCAAAAACGTGAATCAGTGCTTGACTAATACCTGCTCCTGCCTTGCTGCAGTTAGTCACACCCTGGAGATTGCTACAGTGGCTCTTCTGGACAAGAACAACTGCTTTAATGAAAAAACTGCTTTTACGTCAAATGGTCACATATTGTCCAATGAATGTAATGGCAACCAGGCAGGCCAGTAAATATTCTTAATTCCTTGAGTTTAACACAAGGTTTAACCAAATTTCTTTGTCAAAATTCGCAAATGGCCATGAAGATCAGAAGTGTGTTGCTGCCATCTGTTAATACAACTGCAGCAGTAGTAATAGTATCATAAAGCACGGCATATAAATCGACCCAGCATACATGAAACAACTTAATTCCAGCCCCAAAAATCATGTTTCTGTATATATACAACATATAAGTTGACTCCTCTTTTCAGCCACGATATGCTATACTCATAGTGGTCGGCCTCAATTTTTCAGGTCACAAATGCATGTTTTACTTATTGATACTTTATACAGTTAAGTCCTTATTTAAAGTTATAATTGCATTCCTGAAAAGTGCAACTTTAGGTGAACCATCCTTAAGCAAATCAAATTTTCCCAATAAAACCAATATAAAAGCAGCTCCGAAGAAGAATCAAATTGAACTTGAAATGTCAATTCTGTTTCTCTCTCCACAGATGCTGTCAGACCTGCTGAGTTTTTCCAGCATTTTCTGTTTTTATTATAAAAACTGTAGTTCGGTCCTGTAGAACATTTGTCACCAGAAAGGAAAATTAAAACATCACACCCTGTAAGTTGAAATACTTTACATTTCTCAATTCCTATGTTGGTAAATAAAATAACTTTTAAAACAAAATTTAAAAATAAAAGAAATATGCTAACTTTACACTCTCCTACTCACCGCACATCCCATTCCCTGACCCTCCCAATCATTGTGGACTATTCCTCTCCCTGCAGGAGTAAACCGCAAGCCAGAGGGTCGGCAGCGAGAGGGTGGAGCAGGGAGCGGCAGAGGTTGCGAATTAGAGAGTCAGCAGCAAGAAGGAGAGTCAGGGAGTGGCAGAGGCCACGAACCAGAGGGTCGGCAGCGAGAGGGAGAGCCAGGGAGCAGCAGAGGTCACTCCAAAATAGCACCAATCTAGTCACTCGGGCCTTAAATCCGGTGTGAAAGGACTTGTAAACAAAATTTGCGACGCTCAATGGGAATACCGGCACCATTAGTCAACCAACGTTAAGGCTAAATGACTTAAAACGAGGCGGCTTAAAATGAGGACTTACTGCAGCTGGGCACAATGGGTCAGGCAGGCAAGACAGGCTGTGTGGCGAAGATTCATGGGAATTTCAGACACTCCCATTGTTTGCTTAGATGCCAACAACATTTTGAAATAGTGGCCATCAACACCCATACCAGCGGTTCTTTTATACTTGACATACAACACCCATTTTTGGAGGGATTTTAAGGCTTCAAAGGTCAACTTCTATACTGACATCTACAATGGTGATCTGCTTAATGTCAGGTTCTCTGCTTATTTCTCCACGCCTCACAGTCTTGTACTTTCCTCTTCAGTTGTTCATCAGATGCTCCTATTTTCAATTTCAATGAGCAATATGATGAGGGAAAAGGATAAACGAAATGGTTTCCTGTTGCCTTCCTCATGTACCTAAAGGAAATACAAGTATTCTTTCCAAAGGATCCTCTGCCTGTAAACTGCCACTATCTTTTGAGATGCTCTCTCTTTTGCTATCATCACTGAAAATTCACTGATTCCGCCACTAACTATGGCTCGTAGCCAGTGGCCTGAGCATGGGACCTTCACCTGGGCCTGAGACAAATCACAAAACCCAGCGGCCTAAAATGACCCTGCTACCCTAATGACTGCAGCAGCGCTTAAAACTAAAGTTCAAATTTCTAAAAAAATGGTCCATGCCAGTGCTTAGTAAGATTTCTTTAACCTACAGTGCCAGGCCACTCAGCATTTTGCTTTGATGAACCAAATAAATGTTACCCTTTCACTAATGCTTCATATTATGTTCTCCAATTTTCCATATAGAATAAATTCTTCCATTCCCCTTGATTCTAAACTTATTTCATATGACAACATAATTATTTGAGGAATGCTAGAGTACAGAGACACTCAATGATGTTAAGTGTAATAACACTTGCAGTGCAAATGTGATGTTATCATATGTCACATAACCTAATGTCCAGGAATACATTCATACATACAGGAATATCATTGACAGGCCTAGTTTGAAGTGATACAAAGAAAAATCTTCTGTAGTATCTCTTGTACACCATCCTGGACTTTCAGCTACCATGTTCACTCATTGTCCTTTAAGCTTTGGCAGAAGCTGTTTATGGGTCTGAAGCTTTTGAAAAGCCATTTTAATTTTTGTTCATCCATTGAGAGACTGTTAACTGTCATTATTCTTTTAGGTTTCAATTAAGTATAATTTTTCTCTTCAATCGCTTGTGTTATCCCCAGATCTGTTCCAGTTGCACCCTGAAACCGGAAGAACTGTGCAAATAAGCTTGGAGTTTGAAGCACTCGAGATTTTGGTGTGATTTAATGCCATGCACAATATACTAGAACGGACTTTAAAGACAAAAGTGAAAATTGCCCTCAGTAATTTGAAACAGGATGGATCTCAATTCATTACAAGCAGGAAGCCAGAAGCATCATTTTCTGACAATGCTACATTTACAGGGAAGCAAGGTGAGTTTTTAAACAGGGATCATCAATTGCACTTTATAAGTAGGACCATATTAGGACAAGCAGGTCCAAGGCCATTTTCTGAAGAGCAGGAATGTTAACAATAGTAACTTGCATTCATATGGCATTTTGGGATATTTTTGCTTGATAAAGGCAATATATAAATTCAAGTTGATTGGTAGTTGAAATCAACAACGACCCAAGTGCAACTTGTTACTGATCAGTAACTCATCAGGCTCAATAATCCAAATCCTGAAACTTCTTGAAAAGTAGAGGAATGAAATAAAAATTTCAGGAACATATATATATTTTTTAAATATAAAGTGTACTCCTTGGAAACAAATCTTGCAGCTGCTGTTGAGTAAAAATCTGTCCTTTTTGGCTTCAAGACCAAGCACCCAAGTAATTTAAAATACTGATGCTGAATTGAGTTCAAATTCTAGTAAAGTGATGCTTCACACAGATGACGATCTATGTAGAATGACAGCAATGCAGGTATACCTTTTTATTCCTTTACCAGGAGCAGAGCTGTAATACAAAACTGGCCACTGAGCTCCCCATCAGCAATTTTTGTTTGAACACTGACACTTGGCCAGTGCAGCTTTGAACCGAACCAGAGATACATTCCGATCCCTTGTTCCCCAACTCCATTTTCCTGTCAATGTGTAACATAAGGAAAGAAGTGACGTCTCACAACCACAGTACTGGGCATTTCAATATCAGGGAGGCAGAGGTGCCATTGACCATTTTTCAAGGCAGAATCAATCAATACATTTTACTAACTGAATTAGGGAATAAATTATAGGGTTATCCTGTAATCATTAATTTAGAAGTTGTTCATACACAGCCGGTTGCAGTCGGGTTTGAGATTGCATATACGGCTGATACCCTGCGACTCTGTCATACCTGAACATACTTTGCAAATTATGAATTAATTGGTGCAATTAATATTAACCTAGCATTTTTAAGAAAATTGATATTTACTCTTCATAAATGTTTGGTACTTGATCTATAGGATCGTATCTCCAATATTTGATGCAATTGTTCACGGCAATCAACTGATGATTGCAACAATATTCATTTTTTAAAAATGCTTTGGTCCTAATTTGCTGATTGGTCATGAGTATATGATGAGCAGAAATGAGTCTACTTGTGGCAATAATACTCCTTGTAAGTTAGATTTGATGCACAAAATTAAAGTGACTGAAATGGACTGCTCATTTAAGCAGAAAAGTATGGAGAAAAGACGTATTAATCATTAATGCCCCTTAGTTAAAAATAACAAAAATAACAATTTCAGTCCTATCATGCAATAAAAATCCTAACTGGACACAACATTCCATGATATTGTGCGTGTAGATGGCACTGTGATGTTGATGTTACATGACACATTCAGCAAAATGGCAATGAACTAACATTACATGATAACCCTGCTGTACTCAGTCCAGTCACAGCCTGCATCTCGATCTCAATTAATAAATGTTGTGACAACATCATACATAATTAAAATGGCGAAATGGCATTGGTGCTTCTAAATTCCTTACTACAAGAGCCAGAAATGCAATTTGCAATGCGCTTCCTCTAATCAGTGCAGAAATATTGACTGTGTTATTCTTTCATAACCGAGTAAATTAGTCAGTCAACTTCTAGGAGTCAAAACCTTGCCAAGTGTTTCAGTAGAAAAATCAGTCAGAACCCAACTAACTTAAAAGAAAAGTGTGGCCTTGCCTAAATGTACACAATTCCACTCCAGCCCATCCTGTTCAGAGTGCCTTTACTCCGAATGTAGGCCATTACTCCTCCTACCAGCCCATTTGCCCCTCACATCTATTTCTTCCATGCTCTGCCTGTCCATTCTTCAGTCAAACCCTTCAGTTCTTCCACATGACACACCTTTTCCTCAAAGTACAATTCAATTTTGAATTACACAAATTTACTAACATGGAGTGTCAACTGCTACTTCATTGCACATTCCACTAGTGCATCAATATTTATTCTTTCATGGGATGTGGGTGTCATTGGCAAGGCCAGCATTTGTTGCCTATCCCTAATTGCTTTTGAATTGAGTAGCTTGCTAAGCCACTGCAGAGGGAAGTTAAGAGTCAACCACAGTGCTCTGGGTCTGGAGTCACATGTAGGCCAGAGCAGGCAAGGTGGCAGAGTTCCTCCCCTACAAGACACCTAATACAGTGAAGCAAATCAAGAGCTGAGTATAGGGCAAGTAGAAGTGGGAGTTAATCTTGCAGACAAGATGGGTATTTACAACAATCAATGATAGCTGTGTCATTGTCAATCCCAGGTTAATGGTGATAAGTCCCCCATTATTGAGACTAGCTTTATGTTCCAGGTTTAATAATAGAGTTCAAACTTCACCAGCTGCCATGGTGTGATTAGCATTAGCTTGGGTCTCTGGACTACTAGTCTAGTGACATGATCACTGTGGCACAAGATACACCTTTATTTTGTCCTCAGAATTACTCACTATGGCCTCCGACATCTGAAAGATTAACTCCCACTTCTTCTTGCCCTATACTCAGCTCTTGATTTGTTTCACTGTATTTGGTGGCATCAGAGATCCATGAAGCCGAGAGTATGAGCAGCTTTTTGCTTGAGGTATTTATGCTTGGATTGCCACAGTCACAGGAAGCCAATAGGTGAATTGCAATATAGACTAATTAAACAGCATCCCTTGGCAATGAGAGAGTGTTTCCATTTTAATTAGTTAAAAAGCACTGATACACACACACTCACACACGCGAGCAAACCCCCAACCACCACCCTCTCTTATTCCATTCTTCTTTGTTCTCACTCATCCCTCAAGCATTCATGCCAGAGTCCAATCTTTCCAAATTTAATGTAAATTCCAATGTCCTCAAGCCCCACTCCAGCATCTTGTAACCTTCTATTCCATAAGATTGTTAACTCTGCTGTCTCTTCCCCTCTGGTTTATCATCCATTATCCCTTTATTTTTGCCTTTATGATTTTTTTAGGATCGTAATAGCAATTGGAGCTCTGCATTCTGAGCAGAAATTTTCTTATCACTCACAAATAGGGAGATTAATCAACTACGGTGCTAGTTAACTAAAAAATAGTGGAGAACAGTGAAGGATTTGTATCCTAAGATAAAAGCAAAAAACTGCAGATGCTGGAAATCCTTAACAACAATAAAAATACCTAGAAAAACTCAGCAGGTCTGGCAGCATCTGCGGAGAGGAACACAGTTAACATTTCAAGTCCGTATGACTCTTCAACAGAACTGTTGCACGGACTCGAAACATTAACCATGTTCCTCTCTGCAGATGCTGCCAGACCTGCTGAGTTTTTCCAGGTATTTTTATTTTTGTTAAGGATTTGTATCTGTTGAGGTTCAATAGAACTTAATATCAACTGAAGTACTTGGTGCAATCTTTATGCTTAAATTAGAGATCTCAATTAGTCTACATTTTCTCTGCACAAAACTGTAAATAATCTCTTTTATTCACTGTGTTCTATGAATTTTATTCAGAACGGTTTTACTGCTAGAAAGTCATTCAGCCTATCGAAGTATAATTACCACTTTACCGTCCCTCAGTTTATCCCAAGCTACTGTAGGATTTACTACAGTTTTAATCCCCCTTCCATGACTAGGAGACTTAAACATTACAAAACTTCAGTGTGTTCCAAAATTGTATCCTTTTTCAATGACTGAAACAGATGTTACAGTACCTGGCTGCTGCCACTAGAGCCTCTCAGTGAGCTACACAAGTACTGCAAGAATGGAAAATCATCCTGCAGCATTTCAGTTCAAAAAAATTCCAAGATCAACCTTTACAATTACCCAATAGTTTCCAAAGTATTATAGTTCCACAGATAACTATATTTTATTTTACTTATTTACAACTTTAACTTTAATTGATGTGCTAGGTTGCTACTCTAAGTTCTTGAATAAGACATGAAAAAACCTTATCTTGGAATATCCTTTTATTCACCATGTCCTACTAATGATTTTAGAATAATGAATACCTATCAGTGATTACAAAGACAGTAATCAGTTGCTGTTCTGGGAGGTCTTGAATAAAATCATTATGAAACCTTATCTTGGAGTATCCTTTGAATCAACATGTTCTATGAGAATAATAAATACCTCTGAATCTATGTAACCGTAAATCATGAGCACACATTCAAACCAATTATAACCATTATTAAGAAACCTCAAAATCTCTCACACTTAAAATGAGTGACAAATTGAGAGTGAATGTACATGGACACATGTATGTTTTTTCCATTATCTCTTCTGTTTGCATTGTTTTAAATTTGGTTATTTGTATTAACTTAAATTCAGATGAAGAGTCCAAACCTGGAATGTGAGCAGTATGTTCTTTTCACAGAGGCTGCCTAACCTGCTGAATGTTTCCAGTTTCAGTTTTTGTTTCAGTTTCCTGCTTTTGGATTAATTTTATACAACATTTGAAGATGTGCTTCAGAATAAGAATGTTGTCAAGAGAATATAGGTACACATTGCAGTCAAATTTTGGAAAGAGTTTGTTGCAACTGAGATGAGGTTCAAATTTAGAGTGCGCAAAGTAAATTCTGTTGCCAAACAGGGAAATGAAATTGATGCAGTAGATGGGAGGGAGGCTTTCAATACACAAAATAAGGGAGAAGTCAAACGGGGGCGGTGATACAGAGCAGATGGTCAAATTGTTCTCACAAACATTGCTGCTGACAGTTCAAGAGTAGTTTGGCAGTGGCCTGGGAACAAGTTGCCCTTCTGCCTACTTCTTGGCAATGTTGGTGCAAAGCTTAAGGAAAGCAGAAGGGAATTAAAAAGTATCAAACTGAAGCCACAACAATTGACATACTTGGCTGACAAATTGTAAGTCATTATTCATTGTATGTGACCGAAATAAAGTACATCAACAATTACAATGTTCTTTCACAAATATCTGGATTTGCTGTTAAAATGTCGAAGGCATGTAAAATGAAGTGTGTACTCCATTAACATTTTGCATAAAATTTCAGAATATAATCATAATTTAATGCACATCAAATTTTGCCATTTACGCAATAAGTATCACAGCCCTTTGAAAGCCAATTTCCAATTAAAACAGCTTTTCATTTCCCCTTGGAAACATTTATTTTTCAAGTAATAATCTGATGGATCAGTTAATCGCATTTACACTGCCTTTCTAACTTGGAGGGATCAACTTCCTTGTCTAATACAGATTTATTGAAATTTATTGGTCCTCAAGAACATTTGATAGACCTAGCAAACACATTGAAGCTATCTTATTAGTCAAAGACAGTACACTTTAAGAGTCTGTGATGAGTAGTATTCAGTTAGAATTTTATTTCATATTTTTTGCTCCAATCACTAAATTTGAATGAATACCACTGTAAGACAATGTATATTGTATATAGACCTACCATTGAAGTAATAGATCTTGCATCATCTTCATAGGCTAGTACTGGAGGTGGTTCCTTCCCATCATTCTCTTTGACCTTTAGGTCCAACAGATCTTTCTGTGCAGAGAGTTTAGCCTCAGTACACTTCATCTGCTGCACACTCTGCCTCAGTTCCTCCAGTGCCTGCTTCTGACTCAGCAATAACACAATGCTGGTGGAAAGAAATTTTGAACAGAAGCATTATATTTTCAGCACCTTCAATGTAAAAATACTACAAACCAAGTAAAACAAATCTGCACAAATTGTTTAAAGTACAGATGTCACTGCTAAAGCCCAAGGAAAGTCATAAAGGCACTGTGGGACTTTCTGTTACATAGAGACACGAGCACAACTGGGGCTATTCTCCTTACAAAGAGAAAAAAAGGGGCGAACTAATAGTGTGTTCAAAATCATAAAGGAACTTGATCATGTAAATGAGGAGGAATTGTTTCCAGTGGCAGAAGGATCAGTGACCAGAGTACACAGATTTTAGGTAATTGGCAAAAGAACCAGAGGCGACATGAGATTTTGTTTTGACACATCACTAGCTATGATGGTTTGGAGTGCACTGCATGACAATGAATCTGCATCTATCACTCTTTCAAAACTGAACTGGATAAATACTTAAGGGAGAGAAAATTGCAGAGCTTTGAGGAAGGGGTAAGGGAATGGGATTATTTGGATAACCCTTTCAAAGAGCTGCCACAGGTACAATGAGCTGATTGGTCTCCTTCTGTGCTGTATGATTATACTTTGTTGCAAGTTTGGGGTTTCAGGGAAAGTCAAATATAAGCTGCCTTTCAGCATGAAGGGAGAGAACAGAATTCTGCTTAGTCAGGAGTCAACATCAATTTAGCACAAGGCCAACTGCTCAAAAACAAGAGTAGAAAAATAAGCTGAAACAGCAGCATGATGTATGGATTAGCATCTGTGATTCTCCATTATTCACCTTTCCTATGATAGCCAGGAAGTCTGAGGGAGACCCTAGTTAGAAATCCTGGGAACTGGTCATTTGTCTAGCCTCTTATTTGGGAACTAGATAGAATGAAAAATTAACAGGAAATTGTTTTTGCTATTCCATTTCATCCACGATTCAAAATAGCTGTTAAAAATGATCTGGGAAGGAAAGGAAGTTGGAAACAAAGAAACAGAAAGGTGTAAAGAAAGAGTGAACAAAACAAACAAAGAATGAGCAAGCAAAAGAAAAGATGAAAAGTAGGAAGAAAGGATATGTATTTATACAGTTACTTTCACATCCTCAGCATATCGATATGTGCTTTACAGCAAATAAATCATTTCCAAAATGTAATCACTGTTGCAGCAGAAAGTGCAGCCAATTTGCGCTTACAAAATTCCAGATAGAGCAATGAGGTAATGACGAATTGTTGGCTGGGACACCAGGAGAATTTCCTGCTCTTCTTTGAGTAGTGGCATGTGATCTATATGTCCACCCTAACGGGTACACATGACCTCAGTGTAGTATCATCTGACTGTACTGCACTGCACTTACGTTTCTGCCTATAATATGTGTTCATATCTCTGGAGTGGGGGCCAAAACCCACAACTTTCTGACTCAGAAGCAAGAGTGCCACTGCTGACCTAAGGTCAACATCTAAAAGGTCATAATTAAGTTTTCTGATGGCAATTATCAGAAACTATGCATAAAAATAACCAAACATGGATGAGCATTGGAGTGCTGCTTTGGGGTGCATTAGAGTGCTTCGGTTGGACCCAGCAGGGCCAGGACCAATATCCTCGCAGGAGTCTTCGCCAGTACTGTGGGGGTGAGTTTAAACTAGATTGGCAGGGGGGTGGGAACCTAAGGAGGGAGGCACAAGAGAGGGAAACAAAGATAGAAATGAAAGACAGAATGGTAGAAAGCAAAACTGGAAGGCAGAGGAAACAAGGGCTAGCAGCAAATAGGGCCACAATACAAAAAAGATGTGTAAAAGTGTTCAAAAGGCAAGTCCAAAGGCACTGTATCTGAATGCACAGAGCATTCGCAATAAGGTCGATGAATTAACAGCGCAAATAGATGTAAACGGGTATGATATGATTGCGATTATAGAGACATGACTGCAGGGTGACCCAGTCTGGGAACTGAATATCCAAGGGTACTCGATATTTAGGACAGACAGGCAAAAAGGAAAAGGAGATGGCATGGCAGTGTTTGTTAAGGATGAAATCAGTGTGATAATGAGAGAGGATATTAGCTCAGAAAATCTAGTTGTAGAATCTGTAGAATCTGCCTGGGTGGAGCTAAGAAGCAACAAAAGGCGGAAAACATGAGTGGGAATTTTCTATAGTCATTTCAAACAGTAGTGATAAGGTAGGGGACTGCATTAAACAGGAAATTAGAAACGCATGTAACAAAGGGTACTGCAGTAACCATGTGTAACTTTAATCTACATATAGATTGGACAAACCAAATTAGCAATAATACTGTGGCGAATGAATTCCTGGAGTATGCAGGAGGTGGTTTTCTGGACCAGTACATCGAGGAACTGTCTTGGGAACAGGCAGTCCTAGGTTTGGTATTGTGCAATAAGAAGGGTTTAATTAATAACCTTGTTGTGCGAGTTCCTTTAGGGAACAGTGACCATAACATGATAGAATTCTTCATTAGGATGGAAAGTAAAGCAGTCCAATCTGAAACTAGGGTCCTAAATCTTAAAGGAAACTACGAAGGTATGAGGCATGAGTTGGCTAAGATAGATTGGGGGACTTCATTGTAAAAAGCTAATATCAAAGGAACAAGTGTATGCATTGCAACAGTTATACATTCCTTCCTGGTTCAAAAAGATAACAGGAAAAGCAGTCCAACCATGGTTAACAAAAGAAATTAAGGATATTATTAGATTCAAATGGGAATCATATAAAGTTCCTAGAAAAAGTAGCAAGCCTGAGGATTGGGAGCAGTTTAGAATTCAACAAAGGAGGGTCAAGAAATTGATTAAGAGGGGAAAAATAGAGTATAAGAGTAAACTTGCAAGAAACATAAAAAGACTGTAAAAGCTTCTATAAGGATGTAAAAAGATTAGTGAAGACAAATGTCGGTTCCTTCACAGTCTGAAATGGGAGAATTTATAATAGATAAAAAAATGGCAGAGCAATTAAACAAATACTTTAGTTCTGCCTTCACAGAGGAAGACACAAATAACTTCCCAGAAACACTAGGGAACCAAGGGTCTAGTGAGAAAGAGGAATTGAAAGAAATTAGTATTACTGAAACAATAGTGCTAGTGCAATTAATGGTACTGAAAACCGATAAATCCCCAGGGCGCGATAATCTACATCCCAGGGTCCAAAAGGTGGCGGCCATGGAAATAGTGGATGCTTTGGTTGTCATCTTCTAAAATTCTGTTGATTCTGGAACAGTCCCAGCAGATTGGAGGGTGGCAAATGTCACCCACTATTTAAAAAAGGAGGGAGAGAGAAAAGAGCGAATTATAGACCAGTTGGCCTAGTCTCAGTCGTAGGGAAAATGCTAAAGTCTATTATAAAGGATATGATAACAGGACACTTTGAAAATATCAACGGGATTAGACAAAACCAACAAAGACTTATGAACGGGAAATCATGTTTGACAAACCTACTGGAGTGTTTTGAGGGTGTAAATAGCAGAATAGATAAGGGAGAAACAATGGATGTAGTGTATTTGGATTTTCAAAAAACTTTTGATAAAGTTCCACCTAAGAGGTTAGTGTGTAAAATTAAAGCACATGGGATTGGGGGTAATAAATTGGCATGGATTGGGAACTGGTCAGCAGATAGGAAACAGAGTAGGGATAAATGGGTATTTTTCAGAGTGGCAGGCGTGGCTAGTGGGGTGCCGCAGGAATCAGTGCTTGGGCCCCAGCTATTCACTATATATCAATGATTTGGATAAGGGAACCAAATCTAATGACACAACACTTGGCGGGAATGTGAACAATGAGGCTTCAAGGCGATTTAGATTAGTTGAGTGAATGGGCAAACAGATGGTAGATGCAGTCTAAGACCATAAGACACAGGAGCAGAAATTAGGCCATTCGGCCCATCAAGTCTTCTCTGCCATTCAATCATGGCTGATAAGTTTCTCAACCCCATTCTCCCGCCTTCTTCCCATAACCTTTGATCCCCTCACCAATCAACAACCTATCTATCTCAGTCTTAAATACACTCAATGACCTGGCCTCCACAGCCTTCTGCGGCGATGAATTCCATAGATTCACCACTATCTGACTAAAGAAGTTCCTCCTCATCTCTGTTCTAAAAGGTCTTCCCTTTACTCTGAGGCTGTGCCCCCGGGTCCTCATCTCTCCTACTAATGGAAACATCTTCCCCACGTCCACTTTATCCAGGCCCTTCAGTATTCTGTAAGTTTCAGTCAGATCCCCCCCACCCCCCTCATTCTTCTCAACTCCATCGAGTATAGACCCCGAGTCCTCAAACATTCCTCATACGTTAAGCCTTTCATTCCTGGGATCATTCTCGTGAACCTCCTCTGGACCCTCTCCAGGGCCAGAACATCCTTCCTGAGATACGGGGCCCAAAATTGCTCACAATATTCTCAACGTGGTCTGACCAGAGCCTTATAAAGCCTCAGCAGCACATCCTGCTTTTATATTCCAGTCCTCTCAAAATAAATGTCAATATTGCATTTGCCTTCCTAACTACCAACTCAACCTGCAAGTTAACCTTAAGAGAATCCTGGACTAGGACTCCCAAGTCCCTTTGCATGCCAGATTTCTGAATTCTCTCCCTATTTAGAAAATAGTCTATGCCTCTAGTCTTCCTACCAAAATGCATGACCTCACACTTGCCCACATTGTATTCCATCTGCCACTTCTTTGCCCATTCTCCAAACCTGTCCAAATCCTTCTGCAGCCTCCCCACCTCCTCAATACTACCTGTCCCTCCACCTATCTTTGCAAACTTAGCCAGGATGCCCTCAGTTCCTTCATCTCGAGCATTAATGTATAAAGTGAAAGTTGTGGTCCCAACACTGACGCCTGCAGAACTCCACTAGTCACCGGCCACCATCCTGAGAAGGACCCCCTTATCCCCACTCTCTGCCTCCTGCCAGACAGCCAATCTTCTATCCATGCCTCTAAAACCATCGGCTCTTATCTTACTGAGCAGCCTCCTGTGCTGCACCTTGTCAACAGCCTTCTGGAAGTCCAAGTAGATAACATCCATTGGCTCTCCTTTGTCTAACCTACTCATTACCTCCTCAAAGAATTCTAACAGATTTGTCAGGCATGACCTCCCCTTGATGAAACCATGCTGACTTTGCCCGATTTTACCATGCACTTCCGAGTATTCTGAAATCTCATCCTTAATAATGGACTCTAAACTCTTACCAACTACAGAGGTCAGGCTAATCGGCCTGTAATTTCCTGTCTTTTGTCTCACTCCCTTCTTAAACAGGGGGGTTACATTAGCGATTTTCCAGTCCTCTGGGACCCTCCCTGACTCCAGTGATTCCTGAAAGATCACCAATAACTGTCAAGTAATCCACTTTGGTAGGAAAACAGAATAGCAGAATATAACTTAAATGGTGAGAGATTGGGAAATGTTGATGTACAAAGGAACCTGGGTGTCCTCGCACATCAATCACTGAAAGCAAACATGCAGGTGCAGCAAGCAGTTAAGGCGGCAAAGGGTATGTTGGTCTTCATTGTAAGAGGATTGGAGTACAGGGGCAAGAATGTCTTACTGCAGCTGTACAGGGCCTTGCTGAGACCACACATGGAGTATTGTGCAGTTTTGGTCTCCTTGCCTAAGAAAGGATATACTTGCCATAGAGGGAGTGCAGCAAAGGTTTACCAGATTGATTCCTGGGTTGGCAGGTTTCTTCTACGAGGAAAGATTGGGCCGACTAGGCCTGTATTCACCGGAGTTGAGAACAATGAGAGGAGGTCTCATGGAAACATAAAATTCTGACAGGGATGGACAGACTGGACACAGGGGTGATATCTCCTCTGGTGGAGGGTCCAGAATGAGGGATCACAGTCTCAGGATACAGGGCAGGCCATTTAGGACTGAGATGAGGAGAAACCTCTTCGCTCAGAGGGTGGTGAAGTTATGGAATTCTCTACCATAGAAGGCTGTGGAGGCCAAGTCACTGAAGATATTCAGAAGGAAATTATCAGATTTCTGGACTCTAACGGCATCAAGAGGTATAGGGAGAGTACATGAGTACAGCGTTGAGATAGAGGATCAGCCATGGCGGTGCAGGCTCAAAGGGCCAAATGACCTACTCCTGCTCCTATTTACTTTGCTTCTAAATAAATCAGTATTACAATATGTTGCAATTTTGCACTAACGAATCATGTCAAAATAACTCTGAACAACTAGCTAGGTCCTTTACAGTTTGCTACCCTCAGATAATTTCTTCTGGCTCTCTAGTAACTGATCTCCACTGGTTCAGAGGTTAGCAGTCTGCAGAAAACCATAAAGTTTATTATGATTGGGAAGCAAATAAAAGCACAGTACACATCTGTAATACCAGGGGTCTCTAGTCTGGAATTCCTAAACTCCAGGAGTTTTTATTCTGAAAAAAAGTAGTAATGCACTTGATTTAGCAAGAATATGTAATTTGATCACCTGAATTTATTTTTTAAAATCACTGGATGGTTTGTGAAAAACTAAAAGCAAAATACTGCTGGAAATTTGAAGTAAAAATAGAAAATGCAGGAAATACTGGCCAGGTCAAGCAGCATCTGTACAGAGCGAGGTAAATTTCAATGTTTCTGACCAAGGAAACATTCTCCATTCTTTCCTCTCCACAGATATTTTCTGGCTTAAGTGCTACCAGCAATTTTGTCTTGGTGTAAAACTAATGCAATTAGGCATTCAGGCTATCATAATACTACTGACAGCTCAAAAACAGAAATTTCTATCATGGCTGAGAGGAAACTTGAGAGGTATTCCAGATCCTGAGGGGTATGGGCAGGATAAATAGTGAGAAACTGTTCCCTCTCAAAAGTGCATCAAGAACTAGAGGGCACAGATTTAAAATAATTGGCAAAAGGAGTAAATGTGATGTGAGGAAAACTTCTTTCCACCCAGAGGGTACTTCGAATCGGGAACAAACTTCCTGAAAGGGTGGTGGAAGCAGGTTCAATCAAGGTATTCAACAGAGAATGCGCAAGGTTACGGGGGGATAAAGCAGGGGGGTGGGGCAAGGTGGAATGCTCTCTCAGAGAGCCAGTGCAAATTCAATGAGCTGAATGGCCTCCTTCTGCACTTTAAACATACTGTGATACATTTGGGTCTTTTCTGCCCCATCCCAGTCGATAGTCAGGCATTTCATTTTAGATTACACTCAAATGAGCCCCAACTCCTTAAGGTCTCAAGAGCATCATCAACAACCCTCATAACTGGCTAACTTTCCGATAGCGAGCCTAGAATGAAGAACAGAATACCATTATCCAAATTTCTCTCTCTACTGGATCTCTCCTGTGACTCAACAGGAACTTTCTTGTGGCTTTGGAAATCAGCAGAGCATCACATTATCAGGTTTTACTTCAGCATTTAACAAATGAATTTACTGAACAAAAATGAACTAAGTATATAATCAGTAATATAATACACCTTCATAGTAGATAAGTATCAAAAGAAAAGTAACAAAGCAAATACAAACTCTCGGCAAGGCAATTATTTTGTACTTAATCTTTAAACATACATTAATTCTTTTCTTATATCGCTAACTGCAGGAGTAAACTCGCTTGATCTTCCTCTCTCATTCTGAAGATTTCAAATCAACTCAATGAATTGAACAATTCTTGGTCCATATTAATTTCTGAACTCATGTGTTTGGCCTCTTAACTGAGGTTCATACTTAGCTGAATTACAGGGAGAAAATGTAAAAATAAAAATATTTTCTTTGTAAAACTGTGATGAAAAGATTGAAAAGTTAGTTTAATGATCATTTTGTGCAACATATTTTACAAGAGAAATATTTCCTAACTGACATCACAATGTAAGAATCATCAACAGGCACAGAGCGGACTTCAATGGGGCAAGGACGGATCTGGGTTGACTGGAACCAAAGGTTGGCGAGAAATAAGTAGCTGAACAATGGGCAACCTTCAAAGAGGAGATGGTTTGGGCACAGTCAAGGTACGTTCTCTCAAAAGGGAAGGGTAGGACAAAAAATCCAGAGCTCCCTGGATGACAAAGGAGGAAGAAATTAAGTTAAGAAGAAAATGTATGCGAACGACAGATGTGAGGCAGCAAATACAGTTGAGAACTAAGCTGAGTACAGGAGGTTTAGAAGGGTTGTGAAACAGCAAATACAAGAGGCAAAGGGTGATTATGAAAGAAAACTGGCAGCTGACATAAAACGAAATCCCAAAGTATTCTATAAGCACATCAATAATAAATGGGTGGTTAAAAGGAGTAGGGCCAATTCAGGATCAAAAAGGGGATTTATACATAAAGGCAAGAGGCATGACTGAGGTGTTAAATGAATACTTTGCATCTGTTTTTACCTACGAGGTAGCTGCTGCCCAAGCCATTGTGACAGAGGAGGAAACTCAGTCACTAGAAGGGTTTAAAATAAGGAAGAGATATTGGATAAGCTGTCAGTACTTAAAGTTGATAAGGCACTGGGACCGGATGAGGTGCATCCAAGAATATTGAAGGAAGTGAGAGTGGAAATTGCAGAGGCACTGGCAATAATCTTTCAATGTTCCCTAGATTCGGGGGAGGTGCCGGAGGACTGGAGAATTGCAAACATTACGCCCTTGTTCAAAAAAGATTGTAAAGATCTGCCCTGCAATTACAGACCAGTCAGTTTAACTTGGGTGGTGGGGAAACTTCGAGAAACAATTATTCAGGATAGAATTAATAGTCACATGGAAAAACGTGGATTGATTCAGAAGAGTCAGCATGGATTTGTGAATGCAAATTGTGTCGAACTTGGAGTTCTTTGAAAAGGTAACAGAGATGGTTGATGAGGGAAAGGCCGTTGATGTGGTGTATACGGACTTCCAAAAGGCGTTCGATACAGTGCCACACAACAGACTTGTGAGAAAAGTTATAGATCATGTAATAAAAGGGACAGTGGCAACGTGGATACAAAATTGGCTGAGGGATAGTCGGGCTGGAAGAAGGTTTGTAGTAGAGCTCCTCAGGGGTCAGGATTCAGACCTTTGCTTTTCCTGATATGTATAAACGATCCAGATCTTGGTGTGCAGGGGACAATTTCAAAGTTTGCGGACGACACAAAACTTGGGACAATTGTAAACTGTGTGGAGGACAGTATAGAACTTTGAAAGACACTAACACAATGGTGGAGTGGGCAGATAGATGGCAGATGAAGCTCAATGCAGAGAAGTGCGAGGTGTTACACTTTGGTACAAAGAACTTGGAGAGACAGTACAAAATAAAGGATACTATTCTAAACGGTGTGCAGGAGAAGTGAGGCCTGGGTGTATATGTACATAAGTCATTAAAGGTGGCAGAACAGGTAGAGAGAGCTGTTTCTAATGCATACAGTATTCTAGGCTTCATTAATAGGGACAGACAGTATAAGAGGAGGGAGGTTTTGATGAACTTATTTAAGACAGTGGTTAGAACTCAGTTGGAGTATTGTCTTGAAGCTATTAATGTATGTAATATTTTGGAAAACATTTTTCTTTTAAAATAGAGTTTAGTTTGCAGGTCCGTCTTAATTGGATTAAAGCCAGCTCATCTGGGTGCTTTGATATGTACTAGTTTTGATATGTAAGAGAGATAGCATGTATTTGCATTTTTTGAATAGAGCATTCAAGAAGTGGGGTGAAAACTTGATGCCTATCTAGCAGATACCAAGCCATATGTTTATATTACTAACAAAATTGGTACTACAAAAGGCATTTTATTGTTAAAAGGTGGAGTTCAAAGAGGCTACTGAAACAATGAGAATTTGAATTCAATCAGTGGTAAGTAGGTATAACTTCAGTAGTTTTCCCATGTGCAGTCAGAGGCAATGTAAGATCAAAAGGCAGCTGTAAGCCTCCAGCACGTCCAACTAGCTCCACAGTGAAACGAACCTCATTTTGCATTTGTATGGTAAAAATGCTTTGCCTGGTGTTTGGTTAAGTCTATGGGTTGCTGTTGCCTTAATGGAGGTTAGTTTGGGAATTTGTTAACAGTTATGATGGTTCAAGGGATGAGGCACTACTGTTATGAGGAAAGATGGGAGAAGTTGGGACTGTTTTCCTTGGAGAGGAGAAGGCTAAGAGGAGAATTGATAGAAGTTATCAAAATCATGAGGGATCTGGACAGAGTAGATAGGGAGAAAAAGTTCCCACTTGTAAACGGATCAAGAACCAGGGGGCACAGTTTTGAAGTGTTTTTCAAAAGACGCAAATGCAAGGTGAGAAAAAACATTTTCACACAATGAGTAGTGAGGGTTTAGAATGCACTGCCTGGAAGTGTGGTGGAGGCAGGTTCAATTGAAGCATTCAAGAAGGCATTGTTTCTATTTCAATAATCATCCAATGTGCAGGATTACAGGGAAAATGCAGCAGATTGGCACCAAGTTAAAATGCCCAGAGAAGCGATGCAGACATGATGGGCCGTTTGGCCTCCTTCTGCACTGTAACAATTCTGTGATTCTGTGGTGTGCATTTTGGATTGTAAATACTAAAATGGAAATGTTGTGCGTTGGTCTCCCGTTAACTGCATTCAGGGTTTAAGTATCTGTTTTGATTATACTCAGTAAATAATCTTCTCTAATACCCTGAGTTTTAGATGGGTTGCCTCATGGTAAAGAATCTCTCTTTCTGTAGCCAAATGGATCATTCCCATGCTGCACTCTCTCAAATTGCTCATCCTAGCTGCAAGATGGAATGGAGGCAAGAAAATAGTAAAAATGGAGACAAGACAACTCCCATTTTAATAAGCAAAATGTGTCATTAAAATAAGATCGGTTTTGTAAGCTATCCTAGCCTAACTCTCAGTAACTTGAACATTAAGTGAGTTAGAGTATTTGGTACTTACTCAGATTTTTTTTCATAAGTCATTGCAGTTTCCTCAATGTCTTTCTCCAGTTCCACCATTATTTCTTCCTTGCTGGTAATAGTTTGTTGAGTTTGGATCAAGTCTTCGGTTGTTGTTTTTAGCCTATTATTGGAGACCGAACCATCACCAAATTAGTTTCTACCCAAATATTTGAACTCCCCCCAATTATTTTCTTCGAAGAACGCAAATTCTTTCAGGGTTTCCTCAGAGTTTCTACAGTTATTTAACACAGGAACTGAGAAAACAAAGGAGTATTAAGAATTACCAACAAATACTGGAGCAGGCTTATTAAAAGTCTATTTAAAGACTCTTATCATTGCTGAAGGAAGCTCACTAAACAAAATGCAAGATCCTCGGTTTGAATTTTTTACTTCTGCTGGCTACCTCATGTAAGCCCCATGACTGTACTTAAGCAGTGGTAAAATTGGCTTCAGCACCCTTGGGTTATGAGGAAAAAGTCAGTGAAGGTTTCTACTCCTATGTAATCTCAAAAGAACACCCCCTGAAATGCGAGTGCTTATAAATAAGATAAGGATACGATTAGTCTGGAAAGTGATTTCTTCCCCACCCATTTCCCCATATTTGAGTTACATGCTATTATGAAGGCAAAGTCTGCAAGATTGCTATGTTTTAAACTGTCTTTGTAATTTAAGGTAAAACAGAATACTTGAGAAAGTGAGTTGTATAACTCTGCCTGGCAACAGGCCTGGTGGCTTGGCTACGGTGGGGACAGCTTGGGACTTGCTGAGCAAGGGGCAAAGTTCACGCACCTGAAACAAAGGGCAAGAGCAGCTGGGCAGGCGTTTTGTCTCTGAAATTTCGAACAGAAAAGGCGTGCGAGAGAGTGAAATCTCAAAGACAGACAAGAGACTAGAGTTAGTTTGTGGTCAGAGGGGAAAGTGTGTCCCTTCTGTGGGGTACCAGGCACAGTGTGGAAGGAAACAGAGTCTCTGGTTAAAGAGATGCATCCTGTGGCAACCTAAGGAATCTGGAAGATTCATCCTGGTATGGCAGGGGAATGAATAGGCTTTACTACTGGTATTTAGTTTGGGACTTCTTTGGAAAATGAGAAGTGCCTTTTGTCAGTCATTCGATGTTATAATTTGGCAAAATGAGAAGTGACCCATTATAAGCTGGGAGTGATGTTGGATTGGCTCAGGTAAAAAATGCAATTCTGCAGAAAGTGGGAGTAAAGCTTAACAGTGGCTTCATGTTTCCAGGCGTGTTAAAAGTGAAAGGGCTGATATCTCTTCTTTAGTTCAGTGTACTGGTTGTCATCTAAATCGTGTTTAGTTATTGTTTTTAGTTTGTTATCGTAAAAGTCTTAAAACTTAAAATGCTGCCATGTGATCTTTTCAGTCAGTCACAGGGAGTTCATTTTTTAAAAAGGTTATTTGTCCGGAAATCAAAACAATACCAACATTCGCCATTGAGAATAATTTGTGAATAACGAGCATTGGGTTAAGGGCAGAAAATTGGCATGGTAAAACACTTTGGAAATTGTTCTTTCTCCCATGAAGAGAAAACATTCACTTTGTAATTCTTAATTTATACTATTTTTCATACAAAGTTACAGGGGAGGCAGTGGTATAGTGGTATTGTCACTAGACTAGTATTCCAGAGACCCAGGGTAGTGCTCTGGGGACCCAGGTTTGTGGCAGATGGTGAAATTTGAATTCCATAAAAGTTTGATGATGACGACCATGAAACCATTGCTGATTGTCATAAAAAAAAACAACTGGTTCACTGGCAAATCTGCCATCCTTACCTGGTCTGGCCTACATGTGACTCCAGACCCACAGCCATGTGGTTGACTCTTAAATGCCCACTGAATGAGGCCAATTAAGGATGGATGATAAATGCTAGCCTAGCCAACGATGTGCACATTCCATAAACGAATAATAAAAAAAAACTTAATTGATACCAGATAAGATCTGGTGAGCTGTGCATAAGACTCAGTATGTTTCTTTTCAGTTCTAAATGTCAACCAGAAGGCATTAGACTTGAAAGTTTCAAAACTATTTTAGATACTGCTCTGTACTCAGTGGAAATATATAAACAGACTAAATTATGATTTGATATTTAGTTGTTTTTCTTCCCTGCATGTTCACTGAAACTAAGCATCAAATGCTACCCAAACTCTGTTACGGTTAAATACCAATTGCCCAAAATATTTACTTTCTGAAATTTTGAGAAATTGCACAGCATTGACATGAGTGATAGATCTCAAACTTACGTTGTCTGTAAACTCTCTGCTGTTAAACTGTTCCACAAAATCTCATTGACTTGAAGGTTTTCCATGTCCTCCAACAATAAAACATCAAACTCAATACTTGCCTCTTTAATTGGCAGTGACCTGCAAAAAAAAAAAAGCCATATGCTCAGAATAAAATCTAAGCATCCGCAAAGTTACACTTCGTTGTAGCATTTTGGAGCTTGTACTTAATGAAAGAATATTACAACCATCAAGGAATCTAATGACAAAATATACTTCCCCAATAGTTAACAGAATTTATTAATATACACCAAAGCAAAACCAAAACTCTGTTTCTAAACATTCTTTAGCGGCAACATATCAGACAACTCTGATGAAGAGTCATACGGACTCGAAACGTTAACTCTGTCTTCCTATACACAAATGCTGTCAGACCTGCTGAGTTTTTCCAGCTATTTTTGTATCAGACAACTCTTTTCCATTAACGTGAATGATTGTCTTAATTTTTGCATGGTGTTTAATTATTTCACCTCTGGATCAGAAGGCTGTGAGTTCAAGCCCCAACTCCTTTGGTTAATCTAGGCTGACATTCAATTGCTGTACTGAAGGAATGCTGGAATGGCACAAGTGTCAACTTTTAGATGAGACACTGAAGTGTTCTCTTTCAGATTTGCCTGTTCAGATTGACATCCATTATTCACTATTCAAAGAAAAGTGGAAAAGTTCTATTCATATCCTGAATAACATGTAATTCTCAATCACAATCCTCAAACCAGATTATCTGATCATTTAATCATTATTTCAGGGCTTTGCTGTGTGCATATTGGTTTTCACATTTTCCAACAGTGATTACACTTCAAAAGTAATTCATTGGCTGCAAAGCACCTTGCCCGCCCTGAAGACATGAATATAGAAATGCTGTATAAATAAAAGTCCTCGTGTTCTTATGTTCACTATTAGATTGCACAAGGAGTACATTACCTATGATTTTCAATGAAGTGGTTGTACTCTGAACTGGGATTGATTTGCTCAATAGAATTCAGGACATCTTTGTGGATATTTACTATCTCTTCAGTCACAAGGCTAGTTATTTTCACGTATTCTTCCAGAATTCCCTTTCTACAGAGGAAAGTGAAAAACAAAAGCAAGCTGAAATTACTACTAGGAACATTCTTGATTATTGCTTCATAAATGTTCAATTTTACCATTACTGAATGACTTGAAGAAATTTGCACTGACATCTTGCTCGAAGTGATTTTCCTCCACACCCTTCCAAGGCCTAGTACTGAATCACAAGGTAGGTGACTAGTATTAGAGATTCACAAGACTCCAGCATAGTTAAATGGATGAACAGCTTGATTTTAAAAATGAAGACGAGGAAGAGGTTTGTGTAAGCAAGTGGAAATAGGCAAGGCAGAGGGTTCTCTGGATCTCCTAACAGTACTGTGGGTGTACCTACACTACATGAACAGCAGTGGTTCAAGAAGGCAGCTCACCACCACCTTCTCAAGGGCAACTAGGAATGGGCAATAATGTTGGCTCAGCCAGTGAAGCCCACATCCCATGAATGAATTAAAAAGCACTTAGAATACAAGAGTTTATTATTTTGAATGGTGCAGTAATGACACTGAAGAAGCAGGAACACAGCAATGTCAGAGGATCAGAGGTGTATCCAAAAATACACGGCTGGAGAAGATTGCTAAGGTAGGGTGCGGATAGAATATAACACAACTTGAAATTGAAAATGAGCATACTGAAATCACTTGGTTATGACAAAGGAGCCAATACAGCATGGAAAGACAAAGGTGACATGAGCCCAAATATGCATATAATCTTAGGATGTCAACTCTGAATAAATTGTAATTTATGGAGGGGAGCCATGGGGGCAGCTAAATTATTATTAGGGAAATGAAACCTTGAGGTAAAGTTGTCCAATATTGTTGGAGTAGCTAATTCAGTTGATCTTGCCATTTCAGTCTGTATCAGTATCTTACTGGCCAATGCTACAATTGAAGGAGGTATTCTATCAACCATATTAAAACATTTGTTGAATCTGGCAGTTAAAGCACTGAAATTGCCACTCAGAGAAATCATTTGGAAAAACATGCTATTCCAATTCAGTTAATGGATTACTGACTTTTTGTTAAGGTGTCAGTGGTCAGTGCCACTTATCCCTGTTATATATTAACCAGAATTGTAACTGAAGGAACTGTATTGGTTAGTGCAAAGGTAATGATGAAACTTCTTGAATACTAAACACTTATAATTTTGGGAAGTACTGAATTGGTTGGAGAAGCTGGAGGTTGAAACGTATGAACAATCTGACTAAATTGAGCACAATGTAATTCCTACACTGCAAAATCAGTTGCGAGTGTGAAATGAGGAAGTGAGAATGAATCAAACTACCTCACCAAAGTGATAGTCCAGAGGCATTAGTTTCTGAGAGTAATTGCTGCAAAAACATATCTTGCAAGCAGCAACCAAGGCATGGAAGAGAAAAAATTCCTTTCACTTTCTCATTGCCTTTGACGAAGAAAAAATATTTTAAACTATGTTACAAAAAGATCTATGAAAATCCAGAGGTTCCCAAACCATGGATCGCAATCCCCAATGGGGCTGTAGTGGTTACAGTTAGGGTCACAACCTTCCCCCCACTCCACAGAGCATCAATGATGACTGTGGAAAAGTGACTGCCCAGTCTAGAGGCTGCGAAGCAGAGCCCTTGGCTCACTGAATCAGTTGCACCATACAGCACAGGGCAGACAGTGAGACCAATGTGCTCTTTAACATCAGAGACAACTTTTAGTGGCGAGTGCCTTGCAGGTCTGGGATGTCTGCGTGCCAACTTGGTGCAGGTAGAGGCAGCTAAGTTTAAATCAGTCACTGCCTGAATGTGGGAAAAACCAGGAGATCACGCAGCTGAACCAAGATGATGAGCGGTGGCTTCAAACTTTCATATGTTTCTGCTCCCTGTCTGCCTGATGTGCAGGCTCCTTACCCAAAAAGGCGAGAGACTTTGCTTAACATGCACTGGCAAGCAGATACAAAGTAGGGAGGGAGAGAGTGCAAGGAGGGCCAAGAGAGACACGGCGCGCAGAGGAGGGTCGAAAGAGAGAGAAAGGGCGGACAAGGGGGGTCGAGAGAGAGCGAGCGCTCGAAGGGGGTCAAGAGGGAGAGAGCGAGCGCTCAAAGGGGGTCGAGAGGGAGAGAACGAGCGCTCGGAGGGGGTGGAGAGAGAAAGATCGAGCACTCGGAGGGGGTAGAGAGAGCGAGAGCGAGCGCTCGGAGGGGGTCGAGAGAGAGAGAGCGAGAGCGAGCGCTCGGAGGGGGTCGAGGGAGAGAGCGAGCGCTCGGAGGGGGTCGAGGGAGAGAGCGAGCGCTCGGAGGGGGTCGAGGGAGAGAGCGAGCGCTCGGAGGGGGTCGAGGGAGAGAGCGAGCGCTCGGAGGGGGTCGAGGGAGAGAGCGAGCGCTCGGAGGGGGTCGAGGGAGAGAGCGAGCGCTCGGAGGGGGTCGAGGGAGAGAGCGAGCGCTCGGAGGGGGTCGAGGGAGAGAGCGAGCGCTCGGAGGGGGTCGAGGGAGAGAGCGAGCGCTCGGAGGGGGTCGAGGGAGAGAGCGAGCGCTCGGAGGGGGTCGAGGGAGAGAGAGCGAGCGCGAGGGGCGTCGAGGGAGAGAGAGCGAGCGCGAGGGGCGTCGAGGGAGAGAGAGCGAGCGCGAGGGGCGTCGAGGGAGAGAGAGCGAGCGCGAGGGGCGTCGAGGGAGAGAGAGCGAGCGCGAGGGGCGTCGAGGGAGAGAGAGCGAGCGCGAGGGGCGTCGAGGGAGAGAGAGCGAGCGCGAGGGGCGTCGAGGGAGAGAGAGCGAGCGCGAGGGGCGTCGAGGGAGAGAGAGCGAGCGCGAGGGGCGTCGAGGGAGAGAGAGCGAGCGCGAGGGGCGTCGAGGGAGAGAGAGCGAGCGCGAGGGGCGTCGCGGGAGAGAGAGCGAGCGCGAGGGGCGTCGCGGGAGAGAGAGCGAGCGCGAGGGGCGTCGCGGGAGAGAGAGCGAGCGCGAGGGGCGTCGCGGGAGAGAGAGCGAGCGCGAGGGGCGTCGCGGGAGAGAGAGCGAGCGCGAGGGGCGTCGCGGGAGAGAGAGCGAGCGCGAGGGGCGTCGCGGGAGAGAGAGCGAGCGCGAGGGGCGTCGCGGGAGAGAGAGCGAGCGCGAGGGGCGTCGCGGGAGAGAGAGCGAGCGCGAGGGGCGTCGGGCGAGGGGCGGAGAGCGAGCGCGAGGGGGCGTCGGGCGAGGGGCGGAGCGCGCGCGCGAGGGGCGTCGGGCGAGGGGCGGAGCGCGCGCGAGGGGGCGTCGGGCGAGGGGCGGAGCGCGCGCGAGGGGGCGTCGGGCGAGGGGCGGAGCGCGCGCGAGGGGGCGTCGGGCGAGGGGCGGAGCGCGCGCGAGGAGGCGTCGGGCGAGGGGCGGAGCGCGCGCGAGGGGGCGTCGGGCGAGGGGCGGAGCGCGCGCGAGGGGGCGTCGGGCGAGGGGCGGAGCGCGCGCGAGGGGGCGTCGGGCGAGGGGCGGAGCGCGCGCGAGGGGGCGTCGGGCGAGGGGCGGAGCGCGGGCGAGGGGGCGTCGGGCGAGGGGGCGGAGCGCGGGCGAGGGGGCGTCGGGCGAGGGGGCGGAGCGCGGGCGAGGGGGCGTCGGGCGAGGGGGCGGAGCGCGGGCGAGGGGGCGTCGGGCGAGGGGGCGGAGCGCGGGCGAGGGGCGAGGGGGCCGAGCGCGGGCGAGGGGCGAGGGGGCCGAGCGCGGGCGAGGGGCGAGGGGCCGAGCGCGGGCGAGGGGCGAGGGGCCGAGCGCGGGCGAGGGGCGAGGGGCCGAGCGCGGGCGAGGGGCGAGGGGCCGAGCGCGGGCGAGGGGCGAGGGGCCGAGCGCGGGCGAGGGGCCGAGCGCGGGGCGAGGGGCCGAGCGCGGGCGAGGGGCCGAGCGCGGGCGAGGGGCCGAGCGCGGGCGAGGGGCCGAGCGCGGGCGAGGGGCCGAGCGCGGGCGAGGGGCCGAGCGCGGGCGAGGGGCCGAGCGCGGGCGAGGGGCCGAGCGCGGGCGAGGGGCCGAGCGCGGGCGAGGGGCCGAGCGCGGGCGAGGGGCCGAGCGCGGGCGAGGGGCGAGGGGCCGAGCGCGGGCGAGGGGCGAGGGGCCGAGCGCGGGCGAGGGGCCGAGCGCGGGCGAGGGGCCGAGCGCGGGCGAGGGGCCGAGCGCGGGCGAGGGGCGAGGGGCCGAGCGCGGGCGAGGGGCGAGGGGCCGAGCGCGGGCGAGGGGCGAGGGGCCGAGCGCGGGCGAGGGGCGAGGGGCCGAGCGCGGGCGAGGGGCGAGGGGCCGAGCGCGGGCGAGGGGCGAGGGGCCGAGCGCGGGCGAGGGGCCGAGCGCGGGCGAGGGGCGAGGGGCCGAGCGCGGGCGAGGGGCGAGGGGCCGGGCGAGGGGCGAGGGGCCGAGCGCGGGCGAGGGGCGAGGGGCCGAGCGCGGGCGAGGGGCGAGGGGCCGAGCGCGGGCGAGGGGCGAGGGGCCGAGCGCGGGCGAGGGGCGAGGGGCCGAGCGCGGGCGAGGGGCCGAGCGCGGGCGAGGGGCCGAGCGCGGGCGAGGGGCCGAGCGCGGGCGAGGGGCCGAGCGCGGGCGAGGGGCCGAGCGCGGGCGAGGGGCCGAGCGCGGGCGAGGGGCCGAGCGCGGGCGAGGGGCCGAGCGCGGGCGAGGGGCGAGGGGCCGAGCGCGGGCGAGGGGCGAGGGGCCGAGCGCGGGCGAGGGGCGAGGGGCCGAGCGCGGGCGAGGGGCGAGGGGCCGAGCGCGGGCGAGGGGCGAGGGGCCGAGCGCGGGCGAGGGGCGAGGGGCCGAGCGCGGGCGAGGGGCGAGGGGCCGAGCGCGGGCGAGGGGCGAGGGGCCGAGCGCGGGCGAGGGGCGAGGGGCCGAGCGCGGGCGAGGGGCGAGGGGCCGAGCGCGGGCGAGGGGCGAGGGGCCGAGCGCGGGCGAGGGGCGAGGGGCCGAGCGCGGGCGAGGGGCCGAGCGCGGGCGAGGGGCGAGGGGCCGAGCGCGGGCGAGGGGCGAGGGGCCGGGCGCGGGCGAGGGGCGAGGGGCCGGGCGAGGGGCGAGGGGCCGAGCGCGGGCGAGGGGCGAGGGGCCGAGCGCGGGCGAGGGGCGAGGGGCCGAGCGCGGGCGAGGGGCGAGGGGCCGAGCGCGGGCGAGGGGCGAGGGGCCGAGCGCGGGCGAGGGGCGAGGGGCCGAGCGCGGGCGAGGGGCGAGGGGCCGAGCGCGGGCGAGGGGCGAGGGGCCGAGCGCGGGCGAGGGGCGAGGGGCCGAGCGCGGGCGAGGGGCGAGGGGCCGAGCGCGGGCGAGGGGCGAGGGGCCGAGCGCGGGCGAGGGGCGAGGGGCCGAGCGCGGGCGAGGGGCCGAGCGCGGTCGAGCGCGGGCGAGGGGCCGAGCGCGGTCGAGGGGCGAGGGGCCGAGCGCGGGCGAGGGGCGAGGGGCCGAGCGCGGGCGAGGGGCGAGGGGCCGAGCGCGGGCGAGGGGCCGAGCGCGGGCGAGGGGCCGAGCGCGGGCGAGGGGCCGAGCGCGGGCGAGGGGCCGAGCGCGGGCGAGGGGCGAGGGGCCGAGCGCGGGCGAGGGGCGAGGGGCCGAGCGCGGGCGAGGGGCGAGGGGCCGAGCGCGGGCGAGGGGCGAGGGGCCGAGCGCGGGCGAGGGGCCGAGCGCGGGCGAGGGGCCGAGCGCGGGCGAGGGGCCGAGCGCGGGCGAGGGGCCGAGCGCGGGCGAGGGGCCGAGCGCGGGCGAGGGGCCGAGCGCGGGCGAGGGGCGAGGGGCCGAGCGCGGGCGAGGGGCGAGGGGCCGAGCGCGGGCGAGGGGCGAGGGGCCGAGCGCGGGCGAGGGGCGAGGGGCCGAGCGCGGGCGAGGGGCCGAGCGCGGGCGAGGGGCCGAGCGCGGGCGAGGGGCGAGGGGCCGAGCGCGGGCGAGGGGCGAGGGGCCGAGCGCGGGCGAGGGGCGAGGGGCCGAGCGCGGGCGAGGGGCGAGGGGCCGAGCGCGGGCGAGGGGCGAGGGGCCGAGCGCGGGCGAGGGGCGAGGGGCCGAGCGCGGGCGAGGGGCGAGGGGCCGAGCGCGGGCGAGGGGCCGAGCGCGGTCGAGGGGCGAGGGGCCGAGCGCGGGCGAGGGGCGAGGGGCCGAGCGCGGGCGAGGGGCGAGGGGCCGGGCGAGGGGCGAGGGGCCGAGCGCGGGCGAGGGGCGAGGGGCCGAGCGCGGGCGAGGGGCGAGGGGCCGAGCGCGGGCGAGGGGCGAGGGGCCGAGCGCGGGCGAGGGGCGAGGGGCCGAGCGCGGGCGAGGGGCGAGGGGCCGAGCGCGGGCGAGGGGCGAGGGGCCGAGCGCGGGCGAGGGGCGAGGGGCCGAGCGCGGGCGAGGGGCCGAGCGCGGGCGAGGGGCCGAGCGCGGGCGAGGGGCCGAGCGCGGGCGAGGGGCCGAGCGCGGGCGAGGGGCCGAGCGAGGGGCCGAGCGCGGGCGAGGGGCCGAGCGAGGGGCCGAGCGCGGGAGAGGGGCCGAGCGCGGGCGAGGGGCCGAGCGCGGGCGAGGGGCCGAGCGCGGGCGAGGGGCGAGGGGCCGAGCGCGGGCGAGGGGCGAGGGGCCGAGCGCGGGCGAGGGGCCGAGCGCGGGCGAGGGGCCGAGCGCGGGCGAGGGGCGAGGGGCCGAGCGCGGGCGAGGGGCGAGGGGCCGAGCGCGGGCGAGGGGCGAGGGGCCGAGCGCGGGCGAGGGGCGAGGGGCCGAGCGCGGGCGAGGGGCGAGGGGCCGAGCGCGGGCGAGGGGCGAGGGGCCGAGCGCGGGCGAGGGGCGAGGGGCCGAGCGCGGGCGAGGGGCGAGGGGCCGAGCGCGGGCGAGGGTCCGAGCGCGGTCGAGGGGCGAGGGGCCGAGCGCGGGCGAGGGGCGAGGGGCCGAGCGCGGGCGAGGGGCGAGGGGCCGAGCGCGGGCGAGGGGCGAGGGGCCGAGCGCGGGCGAGGGGCGAGGGGCCGGGCGAGGGGCGAGGGGCCGAGCGCGGGCGAGGGGCGAGGGGCCGAGCGCGGGCGAGGGGCGAGGGGCCGAGCGCGGGCGAGGGGCGAGGGGCCGAGCGCGGGCGAGGGGCGAGGGGCCGAGCGCGGGCGAGGGGCCGTGCACGGGCAAAGGGGAGAGCGCCCGCGAGGGGGAGAGCGCCCGCGAGGGGGAGAGCGCCCGCGAGGGGGAGAGCGCACGCGAGGGGGAGAGCGCACGCGAGGGGGAGAGCGCACGCGAGGGGGAGAGCGCACGCGAGGGGCGGGGGGAGAGCGCGCGAGGGCCGTCGAGGGTGAGAGCGCGCGCAAGCGTCACTGAGGGGGAGCGCGCGCGGGCGTGACGGTCATCGAGTGGGAGAGCACGCGGGGGTCGTCAAGAGGGAGAGCGCGAGGGCGCGCGAGGGTCGTCGAGAGGGAGAAAGAACGCGCGAGGGGTGTCGAGAGAAAGAGAGCGCGCGAGGGTCGTCGAGAGAGAGAGAGCGCGCGAGGGGTGTCAAGAGAAAGAGAGTGCAAGAGGAGTCATGAGAGAGAGAGAGAGAGAGAGAGTGCGTGAGGTGGGTCGAGAGAGAGAGAGAGAGAGAGAGAGAGAGTGCGTGAGGTGGGTCGAGAGAGAGAGAGAGAGAGAGAGAGAGAGTGCGTGAGGTGGGTCGAGAGAGAGAGAGCGCTCCCGAGGTAGGTCGAGAGAGAGTGTGCACGAGGGGGGAGAGAAAGGAGAGGGGGGAGAGAAAGGAGAGGGGGGAGAGAAAGGAGGGGGCGGGAGAGAAAGGAGGGGGCGGGAGAGAGGGGGCGGGAGAGAGGGGGCGGGAGAGAGGGGGCGGGAGAGAGGGGGCGGGAGAGAGGGGGCGGGAGAGAGGGGGCGGGAGAGAGGGGGCGGGAGAGAGGGGGCGGGAGAGAGGGGGCAGGAGAGAGGGGGCAGGAGAGAGGGGGCAGGAGAGAGGGGGCAGGAGAGAGGGGGCAGGAGAGAGGGGGCAGGAGAGAGGGGGCAGGAGAGAGGGGGCAGGAGAGAGGGCGGGAGTGCAGGGGAAGGGTTTGAGCAAGAAAGAGCGAATGAATGCGAACGAGCAACGAGATGGTGTGTGCACGCATACATGGTGGCAAGAGCAGTGTCATTAAAAGCTATGTGTGGGGGAGGAACGAAGAGAGGTTCACTGAGCTCTCTGTCACCAGGGAATATGGAGAACTTGGCTGAAACCTACATGAGTACATAAAACAACATCTATATCAGGTATTTTAAAACACCGATTATTGTATTTATATGGCGCATTATTATATGCTGAGCTATTATACAATAACTTTGATAATTATATACTGATTGCTATAATGCTGCTCTATTGCTGTTTTGTTTTTGCTGACGTCTGGGGTCACGTTAATTTTTGAGAGTTAAAATGGAAAATAGCTTGTGAGGCACTGCCCATAGTTTGATTTTACTTCAAAAAATAACGTGCGATAATTCTGCATTCATATTTAGTTGCTGCTGGTAGCATCACACTTGTAATTTGTAAATGCTCAGCAACAGTTGACACTCTGGTAATATTGCTGTTTTTCTCAGGTGAGACTACTAGGCTCCAATTATGCACGCTTGAAGAAGTACATATTCATTGCAAGTTAATGCACTTGCAAGTATGAAGCAAATTCATTTACTTGGTGCTCACCAAAGGCCAAAATAACAATATCAGAAAAGGGAAGATGTTCAACTTTGTGCTCCCAGAGTCAGTCTCAGTTGTTTGCAGATCAGAAATAGCATAGAAACAACAATAAAGCTGCCTCTGCATGAAAAACTTTCACTTGTCAATTACCAAACATACAGGAGCTCTTCCAGCACTTTCATTCCTTATGATATAATATTGTTAATGCACAAACAAGTTTGTCTTTTTCAATTCGAAGGAAAAACAGTTTCATGACGTGATTTTCTCTAAAGATTTAAGATAAACTATATTGCACAACTAAATTCAGAAAATAGAACAGCTAACAAGACTTGGCTTGACTCTGTGAAGAAACATCTGTTCCAGACTCCATGCTGACAGCAAAGACAGGGCCTCAGGGATAAAGATCAATGCAATATAATGTCTCCTCACCTTGGTCTTAAACCACCTTCCACCCCTCCAAACGGTCTTCCACCTCCTTTTCCTTCACACCTCGGCTCTCTGTCTCTCTCCCCTCCTCCAGCTGAGCTCAGTTATCCCAACCCAACCGCCCCCATCCTTTAACCCTGCTTGTCTTGGAAACTGAAAATACCGTCAACTTCCCAAGTTCAACACCAAGGGAGATGGACTTGGTTGTAAAATGAAATAGCTTTCAAAAGGGAATTGGACATTGGCAAAAGAGAAAAAAAAAGCAAATCTATGGGTTTAAAATACAAGCCATTTAAAACTGTTAAGGTGGCATCCCTTCTTACAGGCACGTAACTCGAAACCTGAATGGATCTTATTAATCTAATTTTGTGAAGGAACTCTGTATTTGCTTAGTGATGACACTCACCTCTTGCAACAGAAGATTCTGGGTTCAAATCCCACTGAGAGAGAGTAATGCACTATGCTGTCTTTTGGATGAACCATTAAACAGAGACCGCACCTGCCCTCAGGTGGACAAAAACCATTCCATAGCACTATTCAAAGAGTAAGGGAGGGCTCTCCAGTACCCTGGCCAATATTTATCCCTCAACTAACATCACTAAGACAGATGATACAGTCATTTTCCCTTTGCTGTTTATGAGACCTTCCCACGTGTAAATTCCAGCAGTACAACAAAGACCATATTTCAAAACTATTTGGTTAGGTATAAAGCACTTTGGGACATCCAGAGGTCAGAAAGGTGCTATATAAATGCAAATCTTTTTTTTCCACAGATGACACTTGATTAAAGCTGTGATTTGTAACGTTTTTCCTCAAAACTGTGCAGTTGGGAATGTGGGAAAATCAAATACTCTCCAAATACATTTAACTTCGAAGCTGTAAAAATGCTAAAAGCTTTTACAAAGCCATTCCAATAGCTATAAAAGGTAATTTTCCCTGGTGTAGGATTCCGACAGTACTAGATATTGTTTTACAGCATTTCTTTTGAGAACTCAATTTTGCTATGGTCTTCCAATAAAAACTGAAGTAAATTCAGCATTTTTTCTTAATTGAAAATGTTCCAGAAAATAAATATTGAAGTCCAAATTAAATACAAGTGCAGAAAATAGCAATGATAAGCAATTTGTGTCAACAGTCACTGGACATCTAAATCTTGAGGCAGGATGCTTTTGAGTATAAAATTTTCCCTGGCTACAGAAAATACAACTCCTCCCCCAGACAGAAACAAAAATTGTCTAGTCCCTATAGGTAAAATACACAAATTTTAGTCAAAACCATCAGTTAATCCAGCTGTTGAATGCTGACTGCTGCAGATCCAAACTAAGGGAATAACCATGATGCCCACGCACTGGAGGAAATCAAGCATCAGTATCACGAATCCTTCAAATAAACTGGAAAAATATTCAAACCAGCACACTTCAAGCATGCACGCACAAACAAACAGGCTCAAAGGATGAATTGTTTGATATATTCAACCAAACATTTACATCAAATAAAGGAAATGAAAACCAATTCCCAGGTCATGTCATATATCTACTACATAATGCTGTTAATTCTCCAACATCAACAGAAGGCAAAGTGTTTATATTTGATGATAGAGGTACACAGAATAATAAACGCAAGACAACAGTTAATTCTGATAGACATCTGTTTTGAAACATGTGAACTACTTCTAAGCTGGTTACATAGGGAAACTAAACACAATGGTACAGATCTTCTGGTCAGTGACAATGCTGCGTGCATTGATACTGCCTACGAAGATTTCTGTGATCTGACCGCTTTGCAACTTTTCAGCTAGGACTTCCAATCCCAGCTACAGTAGTGATGATCAGCACAGACATCACTGGGGAAGACCAACGAGCACAGGAAAAGATGGACAAGGAGAGTACACACATCCTTTTCAGAACAACAGCTACCATATTCAGGTGCAATTTGAAAGGTCAAAGTCTTTTAGTGAGTTAATGAGCGTGTAAATGCGGAAGGTGAGTGGTCGGGTCAGGTCAGGGGGCTTGATTGGACGGGGTGGGCAGGGAGAGAGTCAGTTGTAGTGCTCAGTTCAGTTATGCTGACTGTTCACAAAATTAGACCAAGTATCAACCAGCAAAAAACATTTCCAGGGTAAGTAGGTTAAGTCCTGCACATCTGACCCAAGCCTCTGACACTGAGCTGAGTGTCAGAAACTTTCACAGAGGGCTCCTGGCAGCACAAATCAGCCCACCGGAAGTTTAAATTTCACGGGCAATTTCCATGCATGTGTATGCATCAGGGTTTTCACAGGGTCCTGACGCACATCTCCCAATTTACAATGATCCAGTTACCAGGAGATTTTGTCCAATAGACATTATAAATGATGGAAGCAGAAAAAAGGCCAAAATGTGAAGTCTGTACAAAAAGGTTCTTGGATAAGCTAATCCAAGTAATCAAATAAAGGTTAACAAAAGGATATTCCCAATAATAGGTGCATGTATTTTGGGAGATTCAAAATATATTTGTAAACCAGATTTGGTTTTCAGCCTTGTTGGAGGTTAACAATTTACTCTGAATTTGTTGTTGTTCTGACTGCATAGGATGGGAAGCAATACCTGAAACAAACAAATATCCTGGACAATGTCCATTGATATTGCACAGCCGATGGTAAATAATTATTTGTTCAAACCACATAGGGAAACTTGAAACAACTGCCACAACTTGTTTTGCAATTTGTAAAATTTTGAAATAAATGCCCTGAATTAAGTAGTAATAAGACTACCAAGTCTTATAGGTTTTTACCAAAACTAGATTAAACATTAATAGAAGAAATGACTTTAAATACATATGTACATCTACAAATTATTACTATGATAGATTGATTAGGGGATTTAGAAACTAACTCCAAGTTACACTTTCATGAAGGCAACAGTAAGACACACAGATTTAAAAAGACCCAGGCAAAGAAACAAGATACCCTGAACAAGTTAACTTCCAAGTGAGTTTTCTTAACTTCAGTCCTTTGAAGACAGCAGCTTGAGGCATAAATGCTAAAGGCTTTTCACACACTTTTAAGATCTTTAAAATGCCTTCCCCTACACACAACCCTTACTCCCTATTAATACATAGCTTTCTTTGAAAGCAAATACCCATTGTTTTACTGTGTCTTAAACTTTATCTCCCTGATAATAAAACCCTCCCATAGCACTAAGTTTTACCAGTAATCTTTGGGAAAAATAAACACACCATTTCTAAAATTCACCTGGCTAGGTGACACATTTCATCCCTCCTTGGAAAACAATCTAATCCGGTTTATTTCAAAATGTAAATATTTCTTTGACACTCATGTTCTAAACTTCCCCATGTTTATGTAACTAATGGTTCAAACCCAACCTCTCTTCTTAGATGAAAGCACCCAGACTAGCTGCCTCTAATTCAATTAAATCTCACACATATAGAAACATACCACTATTACTCTATTTTACAATAAATTCCAATAACATTATGGGAATTATTATATCTTCTTGACACCAGAAACGTGTTAAGGGGCAAGTGATATTCATGCCACACAAGTGCCAGGTGTCACGAAACTACAATATTTTTAATATTATTGTATGCTTATGGGTGTGAGTGTGGATGGTTCTGTTTGCGTGACAGTCACAAAAGTGTAAGAATTCTCACATTATTATGGTGATTTATTGTGAAAGTAGATTAATAGTGGAGCGTGTGTGTGTGGAATGTAATGTAATCTATTTTCAAATTGTGCGGATCTCCATCTAGGGGTTTTAGGAGTTATTAGAGTGGTATCTTGTAGACCTATGTACATGCTTGAAATATTTTCTTTTCCTAATATCTAATTTAGTTTTCTAACAAAATCTCTGAAGTCTGGGTGGACTTATTACTACTGAATTCAGGGCACGCATCTCAAAATAAATACAAAATGCAAAACCGTTGTGACCACTTAATCAAGTTTGCCTCGTGGATTTGATCTCCACCTGGCACACATCATCTGCCATGTCATAACAAATTGGGGGCTCTGTGGGATATTTGAAATTCCTTGATTGGATTGGAGTTGGTGAATCTGAAAGTTATGGGTACAAGAAGCATCTTGCATTCAGGAGTTGGTCTGAGGAATTTTTAAAGCAGTGAGATGGCAAAAATGGTTGTAGCCATGGCTAAAATGTTTTTGGAAGTAGAAGACATAACTCATTGGGTTACAAAAAGTATCTACGGGTAAGTTAACAGACTTGCAGGATAAGTTGCAGTTGAGGTTACCTATAGGGGGAAAGAAAGCAGACATAGCTGAAATGAAACCACAGCATCTAAAGTTGGAAGTGATACCTCACGCTGGTGAGTCACAGCTGGAGGTAGTGAGACTTCAGTTAAAAATGAAGCAGCTTGAATTTAAACAAGCAAAGGAACTGAAAAAACTTGAATTGGAGGCAAAAGAAAAAAAGAGGTTATTTCAAAATAAAATGGAAACACGAAAACTTGATCTCCAGGGTGAAAAGTTAACAATGGAGGGGGGAGAGAAGGGAAGGGACAGAGAGTACTGACTTAAAAAGCTGGACTTTAAGAAAGATACATTAGATGCAGAGGAAAGTACTAATGATGAAAAAAACCTTTCACCAAAAACCCAGTGGGGAGATGTTGAAATTTGTGCAAGCTTTTCCGAAATTTGAAGAGATGTGGAGGTGTTTTTACTTCATTTAAGAAGATAACTAAACAAATGAAATGGCCACAAGAAAACTGGACATTGTTGTTACAATCTAGGTTGGTGGGTACATCACATGAGGTTTATGCTTCACCGCCATAAGAAGTGTCAGTGGATTATGATGTGGCAAAAAAAAAAGGCTTTTTTGAATGTGTATGAGTTGGTTCCTGAGGCATTCAGGCAGAAATTTAGGAATATGAGAAAACAGCCTGGGCAAACTTATACTGAGTTTGAGAAGGTAAAACAAAGTAATACTGACCAGTGGATATGGGCATTAAAGATAGAGACAACATATGCAGCTCTTAGAGAAGTAATTCTTTTGGAAGAATTTAAAGATTCAATTCCTTCGGTGGTGAGAACTTGTGAAGGAGCAGAGAGTTAAAATGGTAAGACAAGCAGGAGAGATAGCTGATGAGTTAGTTCATAGATCTAAACCTTTTTTCGTCAACGTTTTCAATCAGAGAAGGATAGAAAGTGGGAGGGTGAAAGGAGGATGGGTTCTCAGGGAAGAAGAGTGGGTGAAAATTCCAAGGAAGCTTTCTCTCAGGCAAAAAAGTAAGTTGCTGAGAGTAGAAGTGACACATGAAAATTGAGGCGTTTTCATTGTAGTAAAGTTGGGCACATAAAAAGTGTTGGAAATTACAAGGAATAGCTGTTGGAATTATTGGATGCAGAAAAGTTCTGGAAATAAAAGTACTATGGATTCTGAGGTTCAGGCACAGGGAAAACCAGTGGTTTGTGTACAGATAAAGATGTGGGAATGTGTTCACAATTTACCCAAAGGAGTTCTGAGGAGCAGGATGCAGAAACGTTTAAAGATTTTGTATGTGAAGGGGAAGTCTTTCCATATGTACAGGGTGGGGTAGGTAAAGATAATAAAATTTTAAGAGACTCGGGGGCTAGTCAATCTTTAATTTTTTGGGATAGTGACATTTGTTGTTCAGAGGGAATATTGCAGGAACAGGTGATAATAAGTGAGATTCATGGAGATGCTAAACATATTCTATTGTGGAAGGTAAATTTAAAGAATAAGTGGAAAACAGATGAGGTGATTGTTGGAGTAATGGAAAAATTGCCTATTGCAGGGGTTTATTTTAGGTAGTGATACAGCTGGATCACAGATGTGGGTGATGCAGTTGAGCAGCCTGTAGAGGTGTTTTCAACAGAAGTGTTGCAGAAAGAGCATCTTGAATTGTTTCCAGGTTATGTGGTAATAAGCTCACAAGTTCACAGGTTGAAACAGAAAGAACAGGAAGCTCAAAAGGCAGAGAAAAGGTGCTGAAGCTCAATTAGCTGACACTCTTTGATAAGATTGTTCAGGAAGAAAGAATGGAAGATAATGCAGCAGAGGTATTTAGCTCAAGGCAGTTGGTAGATTTACAGACAAAGGATCCACAAATAAAACGGTTATGTCAGACAACTTACTCAGAAACAGAGGCAGAATGTATTCTAGAATGTTATTACCTTAAGGGTAATGTGTTAATGAGAAAGTGGCAGTTGTATGAGGTTTAATCAGATGAAAATTGGAAGGAAGAACATTAGATTGTTATACTATTTGGATATAAAAATGAGATACTGAGAATAGCTCCTGAAATTCCAATGGGGGGTCATTTAGGAATTTGAGAGAGACACGCGAAAATGCAAAAACATTTTTATTGGCCTAGATTGTACAGAGATTTTGCCAAATCCCGTAGAACATGTCACACATGTCAGGTGATAAGGAAACCACTAGCAGTAATTAAGCCGGCACCTTTAATTCCATTTCTAACATTTGAAGAACCTTTCACTAGGGTCGTAATTGATTGTGTAAATCAGTAGTTACTGACAATAATGGATGTACCTACAAAGTTTCCTGACACGATACATTTGAGAAATATCACAACAATGAAAATTGTGGAAGAGTTGACTAATTTTTTTTTTAAACAAGATACGGTTTACCAAAAGAATTACAAACAGATCAGAGTTCAAATTAAATGTCACAGCTGTTTAAGGAAGTAATGAACAGTTTGGGGATAACACAGTTTAAGTCAACAGCTTACCAATCTGAGTCACAAGCAGCTTTGGAAAGATGGCATCAAACTTTAAAAACTCTGATGAGGGTGTATAGTCAGGACTATCCACAGGATTGGGATGGGGGAGTTCCATTCTTATTATTTACTATTAGGGACACTCCTCATACATCGACTGGATTTAATCCTTTCAAACTAGTCAATGGTCATGAGGTAAGGGACCACTGAAATTGATTCATGTGAAATTCGTGGGTCAAAATTTGGAAACTACTCTCCTGGATTATGTGTCATACTTCAGAGAAAGATTAAGACAGAGCATGCAAGTTAGCTGTGAACATTTAAAGATATCACATCAAGTGATGGAAGTGAAGGCAGATAGGATTGCTGTAGCTCATATTTTTTTGCTGGGAAAGAAAACTGTTAGTTCTGTCACCAGTGCTAGGTGACTTGTTAAAGGCAAGGTTTAATGGGCCTTTCAAGATTGAAAAGAAACTGAGTGAAGTAAATTATTTAACAAATACTCACTTAGAAGAAAGAAGCAGAGGGTGTGTCATGTAAATATGCTTACAAAGTACTTTGACAGGGAAGAGGAACAAAAGGAGGTATTAGTGGTGGTAGATAAGAAGAAAAAGGTAGAAATAAAGGGTTCTGAAATTGATTTTCCTCTAATCAAATTGGAAAACGAGGGGGTACTTGAAAAATTAAATGCAATATTGAGTTACCTTCCAGACAGTGTCAAAGTGATTTGGAGAAGCTATTGCAATCACACAAAGTACATTTTTTTTTTAATTCATTCACAGGATACGATCTTCACTGGCTGGGCCAGCACTTATTGCCCATCCCTAGTTGGCCTCGAGTATGTGATAGTGAGCTGCCTTCTTGAACTGCTGCAGCCATGTGGTGCAGGTACACCCACAGTGCTGTTAGGGAGTTCCAGAATTCTGACCCAGTGACAGTGAAGGAACGGCAATATATTTTCAAGTCAGGATAGTGAGTGACTTGGAGGGGAACATTCAGGTGGTGATGTGCCCATCTATCTGCTGCCCTTGTCCTTCTAGATGGTAGTGGTCATGGGTTTGAAAGATGCTGCTGAAGAAGCCTCAGTGAATTCCTGCAGTGCAGTGCATCTTGTAGATGGTACACACTGCTGCTACTCTGCGTCAGTGGTGGAGGGAGTGAATGTTTGTGGATGTGGTGCCAATCAAGCGGGCTGCTTTGTACTGGATGATGTCAAGCTTCTTGAGTCTTGTGGGAGCTGCACTCATCCAGGCATGTGGGGAGTGTCCTATTACATTCCTGACTTGTGCCTTGTAAATGGTGGACAGGTTTTGGGGAGTCAGGAGGTGAGTTACTCGTTGTACGATTCCAAGCCTCTGACCTGCTCTTGTAGCCACAGTATTTATAAGGCTAGTCCAGTTCAGTTTCTGGTCAATGGCAACGCCCAGGATGTTGATAGTGGGGGGATTCTGTGATGGTAATGCCATTGAACATCAAGGGGCAATGGTTGGATTCTCTCTTGTTGGAGATGATCATTGCCTGACACTTGTGTGGTGCAAATGTTACTTGCCACTTGTCAGCCCAAGTCTGGATATTGTCCAGGTCTTGCTGCATTTGGACATGGGACTGCTTCAGTATCTGAGGAGTCACGAATGGTGCTGAATATAATCATCAGCGAACATCCCCACTTCTGACCTTATGTTGGAAGGAAGGTCATTGATGAAGCAGCTGAAGATGGTTGGGCCGAGGACACCACCCTGAGGAACTCCTGCAGTGATGTCCTGGAGCTGAAATGACTGTTCTCCAACAACCATAACCATCTTCATTTGTGCTAGGGTATGACTCCAACCAGCCAAGAGTTTTCCTCCTAATTGACTCCACTTTTGCTAGGACTCCTTGATGCCACACTCGGTCAAATGCCGCCTTGATGTCAAGGGCAGTAATTCTCACCTCACCGCAGGAGTTCAGCTCTTTTGTCCATGTTTGAACCAAGGCTGTAACTAGGTCAGGAGCTGAGTGACCCTAGCAGAACCCAAACTGGGCACCCTGAGCAGGTTATTGCTCAGCAAGTGCTGCTTGATAGCACTGTTGATGACCCCTTCCATTACTTTACTGTGATGGAAACTAGACTGAGAAGGCGATAATTGGCCAGGTTGGATTTGTTCTGCTTTTGGTGTACAGGACATACATGGGCAATTTTCCACATAGTCCGGTAGATGCCAGTGCTGTGCTGTATCGGGACAACTTGATTAGGGGCACAGCAAGTTCTGGATCACAAGTCTTCAGTACTATTGTCGTATTATCAGGGCCCACAGCTTTTGCAGTATCCAGTCTGTTTAGCCATTTCTCGATATCACATGCAGTGAATCGAATTGGCTGAAGACTGGCATCTGTGATGCTGGGGACTTCCGGAGGAAGCCGAGATGGATCATGCACTCGGCACTTCTGGCTGAAAATTGCTGTAAATGCTTCAACCTCATCTTTTGCACTAATGTGCTGGGCTCCTCCAACATTTAGGATGGGGATATGTGTGGAGCCTCCTCCTCCAATGAGTTGTGGAGATAAGCTGGCGAGGGCAAATTTAGCTACACATTATGTGTATAGAATTTTCATCTTCGATAAGGCAACATCCTTATAGATTAAATCCCAGTAAAGTTCTCATGTATAGAAAGGAAGTGAATTCATGCTTCACAATGACATAATTGAATCTAGCTGCAGTAACTAGATGGAGCACAAAGACTATGTTGACTATCGAAAGGTAAATGCAGTGACAAAAGCAGATTCATATCCTATCCACGGTGGGAGATTGCACTGAGAAAGTGGGACAATCAAAGTTTATCACAAAGATTGACTGCTGACAGGATATTGGCAAGAACCGTTATGAGAGAGAGCAAAGGAGGTATTGGCTTTTGTGATGCCAGATGGACTATATCAGTTTAAAGTCATGACATTTGGTATGAAAAGTGCACCTGCAACATTTCCTAGACTGACAAAGTAATTGCAGGACTAAGTTTATATTGACGCCCTGGTCGTTTGCAATCAAACATGGAAAGAGCAGTTACAATTCTGGAAGAATTATTTAGTCGACTACAAGGAGCTAATTTGGTGATGAACTTGGCTTAAAATGAATTTGCAAGAGCACAAGTTACGTATCTAAGCCATACCATTGGACATGGTAAAGTGGATCCGAGAGATGTGAAAGTCAAAGCTATCGTGGATTTCGCTGTGCCGATATCAAAATGAGCAATTTTAAGATTACTGGGCATGAGTGGGCTTTACTGGAAATTTGTACCAAATTGTAGCAGTGAGGTTGTTCCATTGCTGAACTACTAAAAAAAAACAAGAAGTTTCAATAGACACAGGAGTGTCAGAAGGCATTTGACAGTTTGAAAACTGTATAAGCTACACCACCAGTTTTAGATGTACCCAATTATGCCAAGCGTTTTAAGTTGGCCATTGATGCAAACAATATAGGCATTGGGGCCGTGCTATCTCAAGGTGAAGAAACTGGAATTGAGAAACCCGATTTTTTGCATTGTTTTGCTTTTTTCACAGAAGTTGAATGCACTAGAGAAGACATTCAATGATCAAAAAGTAGACAGGGTCTACTTTAGGTGTTAGCATTGTAGCATTGAGATTTACGTTGGAAACAATTCGTCAGAAACAATTATTTATACAGACGACAATCCTTTAAAAATTCTGGACAAATTTTGAGACGGAAGTGCAAGGATATTCAGATGGAGTTTATTACTGCAATCCTTTAACCTACAGATTATACATGTGGCTGGATGAGAAAACGCAGATACATTGTCAAGAGTTTAAAGCTCAAAGGAAAATTGGACATATAAAACTGGACACTGGACTGGAATGATTTCTGCTTATACCACGGATTTGTAGATATATATTGTTATGTTAATACATCCATCTGGTAATGTAATAGTGTGAGTATATAGATAAGTATAGGAGGTAGTGTAAGATGGGTCAAGAAAATGAAGCTGTCTTTTTCAATGACGACAGTTCATTTTCCCATAGGGAGGGGGTGTCACAAAAGCATAATAATTCTTATAATATTATTGTGATTTATTGTAAAAGTAGGTTAATAGTTTGGATAGTCTCTCTCTCTCTCTGGTAACTATAAGCTTATAATTTTAAAAAAATTAATTGATTGGGAGACTCAAAAACCAAGCCTGCACAGCCTGTCACCATGCCGTGACCTGCGCGTACACCAGAACTCTTAGGACTACCTGGAAATGGAGTCCTTGGCCTCCACCCAGAACAAGCCAACTTGGCATTTCCAAACAACCTTTCTCCTTGGGAGAAAGAAAGATTCACCACAGTGAAAGTTTCTTTTTATGTAATGGCTTTAAAAATACAAGTTGTTCCCCTCATAAATCTCTAACAAATAGAGAAATACTGTACAGATAACCTTCTAATTTTTCCCCAATACACATACCATATTTACCAAGTTACAAAGGGTTAATGCAAACAAAAGTAAATGTGAAAAGTTGAGTTTAGCAGGAGTGAAGTATCAGTTGAGTTACGATCATTCTATATTTCTTCTTACACCTGCTCTTTGAACTCTGGACAGAGTACCTGCAATTACATTTTTGTTGAAGCAACATGCCTAATTTTTAGGCTCAAGGCCTGCAGCATCATACTCCAGCAAGACAGTCGAAGATTCTTCATAAGGAACTTTTCTAAAAACAAGTGGATTATGATTGGTATAAATTGATATCTCTGGTTGATTTGAAACATACAACACCATTGACCATAAGACATCGGAACAGAAGTAGATCATTCGGCCAATCGAGTCTGCTCTGTCATTCAATGAGATCGTGGCTGATCTGATAATCCTCAACTCCACTTTCCCGCTTTTTCCCCCCATAAAGCTTGATGCCCTTTGTGATTAAAAAACACTATCTCAGCCTTGAATATACTTAATGGCCCAGTCTCCACAGCTCTCTGCAGTAAAGAATTCCACAGACTGACTACCCTCAGAAGAAATTCCTCCTCATCTCTGTTTTAAATGGGCACACCCTTACTCTAAGATTATGCCTTCTGTCCTGGACTCCCACAGTGGGAAACAACTCAGGACATCTACCCTGTCAAACTCCCTAAGAATCCTGTGTTTCATTCTTCTAAACTCCAATGAGTACAGGCCCAGCCTACTCAACCTCTCCTCATAAGAAAATCAATCCTTACCTAGGATCAACCCAGTGAACCTTCTCTGGACTGCCTCCAATGCCAGTATATCTTTCCTTAGATAAGGGGACCAAAGCTGTTCACAGTATTCTAGGTGCGGTCTAACTAGTGCCTTGTATAGTTTTAGCAAATACTCCAAAATGGTGAAGAGCCTAAACAAGACCTAACGCTTCCTTCTCGGTGGAATCCTTTTGTTGACATGCATCAAGTTTTCTTGAGAAGGAACCAACTGGACACTTCACATTGGTGGTCTGACAGGATTTTGTACAGGTAAATGTCATGCTTTTTTTCAACAAGCTAGTTAAGGGGGCAACTACCACCCTGAAATTCTGGGCAAATTCTTATCCAATTTTCTTCCCTGTTATTCTTTCACAGGATGTGGGCACAACTGGCAAAGCCAGCATTTGTTGCCCATTGTTAATTGCCCTTGAACTGAGTGGTTTACTGAGCCATTTCAGGAGGCAGTTAAGAGTCAGCCAGATTGCTGTGGGTCTGGAGTCAGATGTAGGCCAGACCAGGTAAGGACGGCAGATTTCCTCCCCGAAAGGATATTAGTGAACAAGATGGGCTTTTATAAAAATCAGCGACAGTTTCATGGTCACCTTCATCGCAATGAGTTTTATCTTCCAGATTTATTAACAGAATTCAAATTCCACCAGCTGCTGTGGTCGGAATTAGTATAGGCATTAGCACAGGCCTCTGGATTACAAGTCCAGTGACATTACCACTAAGCCATCATCCCCCCGCAAGAATCCAGACATTCCTAGGAACCGCAGGATCTCCCATTTTGTTTTAGAAACATAGAAAATATGAGGGCATTCGGTCCTTCAAGCCTGCTTTGCTATTCAATATGATCATGGTTGACCCTCTATCTCAACGTCATACTCACGCACTCTCCCCTATACTCGTTGACACCTTTCGAGTCCAGAAATCTATTTCCTTCTTAAATATATTCAGTGACTTGGCCTCCACAGCTTTCTGTGGTGGGGAATTCCATAGATTCACCGATATTGGGAAGTCCATAATGGCTAAACTTTAGTTTCTCAGGTCAGCACTTAACCTTGCACCATGACATGTCCCGCATAGGTGACTTTAGCCCTGGCGAACTCGCTCTTTGCTAAAGTGACCAAATGCAGCCTTTGAAGCCTTATAGTGCACTTAGGTGCTTCACATGTTCTTTCCACATGTTACCATAGTTCAACAAGTCATCAATATACACACCACAATTGTGTAATCTGGCTATTAGTTGGTTAGTTAACCTTTGACCAGGAGGATTCTTTAACCCAAAGGGCATGGTTTTGCATTGAACAGGCTGCCCAGGGTTACAAGAACAGGTTTCTTTTGCCTGATCAGTTAATGCAACTTGCCAGTCACCTTTAAGCAAATCAATTTTACTAACAAAGTTCAAATTTCCAACTCTTATTGATGCAATCCTCCAGTAAGGTAATTTGATACGTGTAGGCTTTTGTTAGTGTTAATCTTCCAGTAATTGATACAGAACCTAAGGGATCTACTGGGTTTCAGCATCAGTACAACTGCAGAACTCCAGTTGCTCTGACTTGGTTCAATTTTGTCATTGTCCAACATTGTCATTGTCCAACATAAATTTAACTTCATCTCTTCGTCAAGCCAATTTTCCAGGAATTTTTTTCATTCTTTCCTGAGATGTCGGTGTCATTGGCAAGGCCAGCATTTGTTGCGCATCCCTCATTGGCATTAACTGGGGGCAATTATGAGAACTCCACATTGTTGTGGTTCTAGAGTCACATGTAGGCCAGACCAGGTAAGGACTGCAGATTTCCTTCCCCTAAAGGACATGAGTGAACTAGATGGGTTTTTAATGACAATCGATGATAGCTGACATTGTCACCATTAGTGAAACCAACATTCCATTCCAGATTTTTATTAATTGAATTTATATTCCACCAGCTGCCGCGGTAGGATTTGAAACATTAGTCTGGGCCTCTGGATTACTAGTCCAATGACATGGACACTATGCCACTGTCTACCCCTAAAGGCAATAAGGATTTTGCTTGATTGGCATAGCATTTCCCACATCAACACCATGTATTGCAAAAAGACATAAATCCTGGTTTATCACTAGACACTGACTGATATTTTGTAAGCAGTTCAGCTATGCACCCTGAGACTTCTCTAGAAGATGGTGTTAAAATTTAGACAATGTTACATTTCCATATTAACCAATTTTGCTGGAGAGTGTTTGATCTGAGAACACTCCAACTCTGCTTCATTGCACGAGCCATCCAATGTGTTAATGTTGCCCTTTGCCTTTCTCATAGCCAGAAGTACACTCACAGGTAAATGGGCTTCCTGATCATAGTAGGGTTTTAATATATAAATATGACATACTTGATGTTTCCTTCACTCTGAGGTACAAATTAAGTACATTACCTCATTAAGTCTCTTTTTAACACAATTAGGTCCACTAAACCCTAGCCTTCAGCAGCTCACACAGCAAAGATAATAGAATTAAAACTTTATCCCCGAATCTAAAAGATCGGGGTTTCACGGTCTTATCCACTCAGCTTTTCATTATTTATTGGGAAACCTCAATACGTTCCTGAGCTATGGCGCAAGCTTTATACCATCCTATCTTCAAAATTGGACACATGATCAAACAAGCAATTTCCTCTTTCAGGTCATAAGTATTTAATTAACGCAAGCAATCCTAGCACTTCATGATCATAGACTAACTCAAAGCAACTGAACCTTATTGACAGATGAAGTGCATCTCTAATGGCAAATGTTAGGATATGGCAGGTGGTAATTGCAAATCCCAAGGGAAACTTGGTCAAGTTATCACAACGATTTGCAATTTGTATTTTTATTACAAGGTATGTGGACTGAAGTCTGAAGTAAAGATTCCACTACCACTTTTGGAGATTTTAAATATTAATTTAAAACATTTATTAACAAAAGAAACAAAAACTTAAACACATAAGATTAGAGTTACACAGTTAAATTTAGCCTTACGTTTCCCAAAAATTTCTACTTAGCTAGACTCACAAATAAACATCCTTTTCCTAGTTAACAGACCTTAAAGATTCTCAATCTATATAAAAATCTAGTAATATTACCTCAAGGCACTCACTGTTGTTATAGGGGAGATATTTCACAGGCTTCTCTCTCCCTCGGCAATGGAACTCCAAGGCCTGTACCAAAGCCTTGCTTTCTGGAACAAACTTCTCTGGGTAGCTAGAGGCTGCTTACTTCACAGATTTGTCCTTGCACAGCCCATTCCAAGATGCACACTCGATCATATGGCCACACCTCTCATGCAGCTTTCAATCTTTCCTCAAGTATGTTTTTTCTCTTTCATCTTTAAACACATCATTCGTAACTTTCTTGGGAAGTTACCTTTCCCAGAACATAAAAATCTTTCATGGCCACTACTTTCAGGAAAAATAAACTTAATAGCTTTGCTTTATTAATTTATGATCTTTGCCAGTTGTAAAACTTCCTTTTATTTCTCTTTGAAATTCAACAGTTAAAAATTCAACTCATTTATCTCCTAATGTAAATTCCTATTCGTGTTATATTTACTTGTATCACATCTTAGATTGTTCATCTCCACTTCAAAATGCCTGCTTTTATACCTAATCCTTTGATGGTTTAAACCTTACAATCTGACTGTCTTCAGTTTAATTAAATTAGTCTCACACACACGCTAACAGACACACAGCCCCAACAAACCTGCTTCACAGTATCCCACAGTAGTATTGGAAAAAATGATATTTTTCTTTACACGAATAACAAAAATGAAACTCCTTTATCCCAATCCTCAGTATTCAAAGCAATAAGCAGTAATCATTGTTTTTAAGTTTTGATGGAATCTTTCCAAAGCCACTCGAGGCTGTGGTTGCTATGCAGATGAGCGAATCTGCTTTACTCCCAGGCTATGCATTGCCTCCTTGAACACCCATGACAAAATTTGATCCCTGATTAGACTGAACCTCTCTGGGTAACCCATACCTGGCAAAGACACCAATCAACCCATCAATTCCTTCGCAGTAATTTTCTTTAAGGGGATCACCTCTGTGAACTGGGTGAATAAATCCATAATAGTTAGGAGATATTGATGCCCTGTTTTAGTCCTGGGTAGGGGTCCCATAAAATCCACTAGAACACTACTAAACGGTTCATCACAAGCGGGTATTAGGATCAATGACGCTGGTTTAATCACCGGCTGGGGTTTTCCAATTAATTGACAGGCATGATATGTCTTCAGTATTCAACCACATCACCATGCAATCCTGGCCAATAAAACTGGCTAATTATTTTAATCTGAGTTTTCTTTATTCCAAGGTGACCTGTCATCGGAATCTCATGGACAATTCTTAAAATTTCCCTGCAATAGCCAGAAGGGATAAGAATTTGATGGGCCATGGTCCACTCCTCATCTGCTAGTCTCTGGGGAGGTCTCCACTTCCTCATCAAAAGGCCATCTTTGACATAGTAACGTTGAGGGATCCTGTTGGATTCTTCCTCAGAACAGGCCGACTAACATAGCCTCCACCAACCAGGATCTGCCTGTTGGGTTTCAACCAAGGAAATTTAGCTAAATAGTTCCACGTCGCTTTGGCCCAGGTCTTACCCTCCTTCACATTCCTGGAAAACGCCCCACCCAGTCCAACACCCAGTCCTCTTTCTCAGTCAATTGCCCTTCCTGCTGTCTAGCCTTACGAGCTTGGACTCTCATTATCAGACAACCAAGGAACAATCCAAGATGTTCCTCTACGTTTCTTTCACCTTAACGTGCTCTCTCGAAACTCTTGGATAGGCAAATATTTTTAACCCTGACAAATGGTTATCCAATGTAAAATCTACCCCTTCAATAGGAAAACAAAAAACAATTCTCATGGTAACAACTCTGTTAATTGAGTCACTTCACAATTTAACTTGGTTGAAGGAAACACGCTCATAAATCCAATGAGTACCTACTACTAATACTTTGGTCTTGCATCAAACCATCCAGAACCAAAATCATATCATCAGCCAACAGCACTGACTGAATTGCCCCAGTGCTCCTTAAAATATTAATTTAACTTATTTTCTCTTAGAGAAAAAAACCCTCTATAACTTCCAGTAACTTAATTCACTTTAGCAGTGTTCAAGGAAAAATCCCCTCGACTATCCTTTGCATCCCTATTTATTCCCAAGGTATAAACATTAGATGCAATGGGTTTCTTACAATCTTAAGCTTCTGGTGCAGCTAACTCTGTGCAAATTCCTATCACTGGCACTGGTGCCACTGATTTAACACCCATTTCTTTTTCTGGTGCAACCTTTTCTGAAAACCCCAATTACTGCCACCAGTTTACCATTCAGCGTCCAACAATTTGCTTTTATGTGCCCTGTCATACGGTAATAAAACCATTTTTTATATCATTTTTGTTGACTGGAACAGCTCCTGCCTGCCTTCTCACTCAAGCTAGACTCTTTTCTATTCCTGCAACTTCCCTGTGGATTTACAAATGGAGATCTAGTGCACCCTAGCTGCCAAAGCCACTGTTTACCTTACATTAGGAACCTTGCAATCTTCTATGTGTGATCCAATAGCTATTGGGTTACTGTTCCCAAATTCTTCCATTATTAACTTTCTCGTTCTCAAAAGTTTGTTGTAACTTAATTAATCAAAACCATCTGTCAAGCAACATTTTTTCTCCCCAGCAAATTCTACAAATGTTTCATTCACTCTTTCCTTCAAAGTCCAAAATTTTAACTGATATATTTTGGGGACAAGCTCATAAGCATTAAGAAATGCAGTTTTAACTGTCTTAATCAGAGGATTGTACTGCCAAAAGGCAAGAATATACATCCATGTCTTTCCCAATCAAAACACTCTGAAAATGAGAGTTCATGCATCCTTAGGCCACTTTAGCTTTGTAACCACCCTTTCAAATAAGATAAAATAATGCACAACTCCATCCTCCATGAAATTAGGCACGAGGCGAAGATTCTTTGTTATATCAAAGCTTGGAGTGGGACTCAACTCATCATCCAAACTACTAGACCCTCTTTCACCCCATAACCCAAGCTTTTCTTAACCAGTTCATACTGTCCAATTTCTCTCTCTCTCAGACTTTTACATTTTCTATTCCATCCTTGCTAATTTCTCTCTTGACTTCAAGTTCAAGATTTTGCAATTCTCTCTCTCTATCTCAAGCTGTTTCATCTGCAACTGAATTCTAGCTAACTCATACTGTGTTATACCAGTGTCAGGCTTTTCTTCTTATAATTCCAAATGGTCTGCTATTATCTCAACTGTGTCTGCTTTCTTAGCCCCTGCTTTTAACTCCAATTTCAACTTTTCTGATAATCCAATAAACCAAATCTTGGTTAATGATTGTAAATCACTCAGGGATGCATCTTCCTTCTCCAGAAAAGTAGTAGCAACTGACAAAGCCATTTTGCTTTCCAATAAATATAAGATTCACCATGAAAATCTAGACAGCCTTAACCTCTGCAAGTCCCAGCACTTATATTTGAGTGTGGATTCAAAACCCCAATGAGCCCCCAAGTTATATATATGATCAGGTTAGGAACCAGTAACTTTTTGTTTAAAGTAGGCAAAGTTAGAAATCCCAGGTACTTAAGAGAATAAAAATCACAAGATGCCACAGGGTTCTTAAACAAATAAAATAAGCTTTACGATGCAAAGTCAGAAAAGCAAAACAATGTATAATATCTAACTTAAGCTCCAACATTCAGGATTAACATGAAGTGCATGTGAATTAACAGGAAAGCTATGGTTGAACACACTCTGCTGCACAATAAATGGCAGATGCGACCAAGACAGATCCAACGCATTTCTCAGCAACCCACTCAGTGTCCACTGGGGTTACACAAGCTGGTTAAAACAGTCTCCCTCAAAAGGGATTTCAAGTCTTCACTTTAAGACCTAGCCTCGGAATTCCCTCCAAAAGGCACTCCAACTCAGGCGGCCTCAATGATTCCTCACCTCCTGATAGTTTCTCTTCTCCTGAGATGACATTCTACTGGCTTCCAGAGGCTGCACTCAAGCACCAGCTCACAGGCACAATTCCAGCTCTCAAGTCACACTGAGCAGAACACCACTGCTCCAAAGGGTTAACTTCACGACAACAGCACGCAGCACAGAGCCACTGACCTTCTACTACTTTTTCACCTCCCCAAGGCTTCTCCTGAGCCCTCACTATCTGAAGCCTGCCAACAGCAGCACTCTTACTGCTGTAAGCCTTTTCTCCAGCTTTCCAAAACAGAGTTGTTTGTCTCAATGGTGGTTCCAATCAGTGGTCTCCTTCTGGTGGCTCCTTCTCCAGTTGCTTCTCTCTGGGTCCTCCCTCTCTGGGATTTGTCCCTAAGTTCTCCCTATCTGTCACGGGAATTCCTTTGTTATGGCGCCCCACTGGGTCCCGTGAATGTTGTTTTTGGTACTATGCTGGCGCACTGCCTGATCCCTGAGACTTTTTTTGACAGCTGCAAACCGTGCATGTGTGGCCTGTCATTCTGCCACAATCCGCGCATTCAGCAGGTCTCTTGGGCCTCCCAGGAAATGAAATGCTCAGCCTCCGCCCAAGGGGGAAGTGGTGGCATAGTGGTAATATCACTGGACTGGCAATCCAGAGGCCCAGGCTGCCGTTCTAGGGACACTGGTTCAAATCCTACCAACAGCTGGAGTTTGAATTCAATTAATAAATCTGGAACAAAGCAAGCTCAGTCATGGTGACCATGAAACTATAATTGATGGTATTAAAAACCCATCTGGTTCACTAATGCCCTGAAGAAATAAATTTGCCATCCTTACCCCAGTCTGGCCTACATGTGACTCCAGACCCACAATAATATGGTTGACCCTTAACTGCCTTCTGAAGTGCCCTGGCAAGCTGCTAAGTTTGAGGCCAATTCTGGACGCACAACACATATTGGTCCTGCCAGCAACACTTATATCCCATGAAAAAAAGGTTACGTTCACATTCTTAACATAAGGAAAATTCCAACAATTTGTTGTCTTACAGCTCTGACAGCACTGCACAGACTTGGATCTTGCTCATCAACAAATTTCTCATCCCCTTCTTAACCTTGCTCCTGCACTGCCTCCTATGGCAGTCGCACACTTGGCCCATCTGATTAGCACTGTGGTGTATCACACAGTAAATCTTGATAAATGCTTAGGGCTATACTACAGAACACAAGTCTTTGAGGAAACCCAAGAAATGCTGGATTTCTGTATGGTTCTCACAGGGTTGATGTTCAGGTTCTTGTCTGGACCACTGCCTTCAAGGAGCCAGCCTGGCACCCGCTAGTCTGAGTTCAAGATACGGGAAAGTGAGGACTGCTAGCATATAAAGCCTATGCCAGAGAATCTTGCATAGACCTGCATTAATCACTGCCTGTGATTATAGCCACCTAAATAATGAAGGCATAGAACCACTTCCTATTATTAAACATGGCTGGTGGCTGAAGTGAGAACGTAGGGCAACGTGCTGGAAGCCTTTGTCCCTGGGAAAATCTTGTGATGTAGACAAAAGTAATCATAGAATTGTTGCGGGGTAGGAGGCCATTCAGCCCATCATGTCTGCACCGGCTCTGAGTATTTTAACTTAGTCCCAATCTGCTGCCTTTTCGTTGTAACCCTGCACAATATTTCAATTTAAACAGTCATGCAATGCCCTCTTTAATGCCTCAATTGAACCTGCATCCACCACACTTCCAGGCAGTGCATTCCAAGCCCTAACTGGTTGCTATGTGAAAAAGTTTTTTCTCACCCCGCATTCGCTTCTTTTGCAAAATACTTGAAAACTGTGCCCTCTGGTTCTCAATCCGTTTATGAGCGGGAACAGTTTCTCATCATCTACTCTGTCCAGACCCCTCATGATTTCTCCTCTCCAAGGAAAACAGTCCCAACTTCTCCAATCTTTCCTCATAACTGGAGTGTCTCATCCCTGGAACCATTCTCGTAAACCTCTCCTGCACTCTCTCCAATGCGTTCACATTCTTCCTATAGTGTGGTGCCCAGAACTGTACACAATACTCCAGCTGAGGTCTAACCGGTGTCTTATATAAGCTCATCATAACCTCCCTGCTCTTGTACTCTATGCCCCTATTAATGAAGCCTAGAATACTGTATGCGGTATAAACAGCTCTCTCTACCTGTCTTACGACCTTTGATGACTTATATACATACACACCCAGGTCTCTCTGCTCCTGCACACCCTTTAGAATAGTATCCTTTACTTTATACTGTCTCTTCATGTTTTTCTACCAAAAAAATGCACCACCTCCATTCCTCCGCATTGAACTTCCTCTGCCACCTATCTGCCCACTCCACCAATGTGTCAATGTCCTTTTGAAGTTCTATACTGTCCTCCTCACAGTTTACAATTCTCCCAAGTTTTGTGTCATCTATAAATTTTGAAATTGCCCCCTGTACACCAAGAGCTAGATCATTTATACATATCAGGAAAAGCAAGAGTCCCAACACCAACGCCAGGGGAACTCCACTACAAATGCTCCTCCAGCCTGAAAAATACCCATTAACCATTACTCTGATTTCTATCCCTCAGCCAAATTTTGTATCCACATTGCTACTGTCTCTTTTATGTCATGACCTATACCTTTCCTCAAGTCTGTTGTGTGGCACTATTTCGAACATGTATTGGAAGTCCATACACAAATCAACAGCCTTACCCTCATCAACTATCACTGTTACCTCTTTAAAAAGACACCAGCAAATTATTTAGACACAATTTTCCTTTAACAATTCCAAGCTGACTCTTCTGAATCAATCCACATTTTTCCCATGTGACTATTAATTCTATTCCGATGAATTGTTTCCAGAAGTGTCCCCGCCACCAAAGTTACACTGGTTGGTCTGCAATTGCAGGGCAGGTCTTCATAACTTTTTGAACAAGGGCATAATGTTTGCAATTCTCCAATCCTCCGGCACCTCCCCCGAATCCTCTCTTCTCCCAATCATCAGCCTGCATTGAAGAGCTAATGTATTGATCCCTCCTTCCGAATAGAGTATCCAGCACCAATCATATTGACAGCAAACTAACAGAGGTTAATATTATCCGTTTCAGCGTGAAATGAGCACATCATCTACACTGATACTTGAGCACAGAATTAAGGGTAGCTCCACTGTCAAAAGTACTACATTTCAATACCAGCATCAAATAAGACATTAATGAGAGAACGTGCCAGCCTGTTAAATCAAATCTGTAAGATTCCATGACATCCCAGTGTTTTTGTTAATATTAATCTTCAGTCAACACAAAAGAAAGAAATTAACTGGTCACATATTCTACTGTGGGATCTTCTGTTCAAATATTAGACAACACTTACCTTCAAAGCAAGGACTTGTCTCAAACACAGCTGTTATTTCCAACCAAAACATCTGTTCCAAGGCAGAAGAGAAGGCAATGTTGCAAAAACGTCTAAAATTGAATGCTTGAAACACTAGCATAGATAATTACAGGACATTCTGCCACTGCATGATGCAAATGGGAGCCTCAACACCAATCAATTTAACAAGCAAGGATGAATAGTCTTTTGAGAATCACCTGTAACTAAAATGTCAGCCTGGTCAGAAGTAGCTTAGTGATGTAATTCTTTCTGTTGCGAAACACTTGCTGCAGTAGTTTGCAGAAGGCTGAACTGGCGTAGCTGATCTAGGTGTTAGATCTCATCAATGACGGCCTTTTGAAAGAGGTGGCTGCTAAAGTATGGAAAGTGCTCAACATTTTCCAGAGGCTCTCCTTGAACATACATGGGAGGTAGAATGTTTGGCAGACCAGGTGTGGGTTGATATCCAAGTTTAGTTTTGGCAACATTCAAGGACAGACCATGTTTCTTGAATGCAGAACTGGAGAGATCAAGAGTTGTTTGTAAGTCTGCTACAGAGTGAGCAAAGACACTGCAGTCATCCAAAAAGTCAACACAAGTCCTCGTGTACAGAGCAGTTGTCATCACCACACTCCTGTACTGCAGCGAGACCTGTACTGTGCATCAGTGACACAAGAGCACGAGTGAAACTCCATCAGCAATGCCTCTGCCACATCCTCCAGATTCAATGGAGGTTCGAACAAACATTAAGCATTCAGGCAAAACTCGTACAAAATCAACTTCAATAGACTGGACACTGTCCATGTGGCTGAAAACCGTCTTGCCCACCAAGTCCTGTTCTCCCAACTCTCAAAAGGCCAATATTCCAGGGGAGGACAAAGAAAGTGCTTGAAAGACTTCCTGAAGCTCTCCTTGAAACACAGTAGCATTGACCTTACTGATTGGGAGGAGCCTGCAACCAACCATTCAGAATAGCGACAACTTGTTCATCAACCTGCATCCTGCTTTGAGTCTCAACAGCTTAAATGAGGCAGAGATGGAAAGAAAATGAAACAAATCCTGCATTCCCTATATCATCACTTCATGGCCACATGGGGCAGGATGTCCCAAAGATATGTGGATCACGAACCAGCCTGTTGACCCCTATCATCTTCAAATCAAGGGACAGCCGAAGGAGACTATGTAATGTGCACAGCCTGACAAAAATAACATTTCATTCTGCTCATGTTCCCCTCTACATTCCCTGGTGGCCACAGCCAAACGAGCACATTCAACATTCACAGAGATCAATTCAAATTAGTGGAAGACTTAAGTGCTAAAAAAAATGTACAGATGCTCAGATAGAAAATCTTAAATAACTGGCAAAGACTCTAGCCTTACCTTTGTTTAAAATGTAAAATGGGAACATGGCAAAATGTATGCAAGATACTTAAGAGGCAGCAAATAAAACCTGCAAGCAGAAAAAAACACAAGCTGGTATAGGGTTGAGAAGGCAAGATTTATGATGAACATCAGCAAGAACATCTTTATACAGAGGTGACAGAAAGGTGCAATGGTCGCCAGAAAAGACATCTCAGAAGAGGATTTGTTTCAAAAACAAAGTCAGTGATTGTATTCTGGAAATATATCAAATGGACAGAATTGTCAAGCTTCTGGAGTGTTGTTGGAGATGCCCTAATCAAGGCAAGTGGCAACTATTCCATCACCCTCCTGACTTTTGCCCTGTATATGGTGTACATCCCGTGTGTTGTCTGGGGCTCAGTTACTCCGACCTGCTCTTATGATGCGTTCAACTGATCAGTGTTCAGCAAGGGGACAAATTGCTCACAGTCTAGGTTGGTGCTGTCTTATGTGTGATGTTAAAGCAAACCATGATTTGCAGATCAGATTGCAAATGCTGCGGATGAAGTCACTGTTGGAGGAGGAGGTGAAGGCACTCGCTTTGCAGCATGTTTAATTGTCCTGTAGGAACATGATTCAGTTCTCCTCAAACGTTGAGATTGCTTGATGACAAGGAGTTCTCCAGTGAACCTGTCCAGGGATTTTTTCTGCCATAGTCATGGGGTCAAACTGACAAGATCTGAAATTGGCTTTCAGAATGTCTTTGCATCGAAGTTTAGGGCATCCTATGGCATGGGCTGCCATGTTCAGCTGGCAGTAGAAAACAGCCTTCAACATGTGGAATTTTCCACGCAAGCCACATGGCAAACGCAGTGAAACTGAGCACTGATGAACATGCTCTCAATGCCAGGTATGCAACACCTTGCAAGAACTTTGACGTTAAGGATTTTGGCATGCCACTTGATGTTACAGATAGATCTTAAGCAGCAATGATGGAATGCATCTCTTTCCCCTTATGTGAGACTGGTAGGTTATCCATTCCTCTAAGCCACAGAGAAGTGAAGTGAAGTCTTGCAAGAAGCACTGCCTGCTAGACTTGAATCTTGGTCTTAAGACACTCCATGTTCTCTTCAAAGCCTGTGGTTGAGCCTGCCGAGTGCAGAGTTTGCTTTCAGCAGGTGATAGGCAATTTTATCATCTAACATGGTGTAGCTGGAGAGGTTAACCCCTGTTCTTGTAGCCACAGTATTTAAATGGTTAGTCTAAAGTTTTCTGTCAATGGTAACCAGCAGGACATTGATGGCAGATGATTCAGCAATGCCAATGCCATGAATGTCAAAGGGAGATGGTTAGATACTCTCTTGTTGGAGATGGCCATTACCTGGTACTTAAGTGGCAATTAACATTCGCGCCACTCATCAGCCCATGCCAGAATGTTGTCCAGGTCCTGCTGCATGCAGGCACAGGCAGTTTAATTAACTGAGGATTTGCAAATGGTACTGAGCATTATGCAATTATCTGATCTTATGATGAGAGGAAGGTCATTGATGAAGCATTTGAACATGGTTTGGCCAAGGTCATGACCCTGCAGAACTCCTGCAATGATGTCCTGGAGCTGAGGTAATTGGCCTTCAACAACCACAACCATCTTCCTTTGTGCTAGGTATGACTCCAACCAATGAACAATTTTCCCAGATTCCCACCGACTTCAATTTTGGCAGAGGCACTTGATGCCACACTTGATCAAATGCTGCACTGATATCAAGGCCAGTCACTTTCACTTCACCTCAACATTCACTGCAGAATACTCAGCCTCCATCCTATTCTAGCAGCCAAAATATTTATGTAGCTGGCAGAGTTAAGTTACTGGTCAATGTTAATTCCTTCCAGGATGTTCATGGTGGGGGATTCATTGAATGTCAGCTGAGTGCTACAGAATGTCATGGGGAGGCAATTAGGCTTTCTTCTTTGGATACGGTCACTGGCTGACACGTGTGGCATTTGCTGCTTACATGTCTAATCCTGAATGTTGTCCAGGTTTTGACAGATTCATTGTCTGACAAATGGATAAACTGAGTGGAACACTGCTCAATCAGCAGCAAATAACCCTACTCCTGTCTTATGATTCCAGCTGAGATTACCCTTGGACAAGCCTGATCTCAGAGTGGAACCCAGCTTGACAGATCATAACTTTTATATTTTTGTTCAGATATATGGAGAGGGGCTACTGAACAGACTCATTGAAGTCAGCTAATGAACTTTTAACAAAAGAATAAAACATTTACTCAACAAGAAAAGATGAACTATATTTCAATACTCCTTCACCCACAACTATACCTTTACAGACATATACAGATTTGTAAGGATAACATAAGTTACAAAAGCTATCTTATACTTCAATGTACACAGTAAGCTCACAGACCATGCACTAATAGGTACCCTGTGGTCAGACACACCAAATTCTGAAACCAAGTGACAGATGCCACCTCAACGAGATGCTATGGATCTCTCCTCAACTACCCCCAGATGCTTGTCGCACCATGAGCCAACCGGTCTCACTTCACTCAGTCTTTCACACGAGGGTTTCCAATATCCATTCTCCAAGAACTCATCCTGGAATCTTCTACCAAATCAATGCTTTTTCGCAAACACCTTCCGCAAGGGTTCATCTCCAGGGTTTCGAACTCTCGTTCTGATGTTCCTGGGTCACCACATGCATTCATGCCATCTTCCGCGCACTCTCACCAACTCAACCATCAACAGTACCACTACTGCTTCACATGCCCATAGTAAAGAGTTACAGGCATTCAGTTGTCTCTTTGGACCTTCTTGCCTCTTGCAAGCTGTTCTCACTTTAAATCTGCTTTCTGCAGCTTGAAGCTTTAAACTTGAAGCTTGGGGCCTTTCGCTGCCCCTCACTCTTAACTTCACTTAGGGCCTTTTCCATGTTCCTGCCCTTTCTAACTAGAAGGTTTGTTTGGACTTTCTCTTGTTCCACTCCCCTGGATTTTGGGGTCTTTTCTTTAGCTTGGGACTGGCTATCTGTTCCCCTTTGCTCCAGTCTCTCTCTAGCAGCTACTTGCTACCAACTTTAGCTTGGAGCTGGCTATCTGCCCCTTTTAGGTAGCTTCTGTTTGGCAGCTGTCTTCCAAACCAGCTGAAATCCAACAGCTTCCAAAACAAACTTTCGAGTTTTGTGTGTGTCTCAGGGGAGGATCTGCCTCTCTGACCCCCTGTTGCTAGGCGAAAGTCCAATTCTTCTACCCCCACAAACACCAAAACTAAAGCTCATTCCTAACACTTAAAAAATCCAAATATAACTTACTTAAACTATCTCTATTTCCTAACAATCTTATGATGGAAGATAGATCATTGACAAAGCAACTGAAAGTGGTGAAATCTCAGGCGCTGCCCTGATGTCCCACTAGTCCTGAGACCCATATTATTAGCCTCCATCAATCTCAACCATCCTGTGCCAGTATGACTCCTGGTCAATGGTGTTTCCTTCTGGTCCCCATCGGCCAGTTTTACTCTGATTCCGCTGGTGCCATAGTTGGTTGAATGCTGCCTTGACGTCAGTGGGAATCACTCTCATTTCACCCCTGAATGAGGGCTGGATAGGCAACTTGGTTGCAGGCTTCAAACAATACCTAATTGAGGATTATCAGGTCAGCCATGATCTCATTGAATGGCAGGGCAGACTCGATTGGGCTGAATGGCCTACTTTTGCTCCTACGTCTTATGGTCAAAGACAAACACAAGATGTTTCCTCAACATTCCTTTTCTTCCACTTAGCATCTTGCTTTTAAATAGCACCTTAAATGTAGATAAATATCCCAAAGTACTTCACCAGCATAATTTTTCACAACATAAGAAGTAGGAGAAGTAGTTTAACTCCTCTCAAACCTGATCTGCCATTCAATAAGATTATGGCTGATCAGATTGTGGCCTAAACTCCACTTTCATGCCTAACCCTCAACTTCCTTCTCAGTCAAAATCTATCCAACTCGACCTTGAATATATTCAATGACCCAGCCTTCACTGCTCTTTGGGGTAGTAAATTTCAAAGATTAACAACACTTTGAGGAAATATGAAGGGAGAAGGCCAAAGGCTTGATCAAAGGCATGGATTTCAAGGATAATCTAAAACTCTTCCACTTCCCTCCCCTCCTTTAAAGGAAATTCCAGAAAGCAGGACTTCAATGGTTGAAGGTTTGACCATCATTGGTGAGTCAAGGGGATGCACAAGAGGCCAGGATTAAAGGAATGGAGAGTTAAGACAACAGGTGTAATTGTAGAGCTGGAGATTATGGAGATAATGACGGAAAAGGCCACAATAAGAGTTAAGCTGAGTATTTTAAATTTGAGGTACTGATGCGACACTGTAGGTCTGAGAGAACATGTGCTGTGGGTGAGCAGGACAAAATCTAAGCAACAGAATTTCAAATGGCCTGAAGTTGACCAAAGGTGCAAGATGGAAAGGTGATCTAAAATAATCAAGTCTGGAGGTGGTAATGGCATGGATGAGGATTTCAACAGCACATGGGCAGAGGAAGGTGATGTTTGTGAGATGGAAGCAGACACTCAGTGATGGAGAGGATATAATCTGAAGCCTGCTTTGGGATCAATAAGAATGCAGAGGTTGCAAACAGTCAAGGTCAGCCCAACAGTGGCCAAGGAGACGAAAATAGGTGACAACTGTATGGAGATTGTGCAAGCTGCCAGGAGTTTGTGCCAGCCACCCATGATGATGGTTTCAGTCTTACCTGTGTTCAGGTGAAGGAAATACTGCTCACTCAAAACTGGAAAGATTGCAAGCAGAAATAAATATATCATTTTGTTTTATTAATACTACATTTCAACTTGATTTTTATGTTCCTGAAAAACAGTTGCAATTCAAACTTTCTCAAGTTTGAAGCAGAACTATGTAACCTTTGTAGGGGAATTTGAAACATGGCATTTGTTCAACTAGGTGTTTTCCCTTATTGCATCTGTCACAAAATTCAATCAGAAATAGAAATCTGTTTCCCCTCACACCTCTGACTGTATCATTGTAAGTGTCAGAACAAGCTGGAGAACAGCCATCCGAAATGCTGTCTGTTCCATCAGTGCTATCCCCGACAAACTGAATGCATGCATGAAATGGGCAAAAACTGAATGCAAGGGCTAAATCCTGGCAGATGCGGGGCCCAGAGATTATTTCTCTGTGGCAGGTAAAGCAGCAAATTTAAATTCTTAGCCTGTTGGCACTCCTTGCCACTTGACCTCGTTCCATTAGCACCACATACGAGCTGTCAGAGAACGCCACTTACTCCTGACTTCCTTTTGGATCAGTGTTGAACAGCACTGACACACACCCAAAATATTTACATTTGCTGACCTAAGAGTGAGTTGATGGGAAATAATCCCACAACCTTGCACTTATGGCAGTGCAGCATGATGTTTCCAAATGTTTTAACAAGAAATGCGTCATCTGCAGAGTTTTCTCCTGAACTGACCTAGATAACTGTCAGCTTAGGGCATCGACATATCTACCCTTAAAGTTTACTTAATTGTTTTCAAGAAGCTATTCTGAAAACGATTAGAATCAAATGCAAAGTTGACAATTGAGTTCACCACAATAATAAAACTGTCACTGCATCCCTGGTCACTTCCACCATTTACACAGTAGTTTTCCACCCATCTACTGCACAAGGATGAGCTGAATGCGAAAGGAACAAAGGTCAGTCATAAAAGAATAGAATTCACATGAAGTTATATTTGCCAGTCAGTCAAATGGCCTTCTCCAAGGCCATAATGGTTCTATGAATCTGACTCTATGAGCAAAAGTCAATGCAAATACAAGAATTAGAAATCTATGTAATCCTTGCACCAACCTTAACATTGACAGTTTATGCATATGATGTGTACTTTTGCTGTGTTTGAGTTGTCCTTGTAGAACGACCAAACAGGAAAGTCATTACATTTTGTTAATTCCATAGGCCCATCTTCAACTCAAGCTGCTAAATGGGTCAGATCCAAAGATATGAAAATCACACATTTCGCTAAAGCAGTGTGGGTTTCTTGCAATTTTCACTGGAGACATATTTTAAAAAAAAATGTCTTTAGAAGATGTACATGAAGTTTTGCACCTTGCACCTGAATTTTTGACACTTTCTGAAGTGTTCTTTTTTGTGCCATGGAACTAGAGATGCATTGCTACTTCCAGGACTAAGTATGCCTTGTATCATAGAACTGTTGAAGATCTGAGACATTTTTTTCCAACACAAAAGACATCTCTGCAATTTTACAAATAGCTTATCAGTCACAACTCCCACTATAAAAGGAAAAAGGAAGTTAGTACTATGGGTCCAAATACACATGAATCCTCCAATATGCAAAATGTTGGGACTAGCTGAAAACTTATCAGCAATCAGAGAAATAAAACTAGAAAAGGGATGCTGAAAAATGGCAATTTGCATAGGTGGACATTATTTGAAAATATTTCTGCTATTCTGCATAGTTTAAAATAAGATTGACGCTGATCAAATGATAATGTCAATAACTTTACACCATGGTCAGGAATCTCCTGCAAGAGCAATACTGGCAACAAGCGCCATAAAGTTCAACCATTGAACGCAGCAGCCCTCCAGCTTAAACATCTGCATAAATTTATTCAAAAACTAACTAAAAATTACTCACATTCTCTGATAAAATTATACACACTTAATTGCATTGATATGCATGATACTTACATGGCTCACCTTTGTGTAATTGACAGGTTAAACTAAACATTATCCAATACTAACCATCTCTAGCACTATTTGGACTATTTCCCTATAAAAAGCTCAAGTGTTACTCACTGTTGTCCCAAAGATAAGCTGTGCTCGAACCCAATTAAATGAAAACTCCTAACGATTTAGATTGCCCAGCTAACTGAACAAGTTATTCCACTTTGGTAGCTCATCATCCACCCTAAATATGATAATCCCTCTAGAGCCACAGCAATGTGGCTGACTTTGAATTGCCCTCTGAAATGGCCGAGTAAGCCACTCAGTTGCGTCAAACTAAAGAAAAGCCTGCTATGAATAAAACCAAGTGGATCACCTGACCACAGGGCCCAGCATATCCCTCACTCCACCATTACCATCAAGCTGAGGAATCATCTCTGGTTCAATTATGCATTTGAAGAGTATGCCAGGAGCAGGGCCAAGCATATCTAAAATTGAGATGGCAACATGGTAAAGCTACAACACCAGACCACAAATAAAGAGCTTAGCTATCCCACAACCACTGAATCAGGTCAAAGTTCTGCAGTCTTGCTACATCCAGTCATGAATGCTGCTGAACGAGGACCTACAACAAATAGACTTCAGCAGCTTAAAAAGTCACATCCCATAAACGAATTAAAAACTTAACCAAAGGAGGCTCCTCAAATATCTCAATCCTCAATGATCAGCAAAGCTGAAGCATTTGCAAACTTCTTCAGACAGTATGCTGAGTCAATGATCCATCTGGGCCTCCTCCTGAGGCCCCCTGCATCACAGATGCCAATTCACTCCATGTGATATCAAGAACCGGTTGGACATACTGAAAAAGGCAAAGACTACAGGCCCTGACAACCTCCTGGCTGTAGAATGAAGACACGTTCTCCAGAACTAGCCATGCCCCAAACCAGTACAATGCTGCTACTTGGTTGGCTAGATGCCAAATTGTCCAGGTATGTCCTGCCCACAAAAAGCAGGACAAATCAAACATAGCTAATTACCAACTCAGTCTACTCTCAAACATCTGGAAAAAGTCATGGAAGGTACCAATGACTGTGCTATCAAGCAGCATTTACACAGCAATAACTTATTCATCGATGCTCAGTTTGGGTTCTTCCAGGACAGCTTATCTCTAGACCTCATTACAGATTTAGTCCAAACATGGACAAAAGAGCTAAATTCCAGAGCGAGGTGAGAATGACTGCCATTGACGTTAAGGCAGCGTTTGACCAAGTGTGACATCATGGAGTCTCAGCAAAATTGATCTCAATGGGAATCAGGGGAAAACTCTCCACTGTTTGGAGTCATACCTAGCACCAAGAAAGATGGTAGTGGTTGCTGGAAGCTAATCATCTCAGCCACAGGACATGGCTGCAGGAGTTCCTCAGGTTAATGCTCTTAGCCAAAACATCTTCAGCTGCTTCATCAATACCTTTCCCTCCAACATAACGCCAGAAGTGCGGATGTTAAAAGGTGATTGCAGTATTTGCAACTCAGATATTGAAGCAGTCTGCACTTGCATGCAGCAAGACCTGGACAATGGTCAGGTTTGGACTAAAAAGTGAGAAGTAACAACCAAGTGGCAGGCAGTGACCATCTTCAACGAGAGAATCTCACCACCTCCTTTAGAAATTGAACCCCATTACCATCACCGAGTTCTCCCACCATGAACATTCTGGAGGGGTTACCATTGAAACATAACTGGACCAGCCATAAAAATACTGTGGCTACAAAAGCAAGTCTGGGAATTTTGCAGCAAGTAACTCACATCCTGACTCCCCAAAACCTGTGCACCAGCTACAAGGCACAAGTTTCAGCAAGATGGCAAACTCTCAATCTGCCAGGATGAGTGCAACTCCAACTTAAGGAACTCAGCACTATCCAGTCTGCTTAATTGGCATCCCATCCACCACCTGAAACATTTATTCCATCCACCACTGGCACAGTGGTCACAATTTGAACCATGCACAAGACACACCACAGCATCATGCCAAAGGTCCTTCAAGGTCCGTTCCAAATCCACAACCTCTACCACCAAGAACAGGGGAGCAGATAGATGGAACACTACCACCGGTAAGTTCCCTCCAAGTCACATGCCATTCTTACTTCGAATTATTTCACCATTCCTTCATTGTCGCTGGGTCAAAGTCCTAGAACTCCCTCCCTCAGAGCACTGTGGCCACACTGTCTTCAGTGATTCAAGGCACAATTCATCACCATATTCTCAAGGGTAACTAGGTGATGAACAATAAGTGCTGGCCCTGCCAGCAATGCTCAAATCCCATGAATGAGTAAAAAAAAATACAATTAACACGTGATCTAGTTACAGATATCAAATATATGAATAAGACAGGGAAAAATTCAAAGGACCAATTACCTAGGCAAGAAAATAATAATTAGGGTAACAATAAAGCCTATGTCCACAAACCTGGTCGTGGCAATATGGTCTGTGATCGATCCTCCAGCTAGAGGTCAAATATTGCAGGTCTTTTCCTTTGCAGAAAAGTTTCCAGATCCACACACCCACCTTCTGCATTCGTTTCATGCAAAACAAACTACAAACCAAGTACAACAAAAATGCCATTCGTCTCCATTGTAATTGATCCAAATCATGAGTGGATATTCCAGCCATGCTTTTCCCTTTTATATTTTTCACACTCTTGCATTTTCCCAAGTTTTCAGCAATTAAACTATTTTCATGACTTCTGCAATAATTCGGTGCAGGGCCACAATCAAATCCACAGAGCACTCCATTTTACAATCAAATCAGCTAGTTCCAAGCTTCAGTTACAGTCTGGATGACTTAGTCTTGATGACTGAGGTATGTGCACGCCTTCAGCAGCACACTGTAACCAGTGAGAAAACCAGTACAACTGAAGGAAATTTGCCTTCACCACCATTCTGAAAGGGGGCAGAGCTTTAACATTTAATTAACACCTGTTTTGGCAAGGGTTTCCATGGGGTGGCACAAATGATCGAGTTAATATTGGTGTGGTTTTAAAAACAAGCACAAATTACTGGAGTCATAATTTACTGGAAGTTATGTATTACAACAATTGTGTACACTGCACATACCCCAATAATGCAAGCTTTCACTAAGTTCCAGGCAATAGTTCTAACTTGATTCTACTACTAATTTGGTCAGAAGTGGCAAGAATAAATATTAACGGAATTCTCCATTTTAACAGACTGGTTTACATAGTGGAATACTACTACAGGAATGAAAGTAGCCATTAAGCTCCATCTTCATTCTCTCGCCTCCCCACCTTATACATATAGTTGACTGAATGTAAATTAATCAAAGGTAAAATAAATTAATGCCTCCATGCAGTATTAGAAATTCTAATTTTCACTGTTGCTTAAAAAATGACAACTTGGTCTGTGGGGTGAGGGAACATATATTTTGCCAGTTGCAAGTGTGCTGACAATTCTCCATGAGGGCCTTCATTGCACATGAAAGTGAACAACTTTTAATTAAAAGATCAGTTCCCTATGTTAAAATAGGTACATTATTCAGTTGTATAGACTGGCAAAGTAGTACATTTTTCCAAGAGTTAGATCAACACGGTCTGTAATAAAAAAGCGTCAGATGAATTATCTAGAATATTTCTTACAAAGCAAGAATCATTCCCTCCTGCATCTTCTGCAGAGAATCTAGCAGCAGAGGAAGAGCTTTATCATAATACTGTTCCTGGTGTAGCTGGGCCCCCTTCACTGCCAGCACATACTGGTTATGCAAATTATGGAGTTTCATGGTGGCCTTGTCAAATCTGTCTTTGGCTTTTTCAGTCTCTTTGCCTGAAGGAGGAAAGAAAGCAAATGAGAACAAACTTCAGCAATGCAACTTTTATTCAAGTAAAACAGGCCTGTCATTTTTTCAACTGTTCATTTGCAGCTACTTAACCTCAACCAATTCCACAACTGTTAATTTTAAGTGCAATAAGCTATAGAATCGAACAACCAAATGGCATATTGCGATTTGTTCAAAAACATGTTAATTTCAGTTTAAGTCAAAGTTTCAAACCGTAGCTTCTCTACAAAAGTTAATGAATTGAGATTTTTAAATTCCAGTAGTAACATTTTTTGCAGTTTATTTCAGTTTTAATATTTTTACCATTTCATTTTTCAGAAATGACAAATTACTCCCTTTTTGCTTTTGAAAAATACACAAATGAAAAATTCACTACTTTCAGTTTCACAAGGACATTCTAATAATGGGGTTGAGATGGCGGGTGGTGGGGTGCAATACGAAAAACAACCCAGAAGAAATAGCAATAACGTAAGATGAAAAATTTTCCATGCTAATAATTTACTGTGAGTATAATTTACAGCACAGGACAGATGCAAAGTTAAAATCTCCTCCACAATGCTCCAGCTTCAAAACAGCATCCCAACTGCATCAGTCAGACTTTTCACACTTATTGCACCAGCTAATCTGTGTTCCAAGTCAAAGTGCTTATTCACAGTTAACCAACTGGGGATTTGAACAGTAAGTTGACACTAAAATTATACTAATCTGAAGTTCAGTCTGGGCAAAAAATTTGGACCAAAGGCAAGTACTGGACATATAGGAAATTGTAAAAAGCAGAGAAAACTGTACGACATGAAGTTTACTTGCCAGCTGATAGAATCATTGGACAGGTGGCAAGGATTTGTCCAGTTGAGGTTGTAATGTCTCTCTGAAAGAAGTGTTTAGCTAGTCCTGTTCCCCAGAGCTTTCCCCACAGACCTACAAATTTCTTCCCTTTCATGTACTAATTCAGCTCGCTTTTGAAGGGCTTCCAGGCTGTGCATTCCAAATCACAACCACTTGCGACATGAAAAGATTTTCACATTGCCTCAGGTTCTTTCGTCAATCAGCTTAAATCTGTGTCCTCTGATTCCCGACCCTTCTGCCAATGGGAACAGTTTCTACTTGACTTTCTGGGCTTCGCATGGTTTTGAGCACCTCTATCAAACCTCCTCTCAACTTTGCTTACCCTAAGGAGAAAACACAAGCTCCTTTAATCTATCCACCTGAGGTCCCTCATCCCTGCAACCACTCGAATCTTTTCTGCATCCTCTCCAAGGCCTTCACATCCTTCCAGGGCAGTACCCAGAATTGGGCACAATACTCAAGTTGACGCTGAACCAGCATTTTACAAGGCTCATCATCATTTCCTTAGTTCTGTACTCATGCCTCTAATTATAAAAGCTAGGATTTTGTACGCTTTTTTTTAAAAAAAAACAATCTGCCCTGCTGCCTTCAACTATTTGAGCACAGATATCCCCAGTCCCTTGATTTCTGCACCCACTGTGGAATTGTTTTCTTTATTCCATATTGCCTCTCCTTGCTTTTCCTACCAAAATGCATCACTTCACAATTCTGTGTTAAGTTCCATCAAGCAACTGCCTATCCCCCAACCTGTGTCCTCTTGAAGTCTATCGCCATCCTAATCACAGTTCAGTACATTTCCAAGCTGTGTCATCTGCAAATTTTGAAACCTACCCTGCACAACCAAGTCTAAGTGATTAAGCGTATCACAAAAAGGAGTGGTCCTGGTACTAAATCTCTGGCACAGAGTGTATACCTTCCTCCAGTCCATAAAAACAACCATCCATCACTACTGTTTCCTGTCACTTAACCAATTTCGTATCCATGTTGCCACTGTCCTTTTTATTCCATGAGCTTCAATTTTGCTGGCAAGCCTATCATGTGGTACTGACTATCAAACACCTTTTGGAAGCCCATATACAACAACCGCATGGTCCTCAACCCTTTGTGTTGTCTTATCAAAAAACTGAAATAAGTTGGTTAAACATGTTTTGCTTTCAGAATATCCATACTGGCTTTCCTTAATTGATCCATAACTAAGCCGCTGTTAACTTTGTCCTCAAGTATAGTCCTCAAGTAAAAGCTTCCCACCACCAAGGTTAAAGTGGCCTGTAGTTGCTGGGTTTAACCTTGCACCGTTTTTGAACAAGGGTGAAACATTTGTAATTCTCCAGTCTTCTGACACCACCCCTACATCATCTGAGGATTGTAAGATTATGGCCAGCACCACCACCCTTACTCACTTCAGCAACCTGGGATGTATCCCAACTGGACCAGTCTTTTCAACACCTCCTTTATCAATATTTAGCCCATGTGGGATCTCAACTACCTCCTCTTACATTATGACTACAGCAGCAACATTTTCTTTGGGAAACACAGATGCAAAGTAATCATTTAGCACTTTGTAAGACTTTAGTGCATTTTGCTATCACCTTTGCATATGTTCTGTCGTAACATCCTACACCATGGGCTAGATTTTGTGTGCCTCCACCAGGCGTGTTATCGGCTGGGGGGCACAAAATAGGTCAAGTGGCTAGACCACCAGCTTCCTGCCCACCCTTGAGCTCACCCCTATAATACACAAGGAGGGCAGGCACTGAATATGACAGCCTGTCCACCATCAGTAACTAAATAATTACAGATCATTTAGTCTTGCTAACAAGCCTACTGACCTGAATAATATGCTGCCACGCCATAACATGGCTGGTATGGGCAGTCAGGCAGAAGTGGGCAGGCCGTTTTTAAAAGGCCAGCATGAACCAAGGTGGAGAGGAAGGGGGTCATCCTGCACGAATCAGGGGCAACCACCGCAGCATATTCCCCTCCCCACAACCCCCAAAGATGTTAATCTTTTTTCCTTCCACACCACCACCCTGACAGAACACAGCCCCCCATCCCTGTCCACGAGCTCTGGGATCCCTCCCTGCCTTGTCCAACCCATTTCCCGCATACAAACATCCGAATTAGAAGGAGTAGGCCACTCAGTCTCTCGAGCCTGCTCCGCCATTCTGTAAGATCATGGCTGATCCGATTGTAACCTCAACCCCAAATTCCTACCTAATCCCGATAACCTTTTCACCCGTTTCTTACATCAAGAATCAGGGCACCTAAGCGCCCTGCTATAACATCGTTAATAATAGCTTCTAACATTTTCCCTATGGCAGATGTTAGGCTAACTGGCCTGTAGTTTCCTGCTTTCTGTCTCCCTCCCTTTTGAATAAAGGAGTTATATTTGCTCTTTTCCAATCTAATGGGACCTTCTCTGAATCTTAATCAACAATCTATCTAGCTCTGCCTTAAAAATTTTCAAACACTATGCTTTAACTGCCTTTTGAGGAAGAGAGGTCCAAAGACTCACAACCCTCAAAATTTCTTCTCACTGTTGTTTAAACATAAGGGGTCACTTGTTTAAGGCTTTGACCCCTAGTTCTAGATTCTCCCACAAAAGGAAATATCCTCTCCACATCCACCCCATCAAGGGCCCTCAGGGTCTTACATGTTTCAATCAAGTCTTCTTAGTCTTTAAATTCCAGTGATACAAGCGGAACCTGTCCAACCTTTCCTTATAAGACAACCCACCAATTCTTGGCATTAGGCTCGGAAACCTTCTCTGAACAGCTTCCAATGCATTTACATATTTCTTTAAATAAACAATTCTCCAGATGTGGTATCACGAGTGCCCTGTACAGCTAAAACATAACCTCCCTACTTCGGTAATCAATTCCCCTCGTAATAAATCATAACATTCTATTAGCTTTCCTAATCACTTGCTGTACCGACATACTAACCTTGTGATTCATGCACTAGGACACCCAGATCTCTCTCAATCTCAGAGCTCTGCAATCTCTCACCATTTTGGCAATAAGCTTCTTTTTTATTCTTTCCATCAAAATGAACAATATCGCACTTACCACATTATACTCCATTGGCCAGATCTTTGCCCACTCACTTAATCCATGTCCCTTTGGAGCCTTCTTATCACCTCTTCACAAATTACTTTCCTACTAATCTCAGTGTTGTCAGCAAATTTAGCAGCCATTCCTCTGGTCCCTTCATCCAAGTCCTTTATATAAATTGTAAAAAGTTGAAACCCCAGCACTGATCCCTGTGGCACACCACACAGCACATCCTGCCAACCAGAGAAAGAGCCATTTATGCCAACTTTCTGCTTCCTGTTAGCTAGCCAATCTTCCATCTATGCCAATATGTTACCGCCTACACAAAGAAGTCCAATAAATTGATTAAACATGATTTCTCTTTTACAAAACCATGTTGACTCTTCCTGATTGCCTTGAACTTTTCTAAACGCCCCGCTATAACATCTTTAATAATAGCTTCTAACATTTTCCCTATGACAGATGTTAGGTTAACTGGCCTGTAGTTTCCTGTTTTCTGTCTCCCTCCCCTTCTGAATAAAGGTGTTATATTTGCTATTTTCCAATCTAATGGAACATTCTCCAAATCTAGGGAATTTTGGAAAATTAAAGTCAATGCATCAACTATCTCACTGGCCACTTCTTTCAAGGACTGAGGGTGAAGTCCATCCAGACTTGGGATTTGTCAGGCCACAGCCCCAACAATTTGCTCAATACCACTTCCATGGTGATTTTAATTTTTCCCCACAGGTTCCTCCCTCTCTTCCATTTCCTGATTTACAGCTATCTCCAGGATGTTACTTGTGTCTTCTATAATGAAGACCGAAGCAAAATACCTGTTTATTTCATCTGTTATCTCCCTTTCCATCAATTCCCCAGACACACTGTCTATAGGGCAAAACCCTCACTTTGTTAACTCTTTTCTTATTTAAATACCTCTAGAAACTCTTAGTACCCGTCCTTATATATTACGAGCGCACTCTCTCTTGTACTCTAGATTATTAAGGAGTGAAAAATTAGTCATCCTTTGCTGTTGTTTATATTCTTTCTGATCTTCTGACCAGCCACCTGTCTTTGTGTAATTATATGCTTTCTCTAAATTTGATAATGTCTTTAACTTTTTAGTTCATTACGGATGGTGGGCACTCACCTTGGAATTTTTCTCTCATTGGAATGTATATATTCTGTGTATTCTGAAATATCCCTTTTAATGTTTGCCACTGAACCTTTACTGACCTAACCCTTAATCTTGTTTGCCAGTTCATTTGAGCCAGCTCTGCTTTCATGCCCTCATAATTGCCCTTATTTAAATTTAAGATACTAGTCTTGGATGCACTCGTTTCTGCCTCAAAATGAATGTAAAATTCAATCATATTATGATCGCTCCCACCTGGCGGTGCCTTCACTTTGAGGTTATCAATTAATCCTATCTCGTTGCTCAATACCAGGTCTTGTAGAGCTTGCTCTCTGGTTGTCTCCAGAACAAGCTGTTCTAAGAACTATCCAAAAAACATTTTATGAACTAATTATGTTACCTTTGCCCATCTGACTTTTCCAGTCTGTACTTTTCTCACCCCTTCCTCCCAGCACCACAACAGGATTGCCCTTGTCCTCATCTTCCATCCCAGAAGCCCCCATATTCAACAGATCATTCTCCACCATTTCCACCAACTATAGAGTGATCCACCACCAAACACATATTCCTTTCACCACATTTTGAGCATTCTGAAGGGACCACTCTCTCCAAGGCACCCTGGTCCACTCCTCAACTACTCCAACACCCAGTCCCATCCCCACAGCACCTTTCCATGCAACATCTGCCATTTTAACTCCTGTCCATTTGACAGACCAAGGCCCCAAACACTCCTTCCAGGTGAAATGTACCTGCGTCTCTTTCAATTCATTATACTGTACTTGCTGCTTACAACACAGTCTGCTCTACATTGGGGAGACCAAACAGATTAGATGATTGCTTTTTGGAACATCTCAGTTCAATCCACAAGCATGACCTTCCTGTGGCCTGCAATTTTAATTCTCTACCTTGTTCTCATACTGACTTCTGGCCTCCTGCCATGTACCAACAAAGCACAATGCAAGCTTGAGGAATAGCAACTCACCGTTCCAGTAGGCACTTCACAGCCTTCTGTACTCAACACTGAGCTCAACTATTTCAAACAGTAATTTCTTTCTTTTCCCCCCTTCCTGTACATATTTTAGGTTCAATCTAGTTTTTCTCGTGTTTTTGCTTTTAATGGCAGATGTTCATTTTTGTCATTCACACCTCCTCTAGGGGCACGTTTTGGTTTCTTTGCCAATGATATTTTCCTTGCCACTTCTCTGAACTTTCTTTGTTCAGTCTGGTTCTCAGAACTTTCTTTGTTCAGTCTGGTTCTCACTCATATCATCAAGCTGACTTTTATCAAACACAACGTTCCTCTCTTCGCCTTACTCTCTCTCTCTTAGTTTGTCCCTATGTATATTATATATCTCTCTATGTCAGCCTGGCTATTTTATAAAATTTTTATTTTTTAAAAAATGGACATTGTTGGGCTGATAAAATGGTTGCAGCTGATCACATACTTGTAGTTCTGGAAGATTCTAAGCTGTTCCAATGGACAAAGGCTACTTCATCAACCTATTGGAATAGACCTCTATTATATCAACATTCCAGGCTAGGCCAACACAAAGGATTCGTCGAGATAAATCTGCACCAACCAGCTCTGGATAAACGCAGAGCTGTTTGGTACTCGTCATCTCCAACATTATACGAATGGTTCTGCAGTTTCTTTCTCAAAACAGAATGGGTTTTAACAAGGGCACATCGTTAGGTGAATAGCTCAACCCAAAACCACCCTGTCACATGACCGAGACTTGAGCTATTTGAATTCCTTAAATTATACACTTTTTATATTTTATCTTCAGTTGCAGTGAAACCACCAAAGAGAACCGGACTTGAGGCTAGCAGCCTGCCTTGGACCATCATCTCTCTCCAAGCTCGATTTCCAGAAAGAACTCTGGATTTCACCTAGTGTGAACTAATACCCAGAATGCAAGAATGCTTTGCTGCATCTTCAACAGATTCAACTTGCAAGCGAGTTCCTAGGACTAAGTTCAGGAATTCTGCCAGACAAAGCGACCAAAAAGAACCTTCCCTGGACATTGATTCTGGACTCATGTAAAACCATCGCAGTCTTTGCCCTCAACCCCTTTCTTACCCTCATCCCTCTTATTTTATGAATGCAAAATGCAGCAGATGTTGAAAAACCCTATGTGTGCGCGTGTGTGCGTAAAATAAACCAACCCTCTTGGTTTACCTTACTCAGTAGTTTGGGTTATTAATAGAGGAATGGATGGGTTATTAATAGAGGAATGGATAACTCCAAAACTGAAGGGTTGTGAAAAATACGCTACCACTTATAAAGGGGAAAATCAAAAATCAAAAACACCTTTGTTTACTGACAGGTAGCGAGTGGAGAAATCAGGGCAGTTTAATCTTTCTCCGGTCTATAACAAGTTAAACAAGGAGCTCTGGTTTTGATTGCCTGATCTTTGTCTCTTATGCCAATGTACCTGGACTATATCTAAACCATTCCCTTTTTAAATGCCAGCCATCGGCAGGCAAAAAAATGTTGAACAATCTTAGATTCCAATTTACCCACAGCCAGATCTGTTCAAGCTGCTGAAATTAGCCCACCTCCACTTATGTATTTTTACTCTGGATTGCTCTTTTTTCCATATTGAGCCCTTGGTATCTGCCATAAGCTTCTGTTTTTTCTTAATCCTAACCTTAATGTCCCTTGACATTCAGGGTTCTCCAGACTCAGTCCCTTCCTTTGTCCTTATGGGAACATATTTGCCCTGTACTCTCACTATTTCTTTCTTGAAACCCTCCCACTGCTCTGGCACACTTTTATCTAAAAGTAGCTGCTGCCAGTCCACTTGGGCCAAATCGCATCTCATCTTCGTAAAATTAGCCTTTCCCCAGTTTAGAACTTTTTATTTCTGACCCAAACTTAACTTTTACCATAACTATCCTAAATTTAACTGAGTTATGGTCACCATCTCCAAAATGCTCCCCTACTGATATGCCTTCCACCTGCCCGTACTCATTTCAGAATATTAGGTCCAGAACTGCCAATCCTGCCCTTCTTTTAGCCAAGTCTTGGTCATAACTATGATATTAAACTCCCACATGCCTATCTGTGCCCTCAGCTCATCTGTTTCATTCCTCAGGCTCCTTGCATTAAAATATATTCCATTTAGCCTTGCTAAACTCACTTCTTTCTCATCTAGCTTATGTTTCCTCTGCCTTGCAGACTCACTTACTAGCATTTTAACTTCTCATTCCATCTCAGTTTCTCTTCCCTCTGAACTACTTTTCAGGATTCCATCCCCCTAACAATTTAGTTGAAATCCGCCTCAACAGCATTAGCAAACCTCCCCACAAGGAATTTGGTCCCATTCCTGTTAAGATGTCGCCCGCCAAACTCATCCACCTCCCCCAGAAATGGTCCCAATACCCCAGGAATCTAAAGCCCTCCTTCCTGCACCATCTCACCATATGTATGACCTAATAGTCATTATAGAGATGTGGCTGCAAGGAAACCAAAGCTGGGACTTGAATATCCAAGGACACAACATTCAGGAAGGATATGAAGCTGGGAAAAGATGGTCGGGCAGCTCTGTTAATTAAAGAGGGTATTAGTGCAGTGACAGACTACCATAGTTCTAAAGTTCAAGATGTCAATTCAGTTTGGGTGGAACTAAGAAATAGCAAGGGGCAGAAAACATTGGTGGGAGTTGTTTAAAGGGCAAACAGCAGTGGTAATGCAAATCACATTAAATTAGAGATGAGTATAACAAGGGTAATGCAGTAATCATGGATGATTTTAATCTACACATAGACTGGGTAAGCCTATTTAGTACTCATGTTGTGAAGGACAAATTCTTGGAATGTATACGAGATGGTTTTCTAGAGCCGTATGTTGAAGAAGCAACAAGATTCAGTATTGTGCATTGAAAAAGGGCTCAAAAAGCTTCTTTTAAAGGAGCCTTTAAGAATGAGTGACCATATGACAGAACTTTACATTAAGTTTCAAAGTGATGCAGTTCAATCAGAAACTGGTCTCTTAACTCTAAACAAAGGAAACAATTTAAACTATGAGGGGCAAATTGGCTCCGGTGGATTGAAAAACTGCATGAAAAAGTATGACAGTAGACAGGCTATGGCTAACATTTGAAGAATGAATACACAGTTTACAACAAAAATACATTATTTTAATGCACAAAAATCCAGCAAGGCAAGTGTTCCAAACATGGCTAACGAAAGAAATCAAGCTTTGAATCAGATGAAAGGAAGAGACATCAAGTTGCCAAAGAAAATGGTAAGCCCGAGAATTGGGAGCATTTTAGAACTCTGCAAAGGAGGACGTAGAAAAAGGTTAAGAAAAAGAAAATAAAGCGAGAGTAAACTAGTGAGAAATATAGAAACGGACTGTAAAAGCTTCTATCGGTATGAAAAAAGGAAAAGATGAGCAAAAACAATGTGGGTCCATTACAAGCAGAGTCAGGAGAATTTTTAATGATAAATAAGGAAATGGCAGAGAAACTAAACAAATACTTGGTCCATCTTCACAGAGGAAAATACGAAAAATCTCCCAGAAATAATGAGGAATCAAGGGACGAGTGTAAACATGGAACTACAAGTTATTAATATTAGTGAAACAAAGTACTACAAATTAATGAGACTTAAGGAAGATAAATTCCTTGAACCTGATGATTTACATCCCAGTGTTTAAAGAGGTGGCTGTAGAGATAGTAGATGCATTGGTGGTCATCTTTCAAAATTCTACACCGACTCTGGAATGGTTGCTGTAGATTGAAAAGCAGCAAATGTAACCCCATTATTTCAGAAAGGAGAGGGAGAGAAAACAGGGGACTACAGACCTATTAGCCTGATATCAGTAATCAGGAACATGCTAGAATCTATAATAAAAGGATGTGATAACAGGACACTTAAAAAATAATGGTAGGACTGGGCAGAGACAAGATGGATTTATGAAAGTGAAATAATGTTTGACAAACCTTAAGAGATTTTTGAGAATTTAACGAGCAGAATAGATAGGGGAGAACCAGTAGATATAGTATGTTTAGATTTTCAAAAAGCTTTCTAAAAGGTCGCACACAAGAAGTTAGTAAACAAAATTAGAGCACATGGCATTGAGGGGAATGTACTGACAAGGATAGAGAAAAGATTAACCAACAGAAAAGAGAGTCAGGGTAAATGCGCCATTTTCAGGTTGGCAGTTTGTGATGAGTGGAGTACTGCAAGGATCAGTGCTTGGGCCCCAGCTATTACACAGTCATAGAAGTCTACAGCACAGAAAAAGGCCCTTCGGCCCATCGAGTCTACGCCAGTCAAACAAGTACCTAACTATTCTAAACAAAAACAGAATTACTTGGAAAAACTCAGCAGACCTGGCAGCATCGGCGGAGAAGAAAAGAGTTGACGTTTCGAATCCTCATTCTCCGCCGATGCTGCCAGACCTGCTGAGTTTTTCCAAGTAATTTTGTTTTTGTTTTGGATTTAGAGCATCCGCAGTTTTTTGTTTTTATCTAACTTTTCTAATCCTATTTTCCAGCATGAGGCCCATAGTCTCGTATGCCATGGCATCACAAATGTACATTCAAATACTTCTTAAATGTTTTGAGGGTTTCTGCCTCTACCACCCTTTCAGGCAGTGAGTTCCAGATTCCCACCACCCTCTGGCTGAAAAAATTCTTCCTCACATCCCCTCTAAACCTCCTGCCCCTTATCTTAAATCTATGCTCCCTGGTTATTGATCCCTCCACCAAGGAGAAAAGTTCCTTCCTGTCGACCCTATCTATGCCACTCATAATTTTATACACCTCAATCATGTCCCCCCTCAATCTCCTCTGCTCCAGGGAAAATAACCCTAGTCTACCCCAATCTCTCCTCATAACTAAAACTCTCCAGCCCAGGCAACATCCTGGTAAATCTCCTCTGCAGTCTCTCCAGTGCAATCACATCCTTCCTATAATGTGGATTCCAGAACTGCATGCAATACTCTAGCTGTGGCCTAACAAGCGCTTTATACCGTTCCAGCAAGGCCTACCTGTTCTTATATTCTATGCCTCGGCTAATAAAGGCAAGTAACCCAAATGCCTTCTTAACCACCTTATCAAACTGTCCCGCTACCTTAAGTGGTGGACATGCGCACCAAGGTCCCTCTGATCCTCAATATTTCCCAGGGTCCTACCATTCATCGTGTATTTCCGTGCCTTGTTTGTCCTGCCCAAGTGCATCACCTCACAGTTATGCAGATTACATTCCATTTGCCACTGAACAGCCCATCTGACGAGCCCGTCTATATCCTCCTGTAATCCAATGCTGTCCTCCTCACTATTTGCCAGCCCACCAATTTTCTTGTCATCCGCGAACTTACTGATCAACCCTCCTCCATTCAAGTCTAAAACAATCCAATCTATATTTTTTAAATTCTAATTCGGCTACAACACACAAGGGTTTTTGTGCAGCTACCTGTCAGAAGGGTTTGCCACTGTCTGTTGGTTACATGTTGACAGAACTGTTTCAACTCTAAAGGGGATTAGAAGGGATTTACCTTCACAAAACATTGTCCGGTTTAAGACTACCTTCAGTAATCGTTCGTGAAATAATCTTAGCGATAAAGAATCAAGTGTAAAACATTTTCTTTGTAAACTCTTTTGGAGCTAATAGCATCCTTAACCCCCAACACACTATTTCTGATAACCAATCCCATTTTTATTTCATACAACTGTGATCATGAGAACACTTTTCTGACATGGCATAAACTGGGAATAACATTACAATACCCAAACTTGGTGTTTGAATGAAAAAAACACCATTACATTCATCTGCACTGGGTTTGAGACTACGTCCTCAAGGGCGATTAGAAGTGGTGAATAATTGGAAATCTTTTTAAATCTGTATATCTTTATGTTCTTCTCCCCCAGCTTTACTAAGTTGGCAAGGAAGGATAAACCAGCATCTCAACATCTCCAGGAACGAAATAACTTGGTCAACCAGTCGTAATGTAAACGTGGGTAATATCAGAAAGAATCCTTCTTTGGCTAGTTGCATATATTGTATAGTTCTCAAGAACTTCCAAGTTCAACAGGTGTCTTTATTTCTTTATTGAGCCATTTATAATGGGTGGTGATGTAGCAACAGTAATAAATGGGCAGAATAGTACAGGGGAGGGCGGGTGGGCAGATAGCACGCCCCGTCGCCCTGGAAACAATGTTCACATGGAGCCGACATGCTCCACACTGACATGCCCTGCAGCCATAAAGAGCTGCGGGGCAGACTAATGTGGCAGAGTTGGACTTGCACCCTTCATTGGGATGGAAGTACAATCTATATCAATAATTTGGGTGTGGGGATTAAATGTAATATTTCCAAGTTGACAGATGACACAAACTAGGTGGAAGTGTGAGTTTTGAGGAGGATGCAAAGATGCTTCAAAAGGATTTGGAGATGTTAAGTGAGTGGGCAAAAAATTGGCAAATAGAATACAATGTGAGGAAATGTGAAGTTTTCCACTTTGGTAAGAAAAACAGAGTACTTCTTAAATGGTGAGAGGCTAAGAAGTGTTGAACTTCAAAGGGGCTTGGGTGCACTTGTTCATGAGTTACTGAAAGCTAACATGCAGGTACAGCAAGCAATTAAGGTGGCAAATGACAAGTTGGCCTTTATTACAATAGGATTTGAGCATAGGAATAAAGGTGCCTTGCTGCAATTATATAGAGCCTTGGTGAGACCATACCTTGGGTACTGTGTGCAGTTTTGGTCTCTATACCCAAGGAAAGATGTACTTGCCAGAGAGGGGGGTGCAACAAAGTTCACCAAACTAATTATTGGGATGGAGCAGTTGTCCGATGAGGAGAGATTAACAGACTGGGCCTTTATTCTCTGGAGTTAAGAAGAATAAGTTAATCTCATTCAAACATACAAATTTGTTACAGGGCTTGACAGGGTAGAAGCAGGAAAGATGTTGCCCCTGGCTGGGGGGGGGGGATCTAGAAAAGCAGGGGACAGAGTCTCAGAATAAGGGGCAGGCCATTTAGGGCTGAGATTAGGAGGAATTTTTTCACTCAGAGGGTGGTGACTCTTTGGAATTTTCTGCCCCAGACAGCTGTGGGGGCTCAGTCATTGTGTATGTTCAAGATAGAGAGCGATAGATTTCTACATATTAAAAACATCAAAGGATATAGGTATAGTGCAGGAAAATGACCTTCGAGTCAAACATCAGCCATGATCCCATTGAACAGCAAAGCAAGCTCAAAAGGCTGAATGGCTTAATCCTGATCCTACTTGTTATGTTCTTATATTCTTATACATTACACAACCATTAACCAGCTGTTGACCACTTGGCAGAAGATTCTAACCCGACTCCTGTAAATTGGTTGCTTCTGAAATTTACTTGAAGAAATTTCTGTGGAATCCCTCTTTTTTCAGGATGAATCGGCACCAGTCCAAAATATTTATGATCCATACATGGCTTGTTAATATTTTCAGTGTATGAGTATAACATTCCATCAAATGTTTAATCACTTTTAACTACTTTTATAATCCTTAGCTCCATTCTTAGGAAAATTATTCAGCCAGGTTCTTTACAAATTAAATAAATAAATATCAACCAACAACTGTTCCATTCTAATAAGCCTCAATCAAAATATCCACCCTTAAGTGAAGATACATATTACTTTAAATCTGTCTTTGGCCTGGGGCTTTATAATTTCATACTTGTCTTATACTTTGATAACAACTGTCAGGATAAATACACCAACAGCATCCATACTTGACAGCCACATGAACCTGTATTCTTAAACAAAACAAATTTACTTCTGTCAGTTTCTCAATAACAGGATTCACAAGGTCCAGAATCACCTTGACTTTATACTGATCCATCTCCAATTCATTGTTCCAGTCAAGGTTTAGCTAAAATTAAGCATATTTTAAATTTGGTTGTACCACTGAATTATACAGGGTTAAAATAATCAACATGGAAGTGAACACCTCCAAGCAGCACTCTAGAATTCCACAAGTCCATTCTCAAATTCTACAGTGATTGTAGTCTAGCAAAAATGCACAAACATAATTCTTTCCAACTTCAATAATTCATTGTATTTCCTGTTGCAAATTCTAACATCTTAGGTTATGACAATGTTTAACTGAATCAAATCCTATAGAATCAAATCTCACAAAAATTTATAAAGCTGTATTACATTCGCTCCTGCTCACAATCTGAATTAGTCGTCAAACTTATCAATACTAATGTACCATAGTTATTTTGCTAATACGAAACATTAGCATATGGTTTACTAATGATGGAGTGTTATATCTTGTTATGCACAATGTATTATTTCTGTTGAATTGCAGCCACAAAGACCCAGTGTTAATTAATCACAAAAGTTAAGTTACAGTGTTGTTGCTTGGTCAGGAATTCTGCCAATTGCAACGAGTTGCAATTTCAGTGTGCAAGGAAAAGATACTTAGAATTCATAATCGTGATAAATGCAAATCGGTCTGACATCAGGATTGACAATGTACCATTTGTAACACACGACAGAAGAACTAAATCCTTCATGAATCAGTTGAACAGTAACCACACTAGACCACTGCATCTTTTCTATTTATTAGCTGCTCTTGCTTTGCATTGACAAGCCTGCTTTCGATTCAGTTAGCTAATATGATTAATTTTATCAGCTTTTGCCTTCAAAAAGGGAGAACTGAGTGCATTGTTAAGAGACTGTTAAAGTCAGAAATTTGGTGTACAGGTGGGAGGAGGAGTTGCTTTGTTCTTTTACAAACCTCCAATTATTAATATTAAAAGCTGAAGCATAAAGTACTTAAAATATTTGTTGACTAATTGGTGCAAACAAACTAAACGTAAATAACAAAATAATTTAGACCAAGACATGACAGAGCAGATTGCCTATCTGAAATACAGTACATGGTGTGGACAGCAAGACTATCCCTATTGGACAAATCCACAGTCAACGTCTTTGTATCCAATCTCTCCAGCTCAGAGGCATTGATCTGGAGAATAAGCTGGAGACCTTGGGTACATGTGTGAAGGAGAACAGTATCTGGACAGTTTGTTTCAGGCTTGATCACACCTGATCACACACGTGTGACTGTGTACAAAGTAAGAACCACCCAGGTGAGGTAGAGAAAGTGGAACCAAAGAAACTGATCCTAACCAACAGGTTCAATGTACTTGCAACCTGCGAGGTCAAGGTTAAAGACAGTCAGAATGACAGCCAGAATCCAGAACATGGCATTTTGGAGCAGATGGCTGTCCGAAGGAAGGAGAGGGAGGTGGAGGAAAGGAAGCCGAATATGGTAGTTCTGGGGGAATTCAATAAAGAGGGGGGCAGATAGCATTCGTTGTAAGCAGGCTCCAGATTCCTGCATGATTTGTTGTCCTTCACTCTGGCACCAGGTGGGCATCTCAAGCTGGCTTGGAAGGATACTGGGCAGGGAGCAGTGGCTCATGCTGTTGCAATCCCGGTTTGGACCAACAACATAAGAAAGATTAGACAAGAGGTCCTGGTTCAAGAGAACTAGGATCTCAGAACTAGATTTAAAGACAGAATCTCAAGGGTTATAAACTATGGATAATTACCCAAGCCAAGTGCAAATTGGCACAGGATAAAACAGGTCAGGGAGGTGAGCATGGCTGAAGAAGTAGTCTTGGAAAAAGGGGTTCCATTTCACTAGCACAAGTACCCGGATAAGGAATGACACCATTGGGACGGGTCAGGATCCTAGCAGAAACAGGGAGGATAGTGGGTGAAGACAAAAACGTCCGGAAATCCTTTAAGAAGAGGAATCATGTACACATCACAGTGCAAAGTGGCAAAGTCAAGGTAGCATGAGGGACTGGAAAATTGTAGTGCTTTTTATGATCTATCGTGAAATGTAAATTATTTTTAAAATTCATTTTTACAGGATGTAAGCATCGCTGGCTAGGCCAGCATTTATTGCCCATCCCTCGTTGCCCTTTAGCTGGTGGTGAGCTGCCTCCTTGAATCACTGCAGTCCATGTGGTGTAGGTACACCCACAGCACTGCTCGGGAGGAGGGTTCCAGGATTTTGACCCGGCGACACCGAAGGAGCAGTGATATATTACCGAATCAGGATGGTGAGTGGCTTGGAGGGGAACTTCCAGGTGGCAGTGTTCCCATGCATCTGCTGCCCTTGTCCTTCTAGATGGTAGCAGACATGGATTTGGAAGGTGCTGTCTAAGGAAGCTTGGTGAGTTACTTCAGTGCATCTTGTCAAATGGTACACACTGCTGCCACTGCTTGTCAGTGGTAGAGGGTGTGAATGTTTGTAGAAGGGGTACCAATCAAGCAGGTTGCTTTGTCCTGCATGGTATCAAGCTTTTTGAGTGTTGTTGGAGCTGCACTGCACCAGGCAAGTGGAGAGTATTCCATCACACTGCCGACTTGTGCCTTGCAGATGGTGGACAGACTCTGGGGAGTCAGGAGGCAAGTTACTCACCACAGGTTTCCAAGCTTCTGACTTGCTGTTGTAGACACTCTTATATGGCTAGTCCAGTTCAGTTTCTGGTCAATGGTAACCCCCCAGGATGTCAATAGTGCAGGATTCTACAATGTTAATGCCACTGAATGTGGTGACGTCCTGGAACTGGGATGACCGACCTCCAACAACCACAAACATTTTGCTTTGTGCTTGGTATGACTCCAACCAGTGGAGACCTTTGCCCCTAATTTCCATTAACTCCAGTTTTGCTCGGGCTCCTTAATGTCAAGGGCAGTCACTCTCACCTCACCTCTGGAGTTCAGCTCTTTTGTCCATGTTTGAACCAAGGCTGTTCTGAGGTCAGGAGCTGAGGGGCCCTGGCGGAACCCAAACTGGGCACCCGTGAGCAAGTTATTGCTAAGCAATTGGCGCTTGATAGTACTGTTGACGACCCCTTCCATTATTTTACTGATAATCAAAAGTAGACCGATGGGTCGGTGATTGGCCAGGTTGGGTTTGTCCTGCTGTGTGTATACAGGACATACCAAGACAATTTTCCACATAGCCGGGTAGATGCCAGTGTTGTAGCTGTACTGCAACAGCTTGACTAGGGGCACAGCAAGTTCTGGAACACGTCTTCAGTACCTTTGCCAGAATATTGTCAGGGCCCATAGCCATTGCACTATCCAGTGCCTTCAGCCATTTCTTGATATCACGTAGAGTGAATTGAATCGCTGAAAGCTGGCCTCTGTGATGCTGAGGGCCTCCAGAGGAGGTGCAGATTATCCACTTGGCACTTCTGGCTGAAGATCATTATAAATGCTTCAGCCTCATCTTGTGCACTGAAGTGCTGAGTTCCTACATCATTGAGGATGGGGATATTTGTGGAGCCTCCTCCTCCAGTTGTTTAATTGTCCACCACCATTCAAGACTGGATGTGACAGGACTGCAGAGCTCAGATCTGATCCGTTGGCTGTGGGATTGCTTAGCTGTGTCAATCACATGCTGTTCATGCTATTTGGTGCACAAATAATCCTGTGTTATAGCTTCACCAGGTTGACACATCATTTTTACATATGCCTGGCGCTGGTCCAGACATGTCCTCCTGCACTCTTCAGTGAACCACGGTTGATCCCCTGGCTTGATGGTAATGGTAGAGTTGGGTATATGCTAGGCCATGAGGTTACAGATTGCATTCGAGTACAATTCTGCTGCTGCTGGTGGCCCACAGCACCTCATGGATGCCCAGTCTTGATGTGCAAGATTTGTTCGAAATCTAGCCCATTTAGCACGGTGGTAGTGCCACACAACACGTTGGAGGGTATCCTCAATGTGAAGGCAAGACTTCATCTCCACAACGACTGTGTGGTGGTCACTCCTACCGACACTGTCATGAACAGATGCATCTGTGGCAGGCAGGTTGATGAGGATGAGGTCAAGTATGTTTTTCCTTCATTGGTCCCTCAACACCTGTCGCAGACCCAGTCTAGCAGCTAAGTCCAGCTCGGCCAGTAGTGGTGCGACCAAGCCAATCTTGGTGATGGACATGGAAGTCCCCCAGCCAGCATACATTCTTCTGCCCTTGCCACCCTCAAGTGCTTCCTCCAAGTGATGTTCAACATGGAGAAGCACTGATTCATGAGCTGAGGGAGGGTAATCAGCAGGAGGTTTCCTTGCCTATGTTTGACCTGATGCCATGAGACTTCATGGGGTCTGGAGTCGATGTTGAGGACTCACAGGGCAACTCCCTTCCGACTGTGCCACTAACTCTGCTGGATCTGTCCTGCACATGGTGATGTCTGGGACATTATCTGCAAGGTATGATGCCATGATGATGACTATGTCAGGCTGCTGCTTGACTGGCCTGTAAAACGCCTTTGCCAATTTTGTTACTAGCCCCCAGATGTTCTAAGGAGAACTTTACAGGGTTGGCTGGGCTGAGATTGCCATTGTCGTTTCTGGTGTCTCGGTCAACGCCAGATGTTCCGTTCGATTTCATTCCTTTTTTGAGACTTTGTAGCGGTTTGATACAACTGAGTGACTTGCTGTGGATCTGGAGTCACAGGTAGGCGAGACCAGGTAAACACAGCAGATTTCCTTCCCTAAAGGGCACTGGTGAACCAGATGGGTTTTTACATTTGACTTTTAATTAGAGATTTTTTTTGCCTTTGTCATTTCCGGTGCCTCGTTCGATGCCAGGTGGTCTGTCCGGTATTGCAGGCTAAACCAGGTGAGGGTGGCAGATTTCCTGATTTCCAGGTGTAGTGAACCAGATGGGTTTTTAATTGAATTCAAATTCCACCATTATCCTGGGTCCCTGAGTTACCAGTCCAGTGACAAAACCACTATGCCACAGCCTCCCCTGTTAATTGTATAAATTAAGGGTAAGGATAAACAGGTAGATGTCATTCATTATTTGAGCACACATAAAGGGATACCTATTGACACTGGGGTGCTGAGTAAGGCGAGGAGCTATACAATGTTTCACTTTGTGAATAAATCTAAATTGAGTAAAGATTGATTTCGGTCTTTTTCACGAAATGGCTGTAGAAGCTTGAAATAGGCCACTTCAAATGTATGGAATTATTAGACTTCAAGTGGGTAGAAATACTAGTTTTCCCTTTTTACCTTCTAATACTGTCAAGACTGTAGCATATGCACAGACAAACAAGTGTAGCTCAGTGACTGACTGAGTGCAGGAGACTCTTCCTGCCTTGCAAGAATTATCAAATTCGATTCTATAGTTGGGATAAACAAGTCATCATCATATCCATAAAGGGGACACCTTGTCGGGTAGGCAAGATAATGATTCATGTTTAAATCCTGGGCCAGGCATCCCAAGAAAACTATTATTGAATCAGGGACAGAGACTGAACAAAATTACTGCAAACAAGCTAACAGTAATGGAGAAATTAATGACCAATGACATGCAAGAGCAAAAAATCCCCAGAACCAGATGGTTTCCAAACCTTTGTTTTAAAAAGTAGGAGACAACATCAAAAATTCCCTGACTCTAACCTTCTGAGTTCGCTCAACTCAGGAACTATTGCATTAGATTGGAAAATTGTACCAGTCACTCCATTATTTAACAAAATGGAGAGGAGGAAATCAGGAAATTATATACCAGTTAGCAGAAAATGCTATTGGGAAATTACTGGAATCTATCATTAAAGATACCATGACTGAACACCTTGGAAAGTTTTCAGCTGATCAGACAGCAAGCCAGCACAGACTGTTAAGTGTAGGTCATGCCTGACGAATCAAACTGATTTTTTTTTTTAAACAAAGAAGTGGACAGGGGATGTCTATACTGGTATTTATATGGACTTCCAGAAGGCATGGGATAGAGTCCCTCAAAAAAAGGACAGCCAAAGTTGAATCTCAGGAAATCAACTGGTTAGGAAATTGGCTGAGCGGAAGTAAACAGTGAGCAGAAATAAGGGGAAGGTGCTTTAACTGGCAGGATGCAATTAGTGGTGTACCACAAGAATTGTGTTGGGGCCTCAATTATTCATTTTAATTCATTAATGACTTAGATGACAGGATTGAAAGCCACGCATTCAGTTTTGCCAATTGCTGAAGCTAAAACACAAAGCTAGCAACATTGTAATTTTACGCTTCCAAGTGCAGTGCTTACAAAGAAATATGAAATTAAGTGAATGAGCAAAACTGTGGCAAATGGATTTTAATGTGGAAAGAAGGGAATCCATCCAATTTTGGACCTAATAGAATAGAACAGGGCATTTTTTAAATGGTGAAAAGTTAGAAAAAGAAACTTGGGGGTCTCAGTACACAGATCATTAAAAAGCCATGGACAGGTACAGAAAATAACCAAAAAGGCTAATGAAATGGGGGCCTTGCTATCTGGAGGATTAGAATACAAGGGGGTAGAAGTCATGCTTCAGCTATACAAAGCACTGGTTCGACCACATTTGGAGTATGGTTGGCAGTTCTGCACATCGTACCTTTGGAAGGATATACTGGCTTTGTAGGGAGCGCAGTGTAACTTTACCAGAATGATACCTGAAATCCAAGAGTTAATCTACAAGGGGAGATTACACAAACTAGGGTTGTGTTCCCTGGAATTTAGAAGGTGAAGGTGATTTGATCACAGTTATCAAAATAATACAGAGGAACAGGTAGTGTGGTTAGAAAGAAACTGTTCTCACTAGCTGAAAAGTCTAAGACTGGGATATGTGCAGAGATCCAACAATTAGAGTCAAATGTTTCAGGAATGAAATCAGAAATCATTTCTTCACGCAAAGGGTGGTAGAAGTTTGGAACACTGTTAAACAAATGCTGTCACATCAATTTTTAGTTTTAAGACCGAGATAATACCTTTTGGCTAGAAAAAAAACTGATCAGCTATGACCTCACTTAAATAGAGAACAGGCTCAAGGGTCGAAATAGTTTGCTCCATTATGTTCCTAAACTTGAATGCCCTTTAAGATTCCAAGTAAGCTACTGGATAACATTGATCCACACTTGTGGTTTTCTCAACAAAAATTCCACTGGATTTGAGGTATGGCTAATTGTTTTCAAAGCCATGCCATCTACTCCCTGTGGCCTGTGTCTTCACTTGATGAAGATGGCATCCCTTAAAATGATTATTTTCCATTGCAGAACTAGCCTAAGAACACACAAAAATTATCAAAAGTGGTAAAAGCAGTCATTTTTATATAAAGTTCTGCAACAGTTTTCTATTTTTAAAGTTACCTTTTGAAAGGGCTTCTTTATATTTTTCCTTGGCTGTGGTGGCTTCTTTTGCTAACTGTCTGTAGGCAGACTTTAGCTTTTCAAGTTCGGTCCTTGTTACCTAAACATAATTAACAAAAAGTTGTGTGAAAAATTGGAAAATTTTATGTGCATAAGCTAAAACTCGGAATCCTGAGAAAACCAAAATGCTTCCACTTTGACGCAAATAAAAATTCCTCATTAGTTACAGTACTGATACAAGTGTTTTATATTTCACCTCAAACTGTTTCTACAAAAAAAAAAAGACTGTAATGATCTATGGAATTTACCCATTTTCCAAATAACAAGGCTTATTCTGGGTTTGTCATCTTCAAGTTCATCAAATTAGAAGACGCAAGTCATCTGTGGATTCTCAATCTGTTATGAAATGGTAGATGCTAACTGCCAGGCCGACCAAATCCCAAAGGGAAACTTAGTCAAGCTATCACAACGATTTTGCAATTTGCATTTATTACGAGGAGATATGTACACTGAAGTCAGAAGTAAAGAGTCCGCTGCCACCTTTGGAGATTTTAAAGATTAAATTAGAACACTTATTAGCAAAAGAAAAGATAAAATTACACACACAAGATTACAGTTACACAGTTAAACTTAGTCTTATAAATTTCAACTTAACGAGACTCTCGACTACATACCTCTTTCAGGCAACAGTCCAAATAGATTAATCTGTAAAACACCCAGTAATATTGCCACAAGCACCCCTGTTGCTCTCAGGGAGATATTTCATAGCTTCTCCCTCCCTTTCACTCAATAATGGAATTCCAAGGATTTTAACAAAACCTTGCACTCTGGAACAAGTAAACACTTCTCTGGGGTGGCTAGAAGCTGCTATTTCACAGTATACTCTTCAAGATCTCATATGGCCACTCCTCATACAGCTTTCAATCTACCCTTGAACATACTTTCTCCCTTTTGATTCTTTAAATCCATTGCTTCAAACTTTCTTCGAAACTCAAACTCTTCCAAATGTAAGATCTTTCATGTTTCCATCTTGTCTTTTCTTTTGTCAATAAAACATGATATCCCCATTGCTTGTTTATCTATGAACTCCTGAAAAATGCAAAAATTTTCCTTGTCACCTTCTACTTTCCCAAACAACCTCTCAACTTAGCTAAAAATGCAAATGTTAGCTTGTCCATTTCCACTTCAAAATGCTTGCTTACAAACAACCTCTTCAATGATTTAAACCTTGCAGTCTGACTGTCTTCAGTTTAATTAAACTAGTCAAACAAACACACACAAGCCTGCTTCAGTATCCCACAATAATAGTAAGAAAAAAAATATTTCCTTCACAAATCAGATTCAGCAGAACATGATTTGAATGAGGCATGGGATCAAACCTGTCAACTTCCTGAACTGTATTCCTATTATTCAAGAACGTTTGGATTCAACATTCTCTCCATGAAAAAATAAGAAAAACAGAACAAAGTGGAAACAAAAGGAGGGAATGAAAGATTCACATTTTTATAGAATTTTCCATGACCACAGGGCATCCCGAAGCCCTTTAGAGTCAAATAATCATTTTTGAAATGTAGTCACTGTTGTTATGTAGGGAACACGACAGCGATTTGCACACAGCAAGCTCAGACAAACAGCCATGCAATAACGACCACATTATCCATTTTTTAATGTTGACTGGGGGATAAATATTATCCAGGGCATTAGAGGTAATTGCCCTGCTTTTCTCCAAAATAGTATCTTTTAGGTTCGTCTGATGGGGAATTTAGAAACTTGGTTTAAAATCTCATTTGAAAGATGGCATCTCCCCTAGTATAACAACACCTCAGTGCCGCACTGGGATGTCAGCCTATATTTTTGTGCTAAATTTCTGACTTAGAGGTGAAAGTGCTACTAACTTAGCCACTGTTGACATGCACAAATAAAAAAACTGTCCCTAATAATATGCAAGAGGATTAGCATATGCCTAAATTAACTAAGATACATAAACAGCATACTATATTGAAATATTAAACCCAAAATGCTGATAAAAAGTGATCAGAGACAACCACATAGTCCAGATGCCTCTCCAGCCCACATAACAACCACTAGCTAGATGACAGAGGCAAATATTAGCTTCTGAACTTACGTGATGACTCCAAGAAATTAAAACCAGGTGAACACTGCCTAAGAGCAACAATTAATGGGGCTGAGTACAGTAACAACCATGTTGCCAATTATCACAGCCATGTTGTCTATTATTCTAGAGATACCTTTTCATTGATGCAAGTACACAATCTACACTTAGTACGTTCATACAACATTCAGTAATGAAGTAGTTGGTGCATGAAGTTAGGTTAGATGTTATCCAGTGGTCTAAAAGCAGATATTACTGGAATAGAGCTTCCACTGTAATAGTACAGAGAAGTTATGTAATTAAGTTGAAAGTTTTTCAGAGATTTAGCAGTTTCAGTGAGGAATTAATTTATATGCAAAACAGGACATTTTTTGTCTGTCAACGTCCATGAGAAACTTTATGCAATCTTGGACTTGCCAAGGCCTTGTGGACTATCTTTTTAAATTGTTTTAGCTTGCAAAATAAGGAGTTCAATCTATCTTTATGGGTCATATGCAGATTGAATCAAAGACTACCAACCGGCCCTTCTTTCAATCCATTTAGCTTTATGAACTCTTGATCAATCTCATGCAATGTTTAACAATCGGCATTATTCTGATGCCAAACCAAATAAAATAAAGGCAGAAGCCCTCACATTGCTCATAATGTACTATGGTGATGCAATTCAGACTGTCAATGGTCACTGTCAAGAGCTAGTCCAGTTCCCACTTAGCACTCACCTTGACAACTTGGAATTAGAATCTAAATCTCTGGAATTTTTTTGTACAATGGGGGATTTGATGGCGTTTGCCAGCAATTCCTTCAATCATTCCCTTCATTCAAGCCAATTAAGTTATATTTGAATAATTCCTCAGCATTCTCCCAAACAAGATTCATCAGAACAACTGGAGATTATGCAAAAATGCAGCCAACTGATCAAAAAGAAAAAGGTAGAAATTGGAAGTAAACTATCAGGGAAATATCGACTAGGGTTTCCCACTTCAACATTCGACAGCCACAAGTTCTAATAATGAGAAAAATGAACTGGTAGAAAATGACAAGTTAGCTAATACAGAAACATAAAACCTGACCAGATATGCAATACCAAGAGGTCATTAACAATTGAGATGCATCATCCGTGCATTCAATACAATTCTATAGTCCCAGAATGCTTGACCATGGCCCATCATAGTAGTTATTCTAATTTCCATCTTCCACAATTAATTTAAAAATTAAATTTGAAATGAAGAAGGGGAAGCTTTACATCCAAAACAAAAGGAAAAAAAGAAAAAAGTTGAGACTGGTTGCTTGAGTTTAAAGTTCATTTATGGGATGTGGGTACCACATGCGAGGCCAGAATTTATTGCCCATCCCTAATTGCCCTTGAGAAGGTGGTGGTGAGATGCCTCTTGAACTGCTGTAGTCCATGTGGTGTAGGTGCACCCACAGTGCTGTTAGGAAGGGAGTTACAAGACTTGGACCCAGCAACAGTGAAGGAGCCGTAAAATATTTCCAAGTCAGGATAGTAAGTGACTTGGAGGGAAACTTCCGGGTGATGGTGTTCCCATATATATGCTGCCCTTGTCCTACAAGATGGTAGTGTTTGTGGCCTAAGGACTTAGTGACTTCCTGCAGTGATTCATGTACATGGTACACACTACTACCACAGCTCATCAGTGTTGGAAGGAGTGAATGTTTGTGTAAGGGGCGCCAATCAAGCAGGTTTGTCCTGAACGGTGTTGAGCTTCTTGAGTGTTGTTGGAGCTGCACTCATCCAGGGAAGTGGGGAGTATTCCATCACACTCCTGATTTGTGCCTTGTAGATGGTGGACCGGCTTTGGGGAGTTAGGAGATGAGTTACGTGACGCAGAATTCCTAATCTCTGACTTGCTCTTGTAGCGACAGTATTTATATGACTAGTTCAGTTCAGTTTCTGACAATGAAAACCCCCAGGATGTCGATAGTGGGGGATTCAGCAACGGTAATGCTATTAAATGTCAAGGGGTGATGGTTAGGTTCAAGAACAGAATAAGCTTCAGCCCATTGACCACAGTAAACTATAAATGTGAAATTAAATGGTTAAAACTAGAAAGGCAATACACAAAAAGTCTGGGCTTGCCTTGTTATTCTGTAGCAGAGCACCAATCCCTGGTGTGGCTCAGCTCTTCTCACACAAGATTGACCCTGTCAGCCATAGCTGTAATGGTAGCACTTTAGCCCAAAGGCTGTGGGTTCAGGTTCCACTTCTGAGACTTTAGGCACAAAATATAGGCTGAATCGCCAGTGCACCACAGAGACAGCTACACCATCAGGGGTTCTGTCTTTCGGGTGAGACAATAAATGGAGGCCCCATCAGCCTATCAAGTGGAAGCAGAAGATCTGATGCCACTATTTTGAAGAGCAGAGCAGTTATCGCTCGTGTTCTGGTCAATATTTATCCAACCAACGTTCCTAAAACAGATTATCTGGTCATTACCACTTTGCTCTTTATGGAAGCTTGAGGTGCTGACAGGGGTTCCAGGTTTCTTATATTACAACAGTGACTGCACTCATAAGCCCTCTGGAGTGTTCCAAGATCGCAACAGCCAAATATGTATGCAGTATTTTTAATTCCTGTAAAAAAAAACCTAGATGCCACCTATAGATGACTTGGTGACAAGAATCTTCAGACATAGCCAAAGCCTAGTTAGCAACCAAAAGATATAGGAGCAGAAATTAGGCCATTCGGCCCATCGAGTCTGCTCCGCCATTCAATCATGGCTGATAAGTTTCTCAACCCCATTCTCCCACCTGCTCCCCGTAACTTTTGATCCCCTTACCAATCAACAACCTAATCTATCTTGGTCTTAAATACACTCAATGACCTGACCTCCACAGCCTTCTGTGGCAATGAATTCCATAGATTCACCACTCTCTGGCTAAAGAAGTTTCTCCTCATCTCTGTTCTAAAAGGTCTTCCCTTTACTCTGAGGCTGTGCCCTCGGGTCCTAGCCTCTCCTACTAATGGAAATGTCTTCCCCATGTCCACTCTATCCAGGCCTTTCAGTATTCTGTAAGTTTCAATCAGATCCCCCCTCATCCTTCTAAACTCCACTGAGTATAGACCCAGAGTCCTCAAACGTTCCTCATATGTTAAGCCTTTCATTCCTGAGATTGTTCTCGTGAACCTCCTCTGGACCCTCTCCAGGGCCAGAACATCCTTCCTGAGATACGGGGCCCAAAATTGCTCACAATATTCTAAATGTGGTCTGACCAGAGCCTTATAAAGCCTCAGCAGCACATCCCTGCTTTTATATTTTAGTCCTCTCCAAATATATGCCAACATTGCATTTGCCTTCCTAACTACTGACTCAACCTGCAAGTTAACCTTAAGAGAATCCTGGACTAGGACTCCCAAGTCCCTTTGCACTCCAGATTTCTGAATTCTTTCCTCATTTAGAAAATAGTCTATGCCTCTATTCTTCCTACCAAAGTGCATGACCTCACACTTCCCCATGTTGTATTCCATCTGCCACTTCTTTGCCCATTCTCCTAACCTGTCCAAATCCTTCTGCAGCCTCCCCACCTCCAATACTACCTGTCCCTCCACCTATCTTTGTATCATCTGCAAACTTAGCCAGGATACCCTCAGTTACTTCATCTAGATCATTAGTGTATAAAATGAAAAGTTGTGGTCCCAACACTAACCCCTGCGGAACTCCATTAGTCACCGGCTGCCATCCTGAGAAGGACCCCCTTATCCCCACTCTCCGCCTCCTGCCAGACAGCCAATCTTCTATCCATGCTAGTACCTTGCCTCTAACACCATGGGTTCTTATCTTACTGAGCAGCCTCCTGTGCTGCACCTTGTCAAAGGCCTTCTGGAAGTCCAAGTAGATAACATCCATTGGTTCTCCTTTATCTAACCTACTCGTTACCTCCTCAAAGAATTCCATCAGATTTGTCAGGCGTGACCTCCCCTTGATGAAACTACGCTGACTTTGCCCGATTTTACCATGCACTTCCAAGTATACTGAAATCTCATCCTTAATAATGGACTCTAAAATCTTACCAACAACCGAGGTCAGGCTAATCGGCCTGTAATTTCCCGTCTTTTGCCTTACTCCCTTCTTAAACAAGGGGGGGGTGACAGATGAAATAGACGGCTCCCTGGTTGTGACCATCCACATCAGCCTAAATGGTGAATCGACCATTAGAATATTCATTCATAAACTCAGAAAAAGAATTCTAAAAACTGCAACTTCCAGGCATACTAAAATTAGAAGGTAAATATGTGAATTATTTTCAAAATGTTATCGCGACACATGTTGATAGTGACATGCATAGGGTAGTCCTATCACTGCAATGTTATGTATTTTCCTAAGACGTGTGTGAAACAGTGCAAGTGTGCAAAAATTAGGCAGTTCTACCAAGAGGAACAGGAAATATATTTTTGCTTTATTTGTTAGTACCAAATATATAATGATTATGCAGTCAAAAATTTAGTTATTAGACAAAGTTGATCAAATCTGAGAATAGCATGCGACATTAATAATTTTTGCTGGTTATTGAGGTGTACCAGTTAAGGGCAAAAAGATCCTTGGCTTGAATGACTGGCCAAAGAAAAAGAGTACAAAAGAAAGAAGGTCACAATGAAGATAGCTAGAAGCTAAATATCTCACAAAGGATGGAGCTCACAACAGACTTGCAGTAAATCAAACGAGGTGCAGAAAGTCCAATTTGGGAACTATCAAATTATCAGTGGTTGGGAAAGCGTCACAGTTAGATCATAATGATTTATCTCCCCTACAAAATGTAAAAGATAGGGCAAATGATAGCAACAGTAAGAGCCGAATTAAAGGTAGCATAGTGATAATGTGACCAGATTAGCAATCAGAGGCCCGGACTAATTCTGCAGTGACCCAATTTCATGGCAGCCGGAGAGAATTTAAACCCAAACAATTAAATAAATCAAGAATAAAAAGTTAGATTCAGTAATGGCAACAATGAAACTACAGAATTGTCGTAAAAATACTATGTGGCTCATTAAAGTCCTTTGGGAAAGGAAAGCTGCCATCCTTACTTGATTAGGCCCAAATGTGACTCCAGAACCACAGGAATACAGTTGACTCATAGCTGCCCTCGAAGATAGCCTAGCAGCAGCTCAATTATATTCAAAAGTTATGAAAAAGTCTAATAAGAATAAAATAGGCTGGACCAGCCAGGCGTGACAGACATCTGACATGATGCAGGCACACCTAGCCCTGTCAACCCCACAAAGACCTTCTCATTGACATCAGGGGATCTGTGCCAAAATCAAGAGAGCTGTTCCATAGACGAGGCAAGCAACAACTAACAGTCATACTCGCATAACCATACCTCACAGCCAATGCCCCAGGCTCCTCACTCACCATCCCTGAATATTTCTTTTTCCCACCAGCAAGGCAGACCCAGGAGAGATGGCTGCGCAGTGACATACTGTCACAAGAACTATCCCAGGTGTCCCCAATGTTGACTCCAAATCCCATGAAGTGTCATGGCATCAGGCCAAGCATGGGCAAGGAAACCTCCTGCTGATTACCACCTACCACTTTCCTTAGCTAATGAATCAGTACTCCTCCGCGTTGAACACCATTTCAAAGACACAGTGAGGGTAGCAAGGGCACAGAATGTACTCCAGGTAGTGCTTCAATGCCCACCAGATAGCACCACTACAGTCTAAACTGGTCAAGCCCTGAAGGACATATCTGCCAGACCAGGCCGAAGGCAAGTGCTAAGAGACCCAACACCAGGAAAAAGTCTACTTGACCTTGTCCTCATCAAACTGTTGCAGTATTAGAAGTGACAACCATGTCATCATTGTGGAGACAAAGTACTTTTTTCATACTGAGGACACCCTCCATCGTGTTTGAAATGCAGGCATTACAGGAGATTCCATAGATAGGAGTCAGACAGCCATTTCTGCAACATTGTGAGTCCTGCATGGTGTGTCACCTTCTAGGTGCCAGGGTAAAGGACATCACAGAAAAAGTACAGAATATTCTGCAGAGGGAAGAGAGAGTCAGAAGTTGTGGCGCACATAAATACCAATAACAGATGGGCAGGTGTTGAGGTCCTATACTCAGACTTTAAGGAACTTGGCAGGAAGCTAAACGGAGGACTTAAAAGATCGTAATCTCTGGATTACCATCTGTCACACAGCAACAAAGGTAGAAATAGGAAGACTGGGAAGATAACTGCATGATTTGAGGCGTGGTGCTGAAGGAAAGACTTCAGATTCTTGCAGCACTGGGATCTATTCTGGGGCGGAAGGCACCAATTCAAAAGGGACGTGTTGCACCTCAATAGGACTGGGACTTTGGTGAATAAGGTTGGTGAGCTTGTAGCTCACATACCATGTAAGAATGTGATATTGTGGCATTAATGAAAACATGACATAAAAAAAGGTGAGGACGAGCCATATAATATTCACAGGTACAAAGAGTGCATTAAAGTTAGGGAAGGCAAATAAGCGAGATAGGGAAGCAATATTGATTATGGAACACATTGAAGCTTGGAGAGTGTGTGCCCTTCAGAGGTCAAGATCAGAATCTATTTTGTTAAGCGCTGAGAAGCAAAAAGGGTTTGTGTGATCACACGATGGGGGGTATTGTCTCGGTCCCCAAATAGTGAGGTAGATAGAGGGGAAAATCATCAGGGGAAATCATAGATGTGCAAAAACTATAGGTGGGTGATATTAGGGACTTTAATTACTATAACACTACCTCAATTAATATTTGGGTAAAGGGAAAGGGGGAGGGATTTCTGAAGCCTGTTCAGGAAAATTTCCTTGAGCAGTATGTTCTTAGTCCGACTAGGAAGGAGGCATTGCTCTTTCTGGGGAATGAAGTGGGCCAACTGGACAAAGTGTCTGTGTGGAGGAACACTTGGCTAAGTGTGATCATGGCATCAAAATGCTTCTGCTAGTAATAAAGTACAGCAAGAGCCAATCTAAACAAAAATAAAAATACCTGCAAAAACTCAGCAGGTCTGACAGCATCTGCGGAGAGGAAGACAGTTAACATTTTGAGTCCATATGACTCTTCAACAGAACTAAGGAAAAATAGAAGAGAGGTGAAATATAAGCTAGTTTAAGTTGGGGGGGGGAGCGCAATGTGTGGTGGGACAGGTTGAGCTGGATAGGGGGCCAGTGATAGGTGGAGATTGCCAAGAGATGTCATAGACTGTCTAAAAGGACAAAGAGATGTTGACAGTGGTGATTTTGGTAAGAAATGTGCTAAGAGGTGACATGAAGGGTGGAAAGCAGGACAAGCAAGGTACAGATAGCCTAAGTAGGGGTAGGGTGGGGGGAAGGGATCAAAACAGGCTAAAAGGTAGAGATAAAAAAATGAATGGAAATACATTTAAAAATAATGGAAATAGGTGGGAAAAGAAAAATATATATAAATTATTGGAAAAAAAGGGGGATCGGAAATGGGTGGGGATGGAGGAGAGAGTTCACAATCTAAAATTGTTGAACTCAATATGCAGTCCGGAAGGCTGTAAAGTGCCTAGTCGGAAGATGAGGTGCTGTTCCTCCAGTTTGCGTTGAGCTTCACTGGAACATTGCCGCAGGCCAAGGACGGACATGTGGGCATGAGAGCAGGGTGGAGTGTTGAAATGGCAAGTGACAGGGAGGTCTGGATCATGCTTGCGGACAGACCGGTGTTCCGCAAAGCGGTCACCCAGTCTGCGTTTGGTCTCTCCAATATAGAGGAAACTGCATTGGGAGCAGCGAATGCAGTACACTAAATTGGGGGAAGTGCAAGTGAAATGCTGCTTCACTTGAAAGGAGTGTTTGGGCCCTTGGACGGTGAGGAGGGAGGGGGAAGTAGCGGGGGAAAGTAAAGGGGCAGGTGTTGCAGCTTCTGTGGTTGCATGGGAAGGTGCCATGGGAGGGGGTTGAGGTGTAGGGGGTGATGGAGGAGTGGACCAGGGTGTCCCGGAAGCAACGATCCCTGCGGAATGCCACCGAGGCGGGGGAGGGGTGGTTTGAAGGGAAGATGTGTTTGGTGGTGGCATCATGCTTGAGTTGGCGGAAATGGCGGAGGATAATCCTTTGAATGCGGAGGCTAGTGGGGTGATAAGTGAGGACAAGGACAAGTGAGGACAATCTAAAGCTGTACTTTTAAACTGGAAAAGGGCTAACTTCAATGGAATGAGGGGGGAATCTAGCCATGGTAAAATGGAACCAAACTTTGACAGGAGTAACTGTAACAAGCAATGGATGATCTTCAAGGAGATGTTTCAAGTACAGGCTAGATACATTCCAACAAAATGTAAAGGCAGGGCTTCTTGGATGACAAGTGAGATAGAAAATATGGTGAAACAAAGGGAAAAAAGGGCACATGATGCATGTTAGGTGAATTCGGTGCCAAATATAAGAAGTTGAGAGGGAAAGTGAAATGGAAAATAAAACTAACAAAAGAAAGAATTTGAGAATAAAATGACAGCTCACATAAAGCAGACCCCAAAATTCTTATATTGGCATCCAAATTCCATGCCGGTGGTAAGAGGTGGGATGGGAATACATAGGGACAAAGAAGGCAATATATGCCTGGTGAGACAACACAAGACTAAAATATTTCATCAGTACTTTGTATCAGAAGTGTGATGAACATTTTAATCGCAGAAAATGGTTCATCTTCAAGGGCTATGACGATTCCGGAAGAATGTGTGTTTTAAAAGACACTGTTCCTTAATGGGTTAATGCAAGAACTCTAATTGCTTTTCTTGAAAGAGACAAACATCCATTTACAAGAAAAGGTAATCAAGCAGTTGTAAAGAACTGGACTGTGTACAGAAGGGGTCACATGGTAGTTCAGGGCTCTGGAAATCAAAAACCATGCCTGGAACTGTGTTTAAATGTTAGTTTTGCTTTGAGAAGATGGAGGAAGACAGCAGCTTTTTGCAGTACAGGGCCAGTCCACAGCCAGAAGTGAATATAAGGTGCTTCCAAATTGCTCTGCATGCTGGAATCGAGTACCTGCAGGTGTCTCTCTAGTAAGCCTTAAAAGCGGTGCAAGAGTCACCGATTGTTTCATGGATCAGCGGCGAGAGACGAACCGCATAAGCTGGACACCAACTGAGCTCAGTGCAGACTTGGAGTTTGGTGAGAGGGGGAGTTCGGTGAAGTGGGGTGGGGTGGGGTGAAGGAGGTGTTCCTTTCCTTTTTCTATCTTTCTCAATCCGTAGGATTTGATTCTTACTCCACTACAGGGAAAGAAGTTCGCTGGTTAATGCCTGGTTGGGGAAGCAAAAAGGTATGTAGGGTTAGTAGGGGCAGTACAGCGAGGGTGGATTGACACTGTTCTCTGTCACAAAGAGCGAGAGTCCAGACGGCTGTGCTGCCAGCCCAGTGCTTGGGTTCAGGACATCTGTTCAGGGCTGGAGAAGAACTTGCAGAAGGAGAAGGAGGATCCAGTGGTCATGGTCCATGTAGGTATCAATGACAGTCAGGATGAGGAGCTAGGCACCAAATTAAGAAACAGAGGTAATAATTCCTGGATTATTACCTGAGCCACGTGCGAATTGACATAGGACAAATGAGAAAAGAGAAATGAATGCATGGCTCAAACCTTGGTGTGGGAGAACTGGGTTCCAGTTTGTGGGGCACTGTTACCTGTATTGGGGAAAGTAGGACCTGTACAGTTGGGAATATCAAGACCTGAACCGTGCTGGGGCTGGTGTCCTCACCAGCCTCATAACTAGGCAAGTAGAGAGGGTTTTGAACTGAATAGTGGGGGCAAGGGATCAAAATTGGGAAGATGTGGTAAAGCAAAGAGTAGAGACAAGACAAGAAAGATATTCATATGGGAAATGATAAACTGACTGCGGCCAGAAGGGACAGAGTACAAATCTGGAAGTAAATCAACAGATCAGGTTAGATGCTACAAAAATAATTAAAGGATAAAGCTAAAGGCTCTGTATCTAAACAGATGTAGCATTCGAAACAAAGCAAATGAACCGATAGCACAAACAGAAATAATTAAGTACGATCTGATAGCCATTACAGAGACATGGCTACAGGATGACATAGATTGGTACCTGAATATCGAAGGAGATGTGACAGTTGGGAAGGACAGGAAAGTTAGGAAAAGGTGGAGGGGTGGCTCTGTTAATTTATGATGGTATTTGTATATTTGAGGGATGACCTAAATTCAGAAAACTAGGATGTATAAGCAGTTTGGGTTGAGATGAGAAATGATAAAGGCACTTGTGGGAGTGGTGTACAGGCACCCTAACTGTAAATACACAGTAGAACAGGGTATAAAAGAGATGATGGGAGCTTGTCAGAAAGGTACAGAAATAATCATGGGGGATTTTAACCTACATGTAGACTGGAAAAATCACATGGGCAAAAGTACCATAGATGAAGAGTTCATAAAATGTTTTTAAGGATAGTTTCTTAGAACAGCACATTCTGGAGGAAACCAGAGAGCAGGTTATACCAGACCAGATACTGAGCAACGAGATAGGATTAAATGGTAGCCTCAGTGAAGGCACCCCTAGGTAGCAGCAATCATAATATGATTGAATTTTACATCCATTCTGAGGTAGAAACAAGTGCATCCAAGGCTAGTATTTTAAACTTAAGTAAGGGCAACGAAGAGAGGATTAAAGCAGAGCCAACCAAAGTGAACTGGCAAATGAAGTTAAGGGATAGGTCATTAGAGGTTCAGTGGCAGACATTTAAAGGGATATTTGAGAATACACAGAATATATACATTCCAACGATAAAGAAAAATTCCAAGGGGAAGGCCCACTATCCGTGGTTAACTAAAAACATTAAAGGTAGTATCAAACTTAAAGGAAAAGCATATAATTACGCAAAGACAGGTGGCCAGTCAGAAGATTGGAAAGAATATAAACAGCAAAGAGTGACAAAAAAGTTTATAAGGAGGGAAAAATTAAGAGTTCAAGAGAAAGCTATCTAGTAATATAAAGACAGATAGTAAAGAGATTCTAGAGATACTTAAATAAGAAAAGAATAAACAAAGTGAAGGTTTGTCCTATAGAAAGTGCATCTGGTGAATTGACAATGGAAAGCAGGAAGATGGCAGATGAAATAAACAGGTATTTTGCTTCGGTCTTCACTACAGAGGACACAACTGACATCCCGGAAATAGCAGATGATCAAGAAATGGAACGGAGGGAGAAACTCAGGAAAATTACAATCACCAGGGAAGTGGTATTGAGTAAATTGTTGGGGCTGCGGGCTGACAAATCCCCATGCCCGGATGGACTCCATCTTAAGAAGTGACCAGGGAGATAGCTGATGTATCGGTTTTAGTTTTCCAAAATTGCCCAGATGCAGGGAAGGTTCTATTAGATTGGAAAACAGCAAATGTAACTCCTTTATTCTAAAATTGAAGGTAACAGTAAACAGGAAACTACAGGCCAGTTAGCCTTACATCTGATAGGGAAAATGTTAGAAGCCATTATTAAAGATGTGACAGCAGGGGACTTAAAAATATTCAAGGCAATCAGGCAGAGTCAACATGGTTTTGTGCAAGGAAAATCATGATCAATTTATTGGAGTTCTTTGAAGGAGTCACATATGCTATGGATAAAGGGGAACTGGTGGATGTACTGCATCAAATGCCTTCTGGAAATCTAAGTGAAGTGCCAGGTCAAAGGTTATTGCGGAAAAGAAAAGAAAATAATGCTGTTGCAGGTAATATACTGGCATGGATAGAAGATTGACTAGCTAACAGGAAACAAAGTTAGCATAAATGGGTCATTTTCTGGTTGGCAGAATGTGAGGAGTGGTTTGCTACCGGGAACAGTGCTGGGGTCTGAACTTTTTACAATTTATATCAATGGCTTGTATGAAGGGACCGAAGGAATGGTTGCTAAATTTGCTGACCACACAAAAGGAGGTAGGAAAGTAAATTGTGAACAGCACATAAGAAAGATACAAAGGGACGTAGATAGTTTAAACGAGTGGGGAAAGATCTGACAATTGAGTATAATGTGGACAAATGTGAAATTGTCCATTTTAGCAGAAAGGATAGAAAGAAAGGTTAATATCAAAAAGGTGAGATTGCAGAGGTGAATTTAAGAGGGATCTGAGCACCCAGGTGCTTGAATCGTAAAAAGGTTAGTGTGCAGATACAGCAAGTAATTAGGGAAGCTAACAGAATGTTGTTGTTTATTGAGGGGAATTGATCACCAAAGTACAAACACAGACATAGAAGCTTAGAAAACTGGAGTAGGAGTAGGTCATTCAGCCCTTGGAGCCTGTTCCTCCATTCAATATGATCATGGCTGATCCCCGATGCCATACTCCTGCATTCTCCTCGCACCGCTTGATGCCTCCAGAGTCCAGAAATCCATCTATTTCCTTCTTAAATATGTTAAGTGACTTGGCCTCCATTGCCTTCTGTGGCAGAGAATTCCATAGGTTCACCACCCTGAGTGAAGAGATTTCTCCTCATCTCAGTCTGAAGTGGTCTGTCCTGTATCCTGAGACTGCGACCACTTGTTCCAAATCCACCCCTCCGCTCCCCCCCACCCCAACCAGCCAGAGGAAATGCCATCCCTCTCAGAATTTTAGATGTTTCAATGAGATCTCCTCTCACTGTTCTCAGCTCCAGTGGATACAAGCCAAGTCGGCCCCATCTCTCCTCATACGACAATGCTGCCATCCCAGGAATCAGTCAGTCAGTCTGGTGAACATTCGCTGCACTCGCACTATGGCAAGTATATCCTTTCTTAGGTAAGGAGGCCAAAACTATACACAATACTCCAGGTGTGGTCTCATCAAGACCCTGTGCAGCTGCAGTAAGACATAAGAAAATAAGAACAAAAGAGCAGAAGAAATAAGAGCAGGAGTAAGCCATTCAGCCCATCAAGCCTGCCCCACCATTCAATAAGATCATGGATGATCTGCCCCAGGCCTCAACTCCTCTTTCGTGCCATCTCCTCACAGCCCTCACTTCCAGTCATCTAGCCTCCGCAACTCTGAGGTAGAGAACTTCAGGCATTCACTACCCTCAGAGAAGAAATTCTTTCACATCTCAGTTTTAAATGAATGTTCCCTTATTCTGCAACTATATCCCCAGATCGAGGTTCCCCCACTAGTGGAAACATCTACCCTTTCAAGCCCCCTCAGAATATTGCAAATTTCAATAAGATCACCCCTCATTCTTCTAAACTCTATTGAATAAAGGCCTAACCTGTTTAACCATTCTTGATAAGTCAACCCATTCATCCCAGGAATCAGCCGAGTGAATCTCTTTTGAACTGCCTCAAATGTCAGTATATCCTTTCTTAAATACAGGGACCAAAACTGTACATAATACTCCAGGAGAGAACTCACCAACACTCTGTACTCCCCTATTTTTAAACTCCAACCCTCAAGCAATACAGGCCAAAATTCCATTTGCCTTAATTACTACACCACCTGCAAGCTAACTTTTTGCATTTCATGCACAAGAACACCCAGATCACTCCGTGCTGCACTTTTTTGGAGTCTCTCTCCAATTAAATAAGAGCCTGCCTTTTGATTTTTCCTACCAAAGTGTATGGCCTCACACTTTCCTACATTAAATTCCATCTTCCAAGCTTTTGCCCACTCACTCCACCTGTCTATATCCCCTTGCAAATTCCTTATGTCCTCATCACAACATGCTCTCCCACTTATTTTTGTATAAACAGCAAATTTGCATACATTACAGTCTGCCACCTCCAAATCATTAATATAGATAGTAAATAATTGAGGCTCTGGGACTGCCCTTGTGGCACTCGACTAGTTAAGTCTTGTTCAGGTTAAAAAATCCTGACTCTCAGTCTTGTGTGTTAACCAATCCATGGTAATACAATACTCCCAATACCGTGAGCTCCTATCTTGTGCATTTTATGTGGCACCTTATGTGGCACATAACCTATATGTGGCACCTTATCGAATGCCTTCTGGAAATCCAAATACACTACATCTACCCATTCCTCTTTATTAACTCTGCTTGTTATATCCTCAAAGAACTCTGGCAAATTTGTCAACCATGATTTCTCTTTCACAAAACTATGTTGACACTGTTTGATTGCGTTAAGCTTTTCTAAATGTCCGGCTATTTCTTCCTTAATAACATTTTCCCCAACGACAGATGTTAGGCTGACTGGCCTATAGTTTCGTGCTTTTTGTCTCCCTCCCTTCTTGAACAGGGGCATCACATTAGCGGTTTTCCAATCCGCTGGGACCCTCCCGGAATCCAGTGAGTTCTGGAATATTTCGACCAATGCCTCCACTACCTCTGCAGCCACTTCCTTTAAAACCCCTGGATGCAGGCCATCAGATCTTGGCGGCTTGTCTGCCTTTAGTCCCATTCATTTCTCAAATACTTGGTCCCACATGATAGAGACTGTTACAAGATCTTTCCTCCCATTAACTCCTCACTTATCTGATATTTTTAGAATATTTATAATGTCCTCCACTGTGAAGGCCAATGCAAAATATTGATATAAATTATCTGCCGTTTCCCTGTTCCCTGTTATCAATTCTCCGGTCACATCCTCCAAGGGTCCCACACTCACTTTAGCAACTCTCTTCATATACCCGTAGAAGCTCTTGCTGTTTGTTTTAATATTTCTTGTCAAATTGCTTTCATAATCAATTTTCTCCCTTTGGTTGGCTTTTTAGTCATCCGCTGCTGGTTCCTAAAAAAATCTCAATCCTCTGGCCTACCATTAGTTTTCGTTACTTTGTATGCCTTAGTACTCTCCTTGACCACCTTTGTTAACCACAGGTGGTTCATCCTTCTTATCGAGTCCTTCCTTTTGACCGGGATAAATTTTTGCTGAGCGTTATGAAGTAACTGTTTAAATGTCTTACACTGCTCATTCACTGACCTTCCCCTTAGTCTATTTTTCCAGCCTGCTTTAGACAACTGTTTCTTCATACCTCTGTAACTGCCTTTATTTAAGTTGAGGACACTGGTTTGAGATCAGAGTTGCTCACCCTCAAAATGAATTTGAAATTCTACCATGTTGTGATCACTATCCCCTAGAGGATCCTCAACTACGAGATTTCTTATTAATCCTACCTCATTACACATTACTAGACCTAAATTAGCCTGCTACCGGGTCAGTTCTGCAACATATTGCACTAAGAAACAAAATCTGATGCACTCTACAAATTAGTCTTCCATGTTACCCCTGCCAATCTAATCCGTCCAGTCAATATGCAGATTAAAATCACCCATGACAATTGTAATGCCCTTCTTACACGCCTCCCTTATTTCCCGATTTACACTTTGTCCTACAGTGAGGCAACTCTTCCGGAGCCGACAGACGACTCCCCCCCATGACTACTTCCCCTTGCTATTCCTTATTTCCAGCCTAACTGATTCCACATCACAATCTATTGCACCTATATCACTACTCTCCACCACACTGACACCTTTCTTTATTAACAAAGCGACCCCACCTTTTTTTTTTGCCTTTTTTCCTGAACATCGTACACCCTTGAATATTGAGTTCCCAGTCTTGATCACCGTGCAACCATGTCTCTGTAATTGCTATTGTGTCATATCCATTTATTTCTTGGGAAGTCAACTCATCTATCTTGTTACAAATGCTGCGTGCATTCAGGTAAAGAGTCTTAAGCTTTGACTTTTTACCATTATTACTCATTCTGGTTCTAATTTCTGCTGCACGCTTCTGCTTATATTTCCTGCCCCTTCCCGCCTCACTTCAATTATCATTCGCCTCTTCACTACCATTCACCTCTGCTTTCATTTCTTTTTGGTTTTTGAAACCTCTCTTCAACTGAGCCCACCCTCCACCCACCAATTAGCTTAAAGCCCTATCTACAACTCTAGTTCTACAATTCCCCAGGGCACTTGCCCCAGCATGGTTCAAATGAAGCCCGCCCCAATGGAACAGCTCTCTCCTTCCCCAGTACTTGTGCCAGTGCACCATGATTCAGAACCCATTTCTTCCACACCAATCTTTGAGTCACGCTGTTAGCTCTCTAATCTTATTTATCCGATGCTAATTTGCACGTGGCTCAGTTAGGAATCCGGGGATTATTACCTTGGTGTTCTGTTTTATAATTTAGCCCCCAGTTGTCCCTCAGCAGAACGTCTTTCCTGCTCCTACCTATGTCATGGACCATGACAACTGGATCCTTCCCCTCCCACTCCATGTTCCTCTCCAGCCCAGAAGAGAAGTCCTTAACCTTGTCACCAGGTAGGCAACATAGCCTTCAGGACTCTCTGTCTTTGCTGCAGAGAACAGTTATCTATTCCCCTCATTACGCTATCCGCTATTACGACTACATTTCTCTTTTCTCCCCCCGGGTTAAATGGCACTCTACACCACGGTGCTCTGGTCAGTTCGCTCATCCTCCCTGCAGTCTGTGCCTTTGTTCACATCAGAAGCAAGACCCTCATACCTGTTGGATAAGGGCACTGGCTGATGTTCCTGCAAAGCTAAATTCTGGATCCCCATACCTGCCTTACAGAATCACAAAGTGCAGAAGAAGCCCTGCAGCCCATCAAGTCTGCAGCTACACGTGAGAAACACCTGACCTACCTACCTAATCCCATTTACCAGCACTTGGCCCTTAGCCTTGAATGTTATGACATGCCAAGTGCTTATCCAGGCACTTTTTAAAGGATGTGAGGCAACCCGCCTCCACCACCCTCCCAGGCAGCACATTCCAGACCGTCACCACCCTCTGGGTAAAAAAGTTTTTTCCTTACATCCCTCCTAAACCTCCTGCCCCTCACCTTGAACTTATGTCCCCTCATGACTGACACTTCAACTAAGGGGAACTGCTGCTCCCTATCCACACCCCTCAATCTTGAACACCTCGATCAGGTCATCCCTCAGTCATCACTGCTCCAACAAAAACAACCCAAGTCTATCCAGCCTTTCTTCATAACTTAAATATTTCATCCCAGGCAACATCCTGGTGAATCTCCTCTGCACCCCCTCCAGTGCAATCACATCCTTCCTCTAATGTGGCGACCAGAACGGCACACAGTACTCCAGCTGTGGCCTCACCAAGATTCTGTAAAACTCTAACATGACCTCCCTACTTTTGTAATCCATGCCTCGATTGATAAAGGCAAGTGTCCCAAATGCCTTTTTCACCTCCCCACTAACTTGCCCCTCCGTCTTCAGAGATCTATGGACACACACACCAAGGTCCCTTTGTTCCTCAGAACTCCATAGTGTCATGCCGTTCATTGAATAGTTCTTTGCCAAATTACTCCTTCCAAAGTGTATCACCTCACACTTTTCAGGGTTAAATTCCATCTGCCACTTATCTGCCTATTTGACCATCTCGTCTATATCTTCCTGTAGCCCAAGACACTCAACCTCACTGTTAACCACCCGGCCAATCTCTGTGTCATCCACAAACTTGCTAATCCTACCTCCTACATAGTCATCTATGTCGTTTATATAAATGATGAATAATAGGGGACCCAGCACAGATTCCTGTGCTACACCACTGGACACTGGCTTACAGTCACTAAAGCAGCCTTCTGTCATCACCCTCTGCCTCCTACAACTAAGCCAATTTTGAATCCACCTTATCAAATTACCCTGTATCCCACGTGCATTTGCCTTCTTCATAAGTCTCCCATGTGGGACCTTGTCAAATGCTTTGCTGAAATCCATATAATCTACATCAACTGCACTACCCTTGTCTACACACCTGGTTACCTCAAAAAATTCAATCAAGTTTGTTAGGCATGACCTCCCTCTCACAAAACCATGCTGACTATCCCTGATCAAACCTTGCCTCTCCAAGTGGAGATAGATTCTGTCCTTCAGAATTTTCTCCAATAGTTTCCTTACCACTGACGTGAGACTCACTGGTCTGTGGTTCCCTGGCTTCTCTCTACAACCCTTCTTAAATAACATAACCACGTTAGTTGTTCTCTGGACCTCTGGCACCTCCCCCATGGCCAGAGAGAAATTAAAAATTTTAGTCAAGGCCCCTGCGATCTACTCCCTTGCCTCCCTCAGCAGTCTGGGACACTAATCATCCTGACCTGGAGATTTGTCCACTTTTAAGCCTGCCAACGCCTTCAATACTTTGTCACTCCAGATATCAATTTGCTCAAGAACCTCGCAGTCTCTCTCCCCGAGTTCCATACCTTTATCCTCATTCCCTTGGGTGAAGACGGATGTGAAGTATTAATTCAACACTCTACAGATGTCCTCTGGCTCCACCCATAGATTGCCTCCTTGGTCCCTGATAGGCTCTACTCTTTCTCTGGTTATCCTCTTCCCATTGATATACTTATAGAACATCTTGGGACTTTCCCTACTTTTACCAGCCAGAGCTTTCTCATATCCCCTCTTTGCTCTCATAATTGCTTTCTTAAGCTCCACCCTGCACTTTCTGTACTCCACTAATGCCTCCGCTGATTTGCTCCCCTTGTACCTGATTAAAGCCTCTCTTAATCCCTCTTTGCTTCTCATATTTGCTTTTTCACATCCCTTCTGTATTCAGTTTAGTTCTTAATTGTATTTGCTACCTGACATCTGTTGTAAGCAGACTTTTCCTTCTTTAACTTAATTTCTATCTCCTTTGTCGTCCAGGGAGCTCTGGATATTTTTGTCCTACCCTTCCCTTTTGAGGGAATATACCTTGAGTGTGCTTAAACCATGTCCTCTTTGAAGGTCACCCATTGTTCAGCTACTGTTTTTCCCCCAACCTTTGGTTCCAGCCTATCCGGCCCAGCTCCGTTCTTGCCCCACTGAAACCCTCTCTCTGTCAGTTGATTATTCTTACTCTGGACTGATCAATATCCTTTTCCACCATAATCCTAAACCTTGTGATACAATGATCACTTGTCCCCCAAATATTCCTCCACTGTCACTTGATCTTCTTGGCCCACCTTATTCCAAAGAACCAGGTCTAGCAGTGCTTCCTTTCTTGCTGGACTGGACACACACTGCTGTAAAAAATCTCCTGAACACAATCTAGGAACACTTGTCCTTGCACTACCACTGTCCCAATCTACAAACGGGTAATTAAAGTCTCCCATTATAACTACTCTATGATGTTTACACCTCTCTGTAATTTCCTTGCAGGTTTGTTCCTCTATATCCTTCCCACTAGCTGGTGGTTTATATATTACACCAGGCAATGTAATTTCACCCTTCTTATTCCTGAGCTCTACCTAAATCAATTCTATCCTTGAATACTCTGACACATCCTCTTTCTCCAGTACTGCAATACTCTCCTTAACCAAAAATGCCACCCCTCCTCCTTTTTTCCCTTTCCTATCTTTTCTGAATACTTTGTAACGAGGAATCTTTAGCACCCAGATCTGCCTTTCCTTAAGCCAGGTCTCCGTTTTCGCCACAAGGCAATCTGTGCCTGTAACTTGCCAATTTCATTAACTATACTCTGTGCAAACACATACATGCAGTACAACCCTGATTTAGACTTCAATGCTTGCTCCCTTACTCCGACTCTATTAACTTACTATTCTCTATTTTACTGCTAGTTGCCTCTCCCAACATTCTATGCACCCTGGCATTACTTTCTAATATTCTCACCTGACTCCCACACCCATGCTGGAGTTAGTTTAAACCCTCCCAACAACACAAGCAAAACGACCTGCAAGGAACTCAGTCCCAGCTCTGTTCAGATGCAACCTGGCCATCTCCCCCCGAGACTGTCCCAGTGTCCCAGGAATCTGAAGCCCTCTCTCCTGCACCATCTGTCAAGCCACACATTCATCTTTCTTTTCTTGCTATTTCTGTACTCACTTGCACGTGGCGCTGGGAGTAATCTGGAGATTACGACTTACGAGGTCCTGTTTGCTAATTTTCCACTGAGCTCCCTAAATTCCGATTGCAGGACCACATTCCCCCTTCCTACCTACGTCATTAGTACCAATGTGGACCACAACCTCTGGCTATTTGCCCTCCTCCTGCAGCCATTTTGTGACATCCCTGACCCTAGTGTCAGGAAGGAAACAAACCATCCTGGAGTCACATTAATGGCCACAGAAACACCTGTCTGCTCCCCTAATTAAAGAATCCTCCATCAGTACTGCCCTTCCACTCTTCCTCCTCCCCTCCTGTATAGCTGGACCACCCGTGGTGCCATGGGCTTGACTCTTGCTGCACCCCTCCAAGGATCCATCGCCTTTACCAATATCCAGAACGGAAAACCGGTTACTGAACTCTGGGGACCCCTGCACTACCTGTCTGTTTCTCATGGACTGCCTGGCAGTCATCCATTGCCTGTCTGCCTGCTTGCCCCTAACTTGCGATGTGACCACCTCTCTAAACGTGCTATCCATGTATTTCTCTGCCTCATGGATGCATCTCAATTGAATCCAACTGCTGCTCAAGCTCTGAAACGTGGAGTTCAAGCTTGTGCAGCTGGTGACACTTACTGAGTCACAAGAAGTGCCCACAACTCCCTGCATGCCACAGGACTGTCATTCCGCTTGGCTGAGCTGTCCTGCCATGTCTGAAGCTTAAACTTGTAAATCATTTTTTTATTTAAAACTTTAGTTACTTGTACTTGCTTTAACCAAACACTTGTACTATCAACTATAAACTGGAGATTTATAGAAATTCATTGCCCTTACTCACAAATCAGCTCCCTCTCCTGTGTCTATAAATTCTTACTTTCCGTGTGCTTGTTTAGAAATTTACACTTCGATGCAGCACTGTTTTCAATTTCCAACTGTTCTTTCTCCCAAACACTCGCTCAAGTCCCACCTTCCTCAGGAATCTAAATCCCTCCCTCCCACACCATCTCTTCAGCCACACAATGATCTGTTCTATTCTCCTACTCCTGATCTCGGTAGCACGTGGCACTGGGAGTAATCCTGAGATTACTACCTTTGAGGTCCTACTTTTTAATTTATATCCTAGCTCCCTATATTCTGTTTTCAGACCCTCATCTCTCTTTTTACTTATGTCGCTGGTACCGATATGGACCACAACCTCTGGCTGCTCACCCTCCCCCTTTAACATGTCCTGCAGCCACTCAGTGACATCCTTGACCTGGCACCAGGAAGGCAACATACCATCCTGATGTCATGTCTGCGGCCACACAAACATCTATCTGTTTCCTTTAATGATAGAATCCCCTATCACTACTGCTATCCCACTCTTTTTTCTGCCCCTCTCTGTGCAGCTGGGCCACTCGTGGTGCCATGGACTTGGCTCTTGCTGCATTTCCCTGAGAACCATCTCCCCCAGTAATATGCAAAACAGAAAATCTACTGAAGAGGGAGATGAACCCATGGGACTCCCGCACTACCTGCCCAGTGTTTTTAACTCTGTCTGGCAATCACCCAATTCCCTTCCTGCCTATGCACTCTTTACCTGCGGTTTGACCACCTCACTGTACGTGCTATCCATGAAGATCTCAACCTTGCAGATGCTCCAATGGCTCCAAGCGAAGCTCCAGCACCAAAACACGGATTTCGAGTAGCTGCAGCTGGAGACACTTCCTAACACGGTCACCCTGGAAGTGTCCCTGACTTCCCACATCACAAAGGAGACACATTCCACTTGGCCGAGCTACCCTGCCATTAATTAGCCTTAAATTACTCCCTTTACTTTTACCTCCTCCAAAAATTAAGGAAAGGAATACTTACCAAGTCTTACTTACCAAGGCTGCAGCTCTTCTTATTGAGGAAAGGTAGAAAAATCAAAGGATTACCTCTTTCCCTCTTCAGCGAATTCCCTTCCTCACCAAATTCCAACTGAAGCACTCTAATGCAGCCCAAAGCAGCACTCCAGTGCAGACAGGTAGGGAGGTTATGCTTCAGTTGTACAGGGCACTGGTGGGATCACAACTATACTATTGTGTACAGTACTGGTCTCCTTATTTAAGAAAAAATGTAAATGCATCAGAAGCAGTTCAGAAAAGGTTTCCTAGACTAATACCAGGAATGGGCGGGTTGTCTTATGAGGAAAGGTTAGACAGGATAGGCTTGTAGCCATTGGAATTTAGCAGAGTAAGAGGCGACTTGATTGAAACATCGAAGGTCCTGAGGGGTCTTGACAGGGTGAGTGTGGAGAGAGGGTTTGCTCTTGTGGGGGAAACTAGAACTAGGGGTCACAGTCTTATAATAGCGACCCCCTATTTTTAACAAGAGATGAGGAGAATTTTTTTCTCTCAGAGGGTAGAATGTCTTTGGAACTCCCTTCCTCAAAAGGCAGTGGCATCAGAGTCCTTGAATATTTTTAAGGCAGGGCTAGGTAGATTCTTGATTAATAATGGGGTGAAAGGTTATCTGAGTTAGGCAAAAATGTGGGGTTGAGGTTACATTCAGATCAGCCATGATCTTATAGAATGGTGAGGCAGGCTCGAGAAGCCGAGCGGCCTACTCCTGCTCCTAATTTGTAAGTTCATATGCAGGGACTCCATCTTTCCTTTTCCTTGAACCACGAACTTCTCTCATTCTATTTTGAGAGAATGCACACAAGAGCGAGAGACACAGATTGACTTGAGACATCTCGAAAGATTAATTGGTATACTTTCATATTTAATACTCTATGTTAATAAGCTTTGCTTTTCTATTTGACAAGATTGCTTTTGTAAAAAACAAATCTACTGTTGACTGAAAAAAGCCTGGTTTAAGTCTTTTTTATTCTGGGTAACAGTAGCGAAGGTAAACAATAGGCCATTTTGAGGAGTGAATCAAACTCTTAAACTAATGGTGCAACCTATGGAGTAGTCAAACTGTGCACTCTTCCCATCCCAGTCATAACAGAAGGAACAATAAAGGAATAGGATGCTGACAAAATATCAGTAAAAGCAGAGATGTGTTAGAGGTATCAAATGGGGTGAAAACTGATACAGAAAAGGCTAGCTATGCTTAGAGTGGTTGTGTCACCTGATTGGGATGGCTTGCATTCAGGTTGCTAAGGGAAGTGGGGAGTAGAAATAGCAGAAGGGCTTGCCATGATCTTGTTACAAATATGAGTTTAAAAGATTATATTTTATATAGCGTTACATTAAATGTAATTAAGGGGAGTCACGTGATCTGTTCTGAAGTCAGTTTGGGTGATTTGATTGTTAGAACTCAAAGGAATGCTAATATCGTTTTCCTAAGAAGGTGGTGCAAGGTATTTATGCTTGGAGACAACAGCAGCTGTCTCTGAGTTTACCACGATTAGACTCTGCATCTCCCAAAGAATCAGGAAGGTGCTGAATATCAGGTACAAAGTTGAAGTGTCTCATATTACCACAGGTGAGCAGGCAGAGGCAGCCCTTGGCGATCAGGCTACATGCTTTCCTACAAAGGAGAGGCAGTGTCAACTTGGACAAAAGAATTACCTTAAGCTATGATAAAATGGGTGCTTTTTCAGACTGAAGGATGGTAGGTAGTTCTGATGCAAGGTCATCACCTAAAATGTTAAGTCTCCTTCTCTCTCTCCACAGATGCTGCCAGACCTACTAGTTGTTTATTTTAAATTTCCAGCATCCACAATATTTTGCTTCTGTAATTATAGACTGCGGTGTTCCCCAAGGGTCAGTGCTAGGATCATTGCATTTTTTAACATCTGTATTCCAATGTGCAAGTCATTTATAAAGTAAAATTTCAAAACTTGCCAATGTTCCAAGGGTTTGACAAACCCAAAGTGAGGATAATACCAATCAATTGCAACAGGACTTAAACTTCTGTTGTGCTAACAGAATGGGCAGGCAAGTGATAGATGAAGTTTAATAGAGCAGGATGAAATCATGTATTTTGGCAGAAGGGATAGGGACAGGCAACATATACTTAATGGCACAGTTCTAAAGTGTGTGCAGGATAGAGGGGCCTGGGGATACATGTGGATAGATCTCTCAAGGTGGCCTGGGGATACATGTGGATAGATCTCTCAAGGTGGCAAGGTATATTGAGAGAACAGTTAAGTACATGGGGCCTTGGGCTTCATAATTAGAGTTAGAGTTAATTATCCAAAAGGAGGGACATTGTACTGAACCTTTATAAAGCTCTGGTAAGTCCATAACTGGAGTATTGCACCCATTTGTGGTCACTGCACTTTAGGAAGGATGTAAATGTCCTTAAGAGGGTGTAGAATGGTTCCAGGGATGAGGCAGTTTAGCTACAAGGTTAGTTTGGAAAAACGTGGGGGCAGAGGAGTGGGAGGGTGTTGTTCTCATTGTAGCAATGGAGGTTGAGGGGAGCTCTGATAGAGGTGTGCAAGATTTTAACAGGTTTATATATGGCAGGCAGGTTGATAAAGAAAAGCTGTTCGCATGAACTGATGGTCCAGGAACTAGAGAACAAATTTAAAGTTTGAGCTACATGGGAAAATAGTAATGTTCTGGAACTTGCTACTGACAAGATTATTTGAGGCAGAGATGATCTCTGATATCAAAAGGAAATTATAGAGAGACTGAAGGGAAATAAACTTGCAGGGCTACAGGGATAGAGCAAGAACTGGCTGGATTGCTCTGCAACAAGTCAGTACGGGCCTAATGGGCTGACTGGTCTCCTTTTGTGCCATATTGACTCTATGACTCAGAAGGACAACAATTTTTATTGAAACAGCTCAGAAGCAGCAAACTCTGCGCGCAAGTTAAAATCAGTTAAGTACACATACTGGTCTGCTGTAGTGCTGAAAACTGTGCACTGGAGTCAGCAACTACCCGAGCCAAGCTTTTTCCATGTCAGATAGATGCTAATATCAGCTGCAATGTAAGCTATTGCCCAGGTATGTCCTGTCCACAAAGTCAAATCTCACCAAATTACTATTTATAACCACTCTCGTAATAAGGGTAGGCCAATTATGACTGAGATGAAGAAGAATTTCTTCATTCAGAGAATGGTGAATCTTTGGAATTCTATACCCCGGAGAGGTGTGGAAACTCAGTCATTAAGTATGTTCGAAACAGAGATCAATAGATTTCTAGATAGTAAAGGCTTCAACAGTTATGGGGCAAGTGCGGGAAAATGGCCTTGAGGTGGAAGATTAGCCATGATCTAATTGAATGACAGGGCAGGCTCAAGGGGCCAAATGGCCTACTCCTGCTACTATTTCCTCTGTTCCTAAATGCTTCCTTCCAAACATCAGCAAACAAGCCATCAAACACACTAGTTCTGCAGTAGCCTGTTCTTGAAGCTCCATATTGACTCCACTAAAACCACTTGGATATCAACGTCACTGGAGTTTGATCCAGTCATTGACCCAAGAAGAAAAGTAAGAGTAGATCAGCTTCAGATCAAGGATAAGGGATATTGAAAAAAAACTGTGTTACAAGATTCAAGGGGTGGAGGGGATAGCTGGACCCCCAAGGAACCTTCGAGAAGTTGGTTACACAGATACTAGATTGGCTTTGTAAAGTTTTCTCGCACCGATTACATAGTTCATTCTGGGAGACTCTCACTTCACATTACCACCACTGAGCTGTACGTTTTATGTTAACACGATACCAAATTCACTTGATACAATCAATGCTGAAAGATCGACTTACTGCTACCCCCCAACTCAGGGATCACTAGCTACTCAAAAACATGCTCGTTTCTCAACAGTTGAAAAGATGCTACTACACGCATCACCCATTTGCTGGAAATGAAACCCAGCAATATGCAAGATTAATTTCATAATGTATTATCGTAATGTTAATTTACAAAACCACATCCTTCCTGATTCACTCAAAGACTAACTGTTTGTAAGTCTAGAGGTCTCAGGTCATTGATTCATGTGTTAAATTTACTTTTTAACAAAATTAGTAACAATAAGCAGCCTCGTGTTCTTAAAAAAAATCAATATTACTGATAACGCAGCTTTAGCACAGCCTAATTTGAAAAGGTATTGGTCATTTCACATTGTAATGAATGTACAAGAATAATAATTTGCAACAGCAATGTAATATGTTCACTTATTTTCAATTAATTTTATTCGATAAAAAAAATCAAATCATGTTCATTGCTCAGTTCGCTTTGGAGGGGATTCTGAGGTTGTGGACATTTTCATTCAACTGGGGACAGTGGTCAAGGAGGGAATGGAATCAGTGCCAAGGATAGAAACCATCTTTCCATGTTTAACTGGTGAAAGTTTCAACTCTCCCAAGATGGATTACAAATAGATTGTCAGGTTGCTTCCTGGCAGCAGTAGAGTCACGACAGGTGGTGGGCAATGTCAGTATACATGCAGAAGTTGAACATGTCCTTGCCAAGGTTAAGTGTGTAAATGAGGAACAGGGAGAAGCCTTGAAGGATTCATAAGTATATGATGCAGGCGCAGGAAGAGAAGTCAATGCTACAAATACTCGACTAAAAGTGAATTCACAAAACTCACCATTGACCCCACCCAGTTCCAGCCTAAAGCCAATTCCTTCTACAGTTTCTCATATTCCTCCATGCCCTCTCCAAGCACGCCTTATTTCTGAAACTCAGCTCCTGCTCCTTTGGCCCTTTTCTCACAAAACTGCTGGCCACCCATAATCTCTCCCTTGCCCCATATCACAAATCGTTTCCTCTCCTGAGGTACTGCCCCTCATGCTTTCAAAACTGAGAGGTGGTCATACCCACAAAGAAGTCATCCTTGCAAACTGCTGCCCTCCCCATTTCCAAACTCCCTTTTCTCTATGAAGTGCTTCAACATGTTATCACCTCTCAATTCTTTGCCCATCATTTTTGCAACTCCAATCAGATTTCCATCTCTGCACAATAAACCAAAGTCAATTAAATTTGCTTCAGCTCTGAAAATGGTACTTCGTACTTCTCAGAGCTCAAAGACACCCATTCGTTCCTTTCCTTTCTTCCGTTTCCTTTCTATCACTGTCCTGCACCATGCGACAGCCCTCACTTGGTTTTAATGTTACCCCCCAACCCCCAGGACCTGTCCTTGGTCCTTCCTATTCTAAATCTGCATGTTCACCCTCTAAAAGACATGGGGTCAGCCTACACACATGCTGATAACAGCCACTTCTACCTCTCCATCACTCTGACTCCTCCACTGATGTATTTTCAGGATGCTAATTTGATATTTAGTCTTGATATAACACTATTCCCACTATAAACATTGTGAAGACCAAAGCCCCAGTGCCCCTGCCCCAACAAGCCCCATATCCTTGTCACCAATTCCATCTCATGAATTGTAAGTCCAAAAGAAAGCTAAGCTATGGAGAGGGACTTAAGATGAAAAGCATCTGGAAGGATGGATTGGTCAATTATGCCAAGAGGCTTGGGCATATATGAAATGACAATGAATCATGCTCACAGTTACAAATGATGTCACTGATGATTTTAAATCAACATCACCTTTGTGTTGTGGGCACACAGAAGTCCATGGGAGTTTTGAAAGATATGGCAACCAAGCTGGAGGACATGGACAGAATGGAAGCTTGATGACCAGGAGTAAGAATGAAAGGAGACTTCATTGACTTTCTACGACTATTGAAAAATGGTGGGGAAAATACAATGGAATAAGACAGAATGCCTGAAGGAATGAACCTGTGGGAAACTCAAGGAGGTCAGAGAAAGCAGAATCAACGCAGATGCCCTCTCTTCGCAACACAACATAGTCCATGAGTTGGTCACATCGGTGTCTGAGGTGAGGAAGGAGGACACAGTTGAAGGGGTCAAAGGAGACAGTTAGTTGGGGAGAGGAGAATGATCATACCATTGGGCTAGTACAAGGAGTTGATCACGGAACAAAGCCAAAGAGCTCAAGGAAGTTTGCAGTCAGCAGATTCAAGGCCAAGGAAGTAGTTGGTATAGAAAAATATCCAAGATCTACTGGAGATAAGGTAACTAAGGAAGGACAGTTATTCAAATTTGGCAAACATGCTGATGTCAATCCAAGTGGTGGATCAGAGCTATGGGGAGACAAGGTGGCTTACAGGAAAGATTAGGAAGAGATATGCAGGAGAAAGAAAAATGAGGAAGCAATTGGAGGGGGCCCCAGTGAGAGAAGACCACCAAACAAGGCAAGTTGTGAAGATTAGTGGACAGGTGACTGCATGGCTCAGACTGGGAAAGTTCAGGTTAATCTGATCATATTTTAACTTTTCCCACCACTTTCTCATTTTTGGTCACACAATAAATGCGGCACGAGGACCAGCAAACAACCTGCTCCTGGACCTCGACTGATATTGCTCAAAACCAGCTTCCATGAAGAGCATGATAGCAGTTCAACTGTCAGTTAAATGGTGATTGATGGCATCCACTCAGAATTCATGATCAGCAACCTAACAGTTTGAATGCAAGTACACAGTACATACCCAAGTACCATATCACTGTCTGATCAAGGGAACTACCTTGCACATATCAGCTTCCAGGTGTTGTTGCATACTTTGATAACTTTTCTTGACTTGCTGCTTATCTTTGATCATCATGGTCAATCTGTATAAGGGTCCAACATTTAGGTCTTCTGCATGTATCTTCATTATCTTGCTCAACTGTTCTGTCTGATGCACCATACAGGCCCAAGACTGCAAAGCAAAAACAAAACAGTCCCAAAAGACCAAAACTGAGCAAGTCAGAAAACAATATTTGCGTCACAAAGCTTCATACAATCTTGATTAAATGAATTCATTTCATTCATTCCTTGCAATTCTGAAGCCAGAATTACATTCTTCACTTACATTATCAAATGTGATTGCTACATATGTTACCACCTGGAAATTGAAATAAGTGAGCTGTTCAAATCAGTGATGCACACTTGGCATAACATTTAACTGTCATTAGATAGAGACATTCTGAATTTAAACCACTCATTAAGTAGGAAAAAACATCACTACCTTACCTTGGAAACATTGCTAACAGAATCCACAGGGGAAGATGTTTCATGCTTCTCCACTTGCTGGCATATATTCTGTAGCAAGGATGCATATTCTTTGTCACTCTTAACTCGTAGAGACATAAACTTCTTCAATGTCTCCAAGACCTTAAGCTCAGATTCCTGAAGTTTTAGCAAAGCCTCATGGGAATTCCGAAGGTCACTTCCAAAGCCCATGTTGAAAAAGGCACTATAATATTCAGTGCTAAAAGCAAATTCAGCACCTACTGATCAAAGCATGTCCCTTGTTCTGAAAAATAAGTCAGAGTGTAAAAAGTATTATAAAAGCAAAAAAGTGTAAAAAGTATTATTCTGTTTCTATAAAAAGTCAGGATAAATTCTGTATTTATATTACAGTAACATGGATTCAAATAGCACAATTTTACTGAAGCTTGCTCAAATCTAACTTCTCAGTTTTAAAAGTGACACTAAATTGCAAGTTGACCAAAATTGCAGAGACAACTAAACACAGCAATCTTATCTACCATTCCTCAGTCCTATGAAAGTAGTGGAACTCTATATACAAGAGTTTTCCCCCCAAACATATATAACTAATGAGCTGTTAGAGCCTCTTAAAACTCCACTGTCCTAAAAGCAAAGTTCTGGAGGCATACATAAGATATAACTTCATCAAGATCAGCAGCAGTCACTGCAAGATAAGAATGTTCTTCAATACCAATACATTATTCCTTTGTTTGTTATTTCAACAGAGGCATTAACACATTTATTTTAAATGCAAAGTGCTGGAAAAATTCAGCATGTCTGGCAGCATGAGTTAACATCGAGTCAAACATGACTTTGACTCGAAACATTAACTCTTTTTTTCTGCACAGATGTTGATTATTTGCAGCAGTTTCTGTTTTTATTTCAGACTTCCAGCATCCAGAGTATTTTGTTTTATGTGTTACTAGAAGAGCACGCAAATGAGCAAATATGCACACATTAAATGCTCATTTATCATCTGATCATTGTTATGATCCCAGCTGATGTTACTACTGGTCAAGCCAAATTCCAGGGTGGAACTCGGCTTGATCAATCCTAACTTTTATTTGTTTGTTTAGATACATGTAGAGTGGCTACTGATCAGAGTCACAGGAGTCAAGTGATGAACTTTTAACAAAAGAATAAAACATTTATTAAACAGGAAAAGATAAACTATATTACAATACTCCTTCAACCACAACTATAACTTTACAGATATATACAGATTCTGAAGGATAACACAAGTCACAAATTCTATCTTATACTCTCACTTCCCAACAAGTACACAGTCCACGTAAACCAAGAAGCAACCTGGGGTTAGGCACACCACACTCCAAAACCAAGTGGCAGATGCCACCCCAAACAGATGCTATAGGTCTCCAATCAACTCCCCCAGATGCTTATCACACCAAAGCCAAATCGGTCTCACTGAACTCCACCTTTCACCTGAAGGTTTCCAATCTCCACTCTCGAAGAACCGGTTTTGGAATCTTCTCTCAAATGACACTCTCTCTCTCTCTCTCTCTCTCTCTCAGGTGCCTTCCACAACCATCCACCTCCAGGCTATGAAACTCTCCTTCTGATGTTCCTCCCTGTCCACCCTGGATCACCGCATGTATTCAAGCCTTGCCTTCCACGCATTCTCTCTCTCTAAGACTCAGCCATGCCAACAGAATACCACTGCTTCACATGCCCATAGTAAAGAGTTACAGACCTTCAGCTGTCTCCTTGGATCTCCTGGCTTCTCAAGTCAAAACTGTCTTAAATCTGCGTCCTGCAGCTTCTCTCTTTAAGCTTGGAGTCTTTCTCTGCTCCTCACTCAAACTTCACTTCACGGGGTCTTTTTCAGATGCCTGTTCATTCCTGTTGACTCATAGGTCTTCTCAGGACCCCTCTTCTGTTCTTTGGGGAATCCTGCTTCCTGCAGCTCCCTCCTGCCCAGCTTCTCCTGGCACCTGGTTTCGACTTCAGTTTGGGACTTGCTATCTGCCCCTCTCCTATACTGCTTCTGCTGGCAACTCCCTTCAACTTTGGAGGCCACCGACCAACTGAACTCAAACTGTTCTTGGTTTGTATGTGTGTGGGGGGCCTGCTTCTCTGGATCCCTGTTGCTAGGCAACAGCATAGTTTTTTCTACTTTGTTTTAACTTCCCTAAACCACTAACCCCCTTGATAACACAGCTCTCCACTTTAAGTGCCATAAAACTCATTAAAAATGAAGGCATCTTTTAAAATGAAACTAAAATTCAGGTTTCATTCTGTTAACCCACAAAAAACAGAAATACATATTAAACTTCATTCCGAACACCAAAAAATACAACTTAAATTATCTCTTGTTCCTAACATACTGTAACTCAAAATAAAATGTTTTAAATGCACAGGTGACTTTACATACAAGAGAAAAAATAACTCTACTTTAGTATAATCCTTGATCCATATGAAATTGAATATTAAAGAAACTGTCAAATCTTTGAGCTGAGTGCTCAGGACATGAACAGATGCAAAAGTGATCCATTTTTCCTTACAAATATAGAATTCATGGTCAGTTGACATTTAGATGACAAAATAAAAGGGTTTCAGTTCACAGAATCACAGAATGGTTACAGTACAGAAGGCAGCCATTTGGCCTGTCATTTCTGGGCTGCCTCTCTGAAGGAGCAATTTGCCTCATGCCAGTCCCCAGCCTTCTTCACAAACCCTGCACATTATTCATTTTCTGTGAATCCAACTCAATTTTAAAATAGCTCAATTGACCCGGCCTCTACCACGTTGTCATGCAGTGCATTCCAGATCCCAACCACTCGCGGGAAAAAGTTTTACCTCATGTTTCCATTACTTCTCTTACCAATTAGCTAAAAACTGTGCCTTTTCGTTCTGGACCCTTCCGCCAATGGGAACAAATTTTCCTCAATCTATGCTCTCCAGACCCCTCATGATTTTGTATACCTCTATCAAATCTCTTCTCAACTCTTTTCTCCAAGGAAAACAGTCCCAATTTCTCCAATATATCTACTTAATTTTATATAGTCTTTCTGCATTCTTCCAACCAAAATGAATCACTCTACACTTGTCTGCACTAAATTTCATCTGCTGCTTGTCTGCCTATTCCACCTACCTATCTGTATCCTTTTGAAGTTCTACACTATCCATTACAATGTTCACAGTACTTCCAAGTTTCATATCGTATGAAAATTTTGAAATTGTGCCCTGTACACCAAGATCAAGGTCATTAATATATAATCAGGAAGAGCAGGGATCCCAACATTAACCCCTGGGGAACTTCACAATAAAACTTCCTCCAATCTGAAAAAGAACCATTAACCACAACACTCTGGCTGAGTGAGAGGAAACAATTTTGTATCTATGTTGCTACTGTCCCTTTTATTCCATGAGCTCCAACTTTGCTCACAAGTCAGTTGTGCGGCACTTTATTAAATGTAAATGTGCACACCACATCAACAGCATTACCCTGATCAACTCTGTTATCTCTTCAAGAAACTCCAGCAAGTTAGTTAAACACGATTTGCCCTCAACAAATCTATGCTGGCTTTCCTTAATTAACCCAATTCACCCATGTGACTATTAATTTTGTCCCAAATTATTGTTGCTCGAAGCTTCCCCACCATTGAGGTTTATGTAGTTGCTGGGCTCATCGTAACACCCTTCTTTGAAGACGAGTGTAATATTTGCATTTCTCCAGTCCTCTGGCTTCACCAGAGTCTAAGGAAGACTGGAAAATATCCGTAGTATCCTTGGATACATCTCATCTGGTCCTGGTTCCTTATCAACTTTTAGGCTCAAACAAGCTATCCAATATCTCTTCCTCTTCAATTTTAAACACTTCAAGTGCCTGAATTATGCCCGCTTTCACCACAACCAGCACAGTATCTTCTTCCTTGGCTTTTTTTAAAAAAATTCATTCACTGGATGGGGCTTCGCTCACTGGGCCAGCATTCCCTTGAGGAGGTGGTGGTGGTGAACTGCCTTCTTGAACTGCTGCAATCCATGAGGTGTAGGCGCACCCACAGCGCTGTAAGGAAGGGAGCTCCTGGATTTTTACTCAGAGACAGTGAAGGAACAGCAATATATTTCCAATTCAGGATGGTGAGTGACTTGGGGAGGAACTTCCAGGTGGTGTTCCCATCGATTTGCTACCCTTGTCCTTCTAGATGGTGGTGGTTGTGGGTTTGGAGGGTGCTGTCAAAGGACCCTTGGTGGATTCCTGCAGTGCACCTTGTAGATGGTACACGCTGCTGCTGTGTGTCAGTGGTGTGGGAGTGAGTGTGGTGCCAATCAAGCGGGCTGCTTTGTCCTGGATGGTTTCAAGCTACTTGAATCTTGTAGGAGCTGCACTCATCCAGGCAAATGGGGAGTATTCCATCACACTCCTGACTTGTGCCTTGTAGATGGAGGACAGGCTTTGCGGAGTCAGGAGGTGAATTATTCATCGCAGGATTCCTTGTCTCTGACCTGCTCTTGTAGCCACAGTATTTATATGACTACTCAAGTTCAGTTTCTGATCAATGGTAACCCCCAGGATGTTGATAGTGGGGGATTCAGTGATGGTAATGCCAGTGAACATCAAGGGACAATGCTTAAATTCTCTCTTTTTAGCAATGGTCTTTGCCTGACACTAGTGTGGTGCAAATGTTACTTGCTACTTGGCAGCCCAAGCCTGGACATTGTTCAGGTCTTGCCGCACTTGGATATGGACTGCTTCAGTATCTGAGGAGTTGTGAATGGTGCTGAACATTGTGCGATCATCAGCGAACATCTCCACTTCTGACCTTACAATGGAAGGAAGATCATTGATGAAGCAGCTGAAGATGGTTGGGCTGAGGACACTACCCTGAGGATCTCCTGCAGTGATGTCCTGGAGCTGAGCTGGCTGACAACCACCACAACCATCTTCCTTTGTGCTAGGTGTGATTCTAACCAGTGGAGGGTTATCCCCTTGGCTCCAATTGATTCTAGTTTTGCTAGGGCTCCTTCAAGCCACACAGTCAAATGCGGCCTTGATATCAAGGGCAGTCACTCTCAGTTCACCTCGGGAGCTAAGCTCTTTTTTCCATGTTTGAACCAACGCTGTAATAAGGTCAGGGCCACTCAGCTCCTGGCGAAACACAAACTGGGCATCAGCGAGCAGGTTATCGCTAAGCAAGTGCCACTTGATAGAACTGTTGATGACCCCTTCCAACACTTTATTGATGATGGGTTGGATTGTCCTGCTTTTTTTGTGCACAGGACGTACCTGTGCAATTTTCCACATAGCCAGGTAAATGCCAGTGTTGTAGCTGTACTGGAACAGCTTGGCTAGGGGCGCAGCAAGCTCTGGAGCATAAGTCTTCAGAAATATTGTCAGGGCCCATAGCCTTTGCAGTATCCAATGCCTTCAGCTATTTCTTGATATCAGGTGGAGTGAATTGAATTGGCTGAACACTGGCATCTGTGATGCTGGGGACCTGTGGAGGAGGCAGAGATGGATCATCCACTTGGAACTTATGGCTGAAGATTGTAGCAAATGCCTCAGCCCTATCTTTTGTACTGATGTGCTGCGCTGTCTTTGTAAAGACAGATACAAGTATTCACTTCATACCCCAGCCATGTCCCCAACCTTCATGCGTAAATCGTCTTTTTGGTCCTTAATCAGCCCTTCTCCTCCTTTTATTGCCCTTTTACCATTAATATTCCTATTGTAGAGTTTGGATTCCCTTTTACATTCAATCTCTTGTCAGACTCACTCTCTTTGCTTTTATTTGCTTTTACACTTCCCCTCTGAACCTTGTACATTCTGCCTTATTTTCAGTTGCATTATTCAACTGACATATGTCATAAGAACACTTTTTCTGCTTCACCTTAATCTCTATCTCTCTTGTCATCCAGGGAACCCAGGGATTTCTTTGCCCAACCTTTCCCCTTTCTCGGAACATACGTGAACTGCAGTACCCAAGCTATCTCCTCTTAAAATTGTTCAGTTACATTTTGGCTTGCCAACCTTCGAGTCAAACTTATCTGGGTCAGATCCGCTCTTACAGTATTGAAGTTGGCTTTCCCCAGTTAACTGTTCTTACTCTGGATTGCTCCTTGTCTTTTTCTATAGCCAACCTAAACTTTGTGTCCCCTAAATGTTCTCCTACTGACACTTGATCCACTTGGCCCACCTCATTCCCAAGGACCAGGTCGAGCAGTTGCCTCCCTTCCAATTGAACTGGACATATACTGCTGTAGAAAATCCTCCTGAACGCACATGCAATTCTTGCCCTTCTCTGCCCTTTGCATTACCACGATCGCAATCTATATTCAGATAAAGTTCACCATTATATTACTATAATTTTTGCACCTCTCTGTAATTGCCTTACAGATTTATTCCTCCGTATCTTTCCCACTAATCGGTGGCCGACTGACTACATCAAGCAAAGTAACTGCACCTTTTTTGTTCCTTAGCTGTTGTCAAATAGATTCTGCTCTTTACTGCTCAGACATCTTCTATCTCTGCAGCACTGCAATATTCTCCTTAATCAATATTGCCACTCTTCCCCCTATCCTCGCTTGCCTGAACACCTTGCACCCTTTTTTTAAAATTCATTTACGGGATGTGGGCTTCGCTGGCGAGGACAGCATTTATTGCCCATCCCTAGTTGCTCTCGAGAAGATGGTGAGCTACTTTCTTGAACCATTGCAGTCTCTGTAATATAGGTACACCCACAACGCTGTTAGGGAGGGAATTCCAGGATTTTGAGCCATGAATAATTAAGGCCCAGTCCTGCCCTTCTTTGAGCCAGGTCTCTTTTAGCCACATCATCATAATTCCAAATAACAATCTTCACCATGACCCAAACTTATTTACCACACTCCATGTATTCACATACATGCATAATAATCCTAATTTAGACGATCACTTTCCCCCTTACTTTGAGCCACCTAATACTTAATTTTTTCCTACTCTGGTGCAACCTGCCTCTGCCGAGTATTCTGTGCACCTTGGTATTCCTCTGATATTACCTCCTGGTTCCCACAATCCTGCTGCCTTAGTTTAAGTCCTCTCCAAGAGCACAGCTTTTCCCTTCCCCACAAGGGAATCAGTCCTGGCATTGTTTAGGTGCAAATCATTCAGCCTGTAGCAGTCCCATCTGCACTATGGCTGGTCCCAATGTCCCACGAATCTAAAGCCTTCCTCCTTGCATCATCTTTCCAGCCATGCATTCATTTGCTTTATCTTCCTCTTTCTATGCTCACTTGTGTGGGGAACTGGGGATAATCCAAAGGTTACTACTTTTGAGGTCCTGCTTGCCAATTTCCTAGCTCCCCAATTCTGACTGCAGGACCACATTCCTCTTTCTGGTTATGTCGTTGGCGCCAATGTTGACCACGATTGCTGGCTGTTCGCCTTCCTCCAGTGTTCTGCTACTGCTCAAAGACATCCTTGGCCCTGGCACTGGGGAGGCAACATACCATCCTAGCTTCACTTCTGGGCCACAGAAACTCCAGTCTATTTCCCCCAACTGTAAATCTCCTACCCCCATTGGTCTTCACACCTTCTGAGGGCCCTAATGTAGAACTGAGCTACATGTGGTGCCATGGGCTTGGCTCTGGCTGAACTCCCCATGTACTCCATCAATATTCAAAACTGAATACTGGCTAGAGTGTGAAATACACTCATGGGACTCCTGAACTATCTAACTGCCTGTTTCTTCTTAACTGACTGGTGGCTACCCATTCCCACTCTCCATGCTTACACGTAAGCCACAGGGTGGCCATATCTATAACCATGCTTTCCACAAAGCTTTTGTCCTTACAGATACACCATAGTAACACCAGCTGCTGATGAAGCCCAGAAACCCAGAGCTTGATCTGCTGCAACTTAAGACACTTACTGCATAAATGGCTATCCAGGACACGGGAAGCATTCTGGAGTTCCCACATTGCATGCTATGTACATTCTTGAAGACGGAGCAGTCCTACCATTCCTCTATTAGATAATAAATCTTACCGCTTAAAAATAAGAGACTTAGCAGCTACTCGCATCCCTTCAGTTGCTGTCATTTAAACACAGAGAAGCTGACTGAATGTTTTACTTTAATGATCAACTTCTTTAATCTCGCAGTTGCTTCGACTTGCTCCCAAACTTTGGGGAAAGGGAAAACAACAGCAATAATCGCCAGCCAATCAACTCATGGCCTTCCTGTGATGTCAGTGTTTGATTTTTTTTCTCTCTCCAAACTCCATCATGTCCCAAGAATGCTGCTGCAACCAGACACACTCTCTCTAGCTCAGTGATAGGCTCCACTCCTGGTCCTCAATTAATCTCCTCTCCAGTTTTCCTGATTTCTTCCACGTCCATTACTGTTGCTCCAATTCTCTCTCCAGTTATTTAACAGCTAATCAATGACCTTGTGGTGTCACAGTTTGATTTTTTTGTCTTCCTCACTTCAGTTATGGTAACCTGCTTGATAGTGATCCTTAGAAATGAAGATGATACATCTGAAGTTATACTTCCACTTTAAAGTTGTAGTGAAGTTTCTATAATCACCAGATTTCAAACATCTCTCACACTTCCAGAGTATTTAAAAAAAACACTAAAGCACCAAAATGCCAGAAAGAAATATTTTAAAGTTTCAACAGTTAAATTCTTTAGGGTCCTTCCTTTACAATTAAAGTAATTCAATATTCTATAGGAGCACACTGTTCAAACACATATGTAGCTCACGTTTATGATAAACCCATGGTTCTCTGCACTCACTCCAATTCCTGTTTTCAGCTATCAAGACTGACATGAAAATGTCAACTTTTTGAAGGGAACGTTGCCCATACCCAATATTCAAAAAATTTGTGCAGTCTGACAACTAATCTCACAAATGGGGTTAAATACATAAATGTTTCACACAGAAAATACATATTGCATGATGACAGATTAATATAAGTATATATATACTGGGGATAGTCATCCCTTAAACAAAAGTGTCTGCATGTTAGAAAAGAATGGATCTTCAGTTCCTGTTATCACAGATAGATAAAGCGAAGAGACAGAGCCCTGCCATTATCAAAGATTGCTGACACTGAGTCAAGTTGCTGCTTGAGGAAGCACTGGATTCAATTTTTTTTTTTTTTTTTACAGCTAGCCATTTGGGAACTTAGTCTATGAGAAGTCTCAAATATTCCAAGCAGTGAAGGACCTCTGAAAGGCAGTTGTTCTGAGTTATCTGACAAATGCAGCCATCTTTTGACTGGGCCTCCACATGTTCCAAAAGAAGCTGGACTGTATTTCTGTACATTTTTAAAAATCATTTTGACAACTGTCAGAGTTAGGCAAGTTTAAGTTTACGTTAAGTAAAATAGCCAGGCTGATGCAACCATCATAAAAAGGAACCCTGTGCATCAACGAGTCATACCCAACATTTTAAGTCAAGAATCCAGCGAAGCCTGTTCATATCATGAACCTCGAAGATTCAAGATTATATGATTATACTCTCCTGTGCCCAGGATTTTGTGATCATAGCTGAACATGAGAAAAAAATCCGGAAGTACTTGCAATGAAGACTGTTCACAAAATTGGGTCAAATTTTTTGAAAAGCACATTCAATACAAGGCAGTCAACAAATTAGACTCCTTGTTTGGTTAACAGTCAGATTGTTCAAAATGTAATCTTTTTCAGACGTGAGGAAGATAGCTGGGCATATAAAAGGTAGCATCAGTCATTGTAAAGCAAACATGAGTTAATAGTCCAATGAAAGAGCTACCACTTCTTGATCCTCTTTTGTTGTTTCAGGAAACTGTCTCAATAATTCAATGGAGAAAGATTTCCAAAACAACAAAGTCAAGCAATTAAGAACAGGTTTACAACCAGAACTTCACAAGTACACTGACACCAGGAATGATGACAGAAATGTCGATGGGAAATCTAACTTTGGCTGACAATTTCCAAAACTGTGTCACCTTGTGGAATCCAGAGCGTTTAGCAACTACAGCTCAAGCTGCACTAAGGGCTAAATAGAAGACTTTTCCCTCATAAGGCATCTTCCACATTCTCACTGTCTCAGTGCATTTCAGCCAAGGAATGACTTTGTGTTGGTATGCAAATCCAGTGAATTTTTACTCAAATTTCCACTAACAGTAAATGAGATAACAACAAATTCATTTGCTTCGATCGTACTAAATGAGGCATAAATATTGGCTAAAATACTGCAAGAACTCAGTGTTCTTCAAATAAAGCCACATCCACCTCAGCAAGCATGTGGCACTCGATTGCCTCAAATGAAAGGCCACAGCACCGAAAATGCAGCTCTCCCTCAGTAGAACAGGCTTGCCATTAATTACTGACTTCCAATTGCTAGTGCCACCACAAGAGCCAAACTGAAACCTAATGGCCTTGAAGAATTGGAAGGCAATATGTTTTAAAAAGTTCAGAATTTTTCCCCAACAGAATGAAATTTGTAAAGGAACAGAAATATGAATGAGTGCTTTTCCTAAAAGTTGCATGAGTTTGCCATTGGATATCAGAAGGCTACAGAAGACATCCATTCAGTTCATGCTTTTAGCAAACTAATCCCACTGTCCTAATCTATCCCCACTGCTCTGTATCTTCACATGGTTCAAAATGTTTATCTAGTTTCCTCTTAAAAGACATAACAATCGTTATCTCAACTACTCCCTATGACAAAGTTTTTAATCACTGATTCTCCAATCAAAGGAATTTTTTTCCTGACTGATAAGAACTTCATAATTTTCAAAACTTCACTTCAATTTTCTGTGAGCCATTTGTACTTAGGTTAAAGTTATCCCAATATCTCAATTTTGCTCAAAATTATAGTTCTTGATCTCTATTTCTTGGTGGATTTACACTGTACACTTAATGGCTTTAAAGCTCTTTCTATAATGGTGTGTCTAAAACTAGTGTACTCCAGAAAACATAGGATATAATGGCTACTGGCATTCAAAACAGATGTTAAAGCCAGGCAGAAAAACTGAGAGAGCAAACTAACCAAGAGACTATTGTAAAGAGTTCTGTAACATTTTGTAGCACAAGAAATCCTTTATTTTTTTTTCTACATATGCCATTTTCTTTGCTGATCTGTTCAAATTGGGTTTACTGCAAAAGAACTGTCTTACTGGATATACAAAAAATGGAAACTGCTGGCAATCTGAAGGGTAACATTTCAAGCTGCTGACCATATGTTTGATTGTCAGTTTCATTTGATTTTGGAGTATATGTTTTTGATTCTTAAATAAAATTCAAGAGTACCAGACGCATATCTCAGGTCATCAGCTCTACAGACCACAAGGCAGGTTGGAAGCTCCTTAGGGCAATGCGAGAAGCATTTCACACAGGATTAGCATTAAGAATATTAGCAAAGAGCTTTTTTCTATTATTTTCTGTAACAAAAAAGGAATTGATAGTTCTGCAAAAACAATGCAAATTACTGTAAAGTCTTTGTCACTGTGTATTTTAATAAATTTGTCTCATAGTTTATAGCCAAACCACCATTTAATACAGCATTTTCCTTTTCCGTTTCTCAAGACCATGAGGGTAAGATTAGAACCTTTTTAAATTAATGAAGGTTTCAATCTGTTGAATAGAGAGAGGATATTTCCACTAACTGGTAAGTCAGTGATGAGAATCATCAGTTTAAAATTGTCAATGAAAGTGAGGAGAAAGTCCACAGAATTGTCTGCTAACCTGGGGTTTGTTGGAGCATGGAATGTTTTGCCATGGAACTGATTAGGATAACTTGTGTCTTAAAAGGGAAACTTGGATAACCATTTAAAGCAAAGCTATGCCAAACACGTGGTGCAGTGGGAATAGTTATGGCGGGTTCTGGCAGACATGATGAGGCAAATGGCCTCTTCTTGTGCTGTCTATGATTTTACAGGTCATAAGGGGGCTAGTGTTGAATCTAGTAAACAAAGTACAGCTCAAGTGCATTTGTTCAAGTCCTGGGTTCGCTATTACCAGAATGGGGTATAGGATTACATAGGATATACGGCACAGAAAGAGACCATTCAGCCCAACCAGTCCATGCCGATGTTTATGCTTCACTCGAGGCTCTTCCCATCTTTTTCATCTAAATCTATCACCATAACCATCAATTTCCATCTCCTTCATATGCTTGCCTAGTTTCCCCTTAAATACATTTATAACTATTCTTTTCAACCACTCCCTGTGGGACCAAGTCCCACATTCTCACCATTCTTTGGATAAAGAAGTTCTTTCTAAATTCCCTATTGGATTTCTTAGTGACGATCTTATAACGATAGCCTCTAGTTATGCCCTTCCCCACAAGAGGAAACGTTCACTCTATATCCACTCTATCAAAACCTTTCATAATTTTAAGGACCTCTATTTGGTCACACCTCAGTCTTTTTTCCAAGAGAAGTGACTCACCTGTCAATCCTTTCCCAATTTACATATACCCACGCATTTCTGGCATCATCTTTGTAAATCTGCTCTATACCCTCTCCAGTGCCTCTAAATCATTTTTATAACATGGCACCTAGAACTGCAAATAGTACGCCTAGTGTGATCTAATCAAGTTTCTATATATATATCAACGACTTGGATGAAGGAGCCAAATGTATGGTTGCTCAAATTGCTGATGAGACAAAGATAGGCAGGAGAGAAAGCTGGTGAAGGGAAGAGTAAGCTGTGAAGGGGACATAAGGAGTCTGCAAAGAGATATAGGTAGGTTAAGCGGGCAGGCAAAAAAATCAGCAGATGGAGTATAATGTGGGAAAATGCGAAAATTTCGGCAGGAAGAGTAGAAAAGCAGTATTTTATTTAAATGGTGAGAGACTGCAAAACACTACGGTATGGAAAGATTTAGGTGCCCTGGTGCATGAATCACAAATATGTTAGTATGCAGGTACAGCAAATGATTAGGAAGGCAAATGGAATGGAATATAATAGTAAGGAAGTTTTGCTACATTTGAACAGCGCGTTGCTGAGACCACAGCTAAAGTACTGTGTACAGTTTCAATCTCCTTACTTAAGGATAGAATTGCATTAGAAGCAGTTCAGAGAAGGTTCACTCAACTGATTCCTGGGATGGAGGGGTGATCTTACCAGGAAACGTTGGATACGCTGGGCCAGTATCCATTGGAGTTTAGCAGAATGAGAGGTGATCTTACTGAAATATTAAAGATCCTGAGGGGACGTGATAGGGTGAACGCTGAGGATTTCCGCTTACGGAGAGATGAGAACCAAGGGACGCGACCTAAAAATAAAGGGTCTCCCATTTAAGACAGAGGTGAGGAGAATTTTTTTTCTCTGAGAAGGTCATTAGTCTGTGGAATTCTCTTCCCCAAGGTGTAGTGAAGGCAGGGTCATTGAATATGTTTAAGGTTGAGTTAGATTGACTCCCTTGTCATCAAGAATCTAAGGATATAGAGGGTAGACGGGAAAGTAGAGTTGAGGACACAATAAGACCAGCCATGATCTTATCAAATGACGGAATGGGATCAAATGGCCTACCCCTGCTACTATACCATATGTTTTTATGTACAGATTTACCATAACTTCCATACTTTTCAACTCTATCCCTCTAGAAATAACCTACTGCTTGTTTTTTTTTAAAATGGCCTTGCTCACCAAAGCACAACTGATAGTGATTGATATACTTTTACTCTGAGATCCCTTTGTCAATTACTTTCCCATTCTGCAAGTGTATTAACATCATCCTGTAATTTGTTGTGGTCCTCCTCAGTATCGAGTATCTGCCCCTAATTTGGTCTCATCAGCAACTTTAGAGATTGCGGTTTAACTCCAAAGTCCATTTACATTAATGTAAATGATCAACAGCAGTGTCCCACCACTGATCCTTGTGGAACACCACTTTCCAGTTACTGTCACTTTGAAATTAGGTGCAGAAAGGGAAATGGAGGGAAAGAAAGACTGGATTCAGGCAATGAAAAGTGACAAAGGAAAAAAGAAAATGGAACAAAATTTTAGAATTTTTTTTTTAAAAAACACTTAGCAACCTTTATTCCCACTCTCTGCTTTCTGTCTTGAAGCCATTCATTAGTGTATGATGGGGCAACTTATTTAAGGCCCTTTGAAAATCCAGATAAATTACATCTACTATATTACCATTGTCTCCTCTTTCCCTGTTCCCTCCTCAAAAAATCATTAAGGTTGGGCAAGCATGATTTTTCATTTTGAAGTCCATGCTGACTATTTATTATATTTCTCATTTCTGGATGTTCTTCTTCAGTAAGGATTCCATTATTTTTCCTACCACTGATGTTAAGCTAACTGGTTTATAATTCCCCAGACATGTTCTGTACCCCTTCTTAAATACAGGGATTACATTAGTTATCAGTCAATCCTCTGGCACTTCATTTTCTAAAGAATTATTAAATATGAATAGTAATGTCTCTGCTATCTCTTCCCTTTTGTTTTAAAAAAGGTGGATGCAATACATGCTGAGTTTGTTTATTTTATTCAATACATCCTTTTTTTGTTTTAAATGCACACATCTCATTGCTCATCATTCATGTCATCTCCATGTCCTATTTCCCTGGTAAAGATCAAAGAGAAATAATTATTTAGTATTTCTGTCATTTGTCTAACATTAGCTGTGGACATAAAGGTTCACTCTAGTTTTTAGACAATACACTAAAGAAAATGTGAACACACACACCAGAACAGGAATACCAGAATGAAACATTTGTAAAACGTGTGCCATCCAGGGCAAAAATACTTATGCAATGTTTGAGACCTTAAAATTAAGCTAACATACTAAAAAAAATACATCAAATGGAAGCTGTGAGCCGAATCAACAGCTGAAAAAAACTGAAGATATTGCTCAAAAAATCAGTTATATGGGCAAGGGGAAAGGACCTGATATCAGTATGGCACAATAGAACTGAAGAGAAAAATCTTATAGATACCAACTTCTGCACCCATTCTCCACCAAAATGGATGATATAAACTTAATATTTAAAACGAATTGAAAAAAAACTAGCATTGACATAGCCTCTTTCATGACCATCGGACATCGCTTTACAGCCAGTGAGGTACTGTTGAAGCAGAGTCACTGTTGCAATGCTAAAAGAATAAGGAACCAGGGCCCACAATTTACACAGCAGGGCAAGTTGTGGTGTTAACAGTTTGTTACATTCTCACCACACCACCACCAGCAGCCCCCAACTCCTACCCACCAGCGTTCAACTCAAAAACCTTTTGCACTACTAACTGCAGGAAGTGTGTGCTGATAACAGTGCAGCGAAGTTAACAGGCATGTTGGACCTTGGCAAATGACAGGACTAGCTTTCCAACTCTTAGGGAGATTCAAATGATAGAGAAAGAAACAAAGGAAATAACAGAGAAGAAATCAGCAATTAGTCAAATTAGGCGCAGAAAGGGAAATGGAGGGAAAGAAAGACTGGATTCAGGCAATGAAAAGTGACAAAGGAAAAAAGAAAATGGAACAAAATTTTAGAATTTTTTTTTTAAAAAACACTTAGCAACCTGCAGGAGCTAGTCTTCAGATTTACTTGTAACTTTCTGGACCAGAGATATTGAGTGGCACTGTAAGAACATAAATCTAATCATTAAAACAGAGTCTTTACATCGTTAAGTACCAGACCTAACTTTCTACAGGGAGTTTAATGTGTTGCAATAGCACAAATGCAGCAAATTCTTCAAACTCACAGGGAGGTGGATGGCAAGGTCCCATTTCATGAAACTCATGACAGAGATTCACAAATTGTCAACCAACTTGTGGTGATCGCATCTCACGCTATATCTCTTCCTTGACATAAATTGTTGGATTTACACTTCAATAATGGCCAGTGCATTGAAACTCCCCATTATTTCCCCAGCAAATTCCGGGCCAAAGTGATCACTTTAAATTATAGATTTTCAAATATCGGTAACATTTTGAATTTGGGAGGATAGTGCATTAAATATTACTATGAAGTAACAAATTTGCATTTATACAACACCATTTACAATCTCAGGGTATCCCAAAGCAAATCACAGCAAATCAAGTACTTGTGAAGTGTAACCACTTTTATTGGCTGCTGTGTTGCATATGATGTAAGACCATAAGACATAGGAGCAGAAATTAGGCCATTCGGCCCATCGGGTCTGCTCCGCCATTCAATCATGGCTGATAGGTTTCTCATCCCCATTCTCCCACCTTCTCCCCGTAACCTTTGATCCCATTACCAATCAACAACCTATCTATCTAGGTCTTAAATACACTCAATGACCTGGCCTCCACAGCCTTCTGTGGCAATGAATTCCATAGATTCACCACTCTCTGGCAAAAGAAGTTTCTCCTCATCTCTGTTCTAAAAGGTCTCCCCTTTACTCTGAGGCTCCTAGTCTCTCCTACTAGTGGAAACATGGAAATATCTTCCCCACGTCCACTCTATCCAGGCCTTTCAGTATTCCGTAAGTTTCAATCAGATCCCCCCTCATCCTTTTAAACTCCACTGAGTATAGACCCAGGGTCCTCAAACGTTCCTCATATGTTAAGCCTTTCATTCCTGGGAACATTCTCGTGAACCTCCTCTGAACCCTCTCCAGGGCCAGAACATCCTTCCTGAGATACAGGGCCCAAAATTGCTCACAATATTCTAAATGTGGTCTGACCAGAGCCTTATAAAGCCTCAGCAGCACATCCCTGCTTTTATATTCCAGTCCTCTCAAAATAAATGCCAACATTGCATTTGCCTTCCTAACTACCAACTCAACCTGCAAGTTAACCTTAAGAGAATCCTGGACTAGGACTCCCAAGTCCCTTTGCACTCCAGAATTCTGAATTCTCTCCTCATTTAGAAAATAGTCTATGCCTCTATTCTTCCTACCAAAGTGCATGACCTCACACTTGCCCACGTTGTATTCCATCTGCCACTTCTTTGCCCATTCTCCTAACCTGTCCAAATCCTTCTGCAGCCTCACCGTCTCCTCAATACCACATGTCGCTCCACCTATCTTTGTATCATCTACAAACTTAACCAGGATACCCTCAGTTCCTTCATCTAGATCATTAATGTATAAAATGAAAAGTTGTGGTTCCAACACTAACCCCTGCGGAACTCTACCAGTCACTGGCCGCCATCCTGAGAAGGACTCCCTTATCCCCACTCTCTGCCTCCTGCCAGACAGCCAATCTTCTACCCATGCTAGTAGCTTGCCTCTAACACCATGGGCTCTTATCTTACTGAGCAGCCTCCTGTGCTGCAGCTTGTCAACAGCCTTCTGGAAGTCCAAGTAGATAACATCCATTGGCTCTCCTTTGTCTAACCTACTTGTTACCTCCTCAAAGAATTCTAACAGATTTGTCAGGCATGACCTCCCCTTGATGAAACCATGCTGACTTTGCCCGATTTTACCATGCACTTCCAAGTATTATGAAATCTCATCCTTAATAATGGACTCTAAAATCTTACCAATGACCGAGGTCAGGCCAATCGGCCTGTAATTTCCTGTCTTTTGCCCCACTCCCTTCTTAAACAGGAGGGTTACATTAGCGAATTTTCCAGTCCTCTGGGACCCTCCCTGACTCCAGTGAATCCTGAAACCACTAACACCTCCACTATCTCTTCAGCTATCTCCTTCAGAACTCTGGGGTGTAATCCATCTGGTCCAGGTGATTTATCCACCTTCAGACCTTTCAGTTTTCCTAGCACCTTCTCCTTGGTAATGGCCACCATACTCACCTCTGCCCCCCGACTCTCTTGAACTTTGGGGATGTTACTCGTGTCTTCCACCGTGAAGACTGACGCAAAGTACCTATTTAGTTCCTCCGCCATTTCTTTGTTCCCTACTACTACTTCTCCAGCGTCATTTTCCAGCAGCCCAATGTCCACTTTTGCCTCTCTCTCACCCTTTATATATCTAAAAAATCTCTTGCAATCTTCTTTAATATTACTGGCTAGTTTACCCTCATATTTAATCTTCTCCCTCCTTATTTCTTTTTTAGTTGTCCTCTGTTGGTCTTTGTAGGCTTCCCAATCCCCTGGCTTCCCACTGCTCTTCGCTGCATTGTATGCTCTCTCTTTAGCTTTTATGCTGTCCCTGACTTCTCTTGTCAGCCAAGGTTGCCTCATCCTCCCTTTAGAATGTTTATTCTTCCTAGGGATGAATTTTTGCTGTGTCTCCCAAATTACTCCCAGAAACTCCTGCCATTGCTGTTCTACAGTCTTTCCTGCTAGGCTCATCTCCCAGTCAATTCTGGCCAGCTCCTCCCTCATGCCTCTGTAGCTGCCTTTACTCAACTGTAATACATCTGATTCCAGTTTTTTCCTCTCAAATTGCAGGGTAAATTCTATCATATTATGGTCACTTCCTCCTAAGGGCTCCTTCACTTTAAGCTCCCTTATCAAATCTGCCTCATTACACATTACTAAATCTAGAATTGCCTGTTCCCTAGTGGGCTCCATCAAAAGCTGCTCCAAAAAGCCATCTCGCAGACATTCCACAAATTCCTTTTCTTGGGATCCACTACCAACCTGATTTTCTCAGTCTACCTGCATATTGAAATCTCCCATGATCACTGTAACTTTGCCTTTCTTACACGCCTTTTCTATCTCCTGGTGTATCTCGTGCCTCACATCCTGGCCACTGTAAAGAGGCCTGTACATAATTCCCATTATGGTTTTTTTTTACCTTTGCCGTTCCTCAACTCGACCCACACAGATTCTACATCATCTGACCCTACATCATTTCTTGCTATTGATTTAATTTCATTTCTTACGATCAAAGCAAACCCCCCCACACCCCCACAAACTCTGCCAACCTGCCTATCTTTTCGATAGGATGTAGATCCTTGGATATTTAGCTCCCAGTCCTGATCCCCTTGCAGCCATGTCTCCGTGATGCCCACCACATCATACCTGCCAATTTCAATCTGCACCACAAGCTCTTTTACCTTATTTCGTATACTGCGTGCATTCAGATACAACACCTTCAGGCCTGTATTTCCCGTCCCCTTTCTCATTGTCGTCCCTTTATCTAATGTGCTTGAAGTTAGATTCCAAGCCCTTTCCAAACACGCTGTCCTATTTTGTGTTCTGGAGACTTTAATAGCCTCTCCTGGGCTCTCCTTTCTTTTCAGTTTTTTCATAATTTTCCATGAAGTTGAATCCACCCCCCCCACACGCTAACCTGCTGCTTTGTTTCCCATTAGTCATACTTCTTGGAGTTTTACCCTTCCCTCCCCCACTTTCTAGTTTAAAGTCCTGTTGACCACCCTATTTACCCTTTTCGCTAGAACATTGGTCCCAGATCGGTTCAGGTAGAGACCGTCCCAACAGTACAGATCCCTCCTGTTCCAATACAGATGCCAGTGCCCCACAAAATGGAACCCCTCTTTCCCACACCACTCCTTTAGCCACGTGTTTACTTCTCTTATTCTCGCATCCCTATGTCAATTTGCACGTGGTTCAGGTAGTAATCCGGAGATCATAACCCTTGAGGACCTGTTCTTTAATTTAGTTCCTAGTTCCTGATAATCACCAAACAGATCCTCTTTCGTAGTCTTACCTATGTTATTTGTCCCGACGTGGACCACAACAACTGGATCCTCCTCCTCCCTCTCCAATATTCTTTCAAGCCAGTCAGAGAGGCGTGCACAGCAAAACTGCATAAATAGCAAGCAGGTACATGACCAGGTAATCTATTGCTGGTGGTGGAGGAATAGATATTGGTCAGGTCCCCAAAAGAACTCAAAGATAAAAACAAAAAAACTGCGGATGCTGGAAATCCAAAACAAAAACAGAATTACCTGGAAAAACTCAGCAGGTCTGGCAGTATCGGCAGAGAAGAAAAGAGTTGACGTTTCGAGTCCTCATGACCCTTCGACAGAACTTGAGTTTGAGTCCAAGAAAGAGTTGAAATATAAGCTGGTTTAAGGTGTGTGTGTGGGGGGCGGAGAGATAGAGAGAGAGAGAGAGGTGGAGGGGGGGGTGTGGTTGTAGGGACAAACAAGCAGTGATAGAAGCAGATCATCAAAAGATGTCAACGACAATAGTACAATAGAACACATAGGTGTTAAAGTTAAAGTTGGTGATATTATCTAAACGAATGTGCTAATTAAGAATGGATGGTAGGGCACTCAAGGTATAGCTCTAGTGGGGGTTTTTTTTTATTTTTTTTTAAATAATGGAACTAGGTGGGAAAAGGAAAATCTTTATAATTTATTGAAAAAAAAAGGAAGGGGGAAACAGAAAGGGGGTGGGGATGGGGGAGGGAGCTCACGACCTAAAGTTGTTGAATTCAATATTCAGTCCGGAAGGCTGTAAAGTCCCTAGTCGGAAGATGAGGTGTTGTTCCTCCAGTTTGCGTTGGGCTTCACTGGAACAATGCAGCAAGCCAAGGACAGACATGTGGGCAAGAGAGCAGGGTGGAGTGTTAAAGTGGCAAGCGACAGGGAGGTTTGGGTCATTCTTGCGGACAGACCGCAGGTGTTCTGCAAATTAGTCACCCAGTTTACGTTTGGTCTCTCCAATGTAGAGGAGACCACATTGGGAGCAACGAATGCAGTAGACTAAGTTGGGGGAAATGCAAGTGAAATGCTGCTTCACTTGAAGGGAGTGTTTGGGTCCTTGGACGGTGAGGAGAAAGGAAGTGAAGGGGCAGGTGTTGCATCTTTTGCGTGGGCATGGGGTGGTGCCATAGGAGGGGGTTGAGGAGTAGGGGGTGATGGAGGAGTGGACCAGGGTGTCCCGGAGGGACCGATCCCTACGGAATGCCGATACGGGGGGTGAAGGGAAGATGTGTTTGGTGGTGGCATCATGCTGGAGTTGGCGGAAATGGCGGAGGATGATCCTTTGAATGCGGAGGCTGGTGGGTTGATAAGTGAGGACAAGGGGGACCCTATCATGTTTCTGGGAGGGAGGAGAAGGCGTGAGGGCGGATACGCGGGAGATGGGCCGGACACGGTTGAGGGCCCTGTCAACGACCGTGGGTGGAAAACCTCGGTTAAGGAAGAAGGAGGACATGTCAGAGGAACTGTTTTTGAAGGTAGCATCATCGGAACAGATGCGACGGAGGCGAAGGAACTGAGAGAATGGGATGGAGTCCTTACAGGAAGCGGGGTGTGAGGAGCTGTAGTCGAGATAGCTGTGGGAGTCGGTGGGTTTGTAATGGATATTGGTGGACAGTCTGTCACCAGAGATTGAGACAGAGAGGTCAAGGAAGGGAAGGGAAGTGTCAGAGATGGACCACGTGAAAATGATGGAGGGGTGGAGAGTGGAAGCAAAATTAATAAATTTTTCCAAGTCCCGACGAGAGCATGAAGCGGCACCGAAGTAATCATCGATGTACCGGAGAAAGAGTTGTGGAAGGGGGCCGGAGTAGGACTGCAACAAGGAATGTTCCACATACCCCATAAAGAGAACTCTCCTGCTTCAAATAGTGCCATCAAGATCTTTAACATTCACCCGAAGGGGCAGATGAAGTCTCATTTTAATGTTTCATCCCAATGACACCTCCAACAATACAGCAGTCATTCATCACTGCACCACAGGGCAAGAGGCTGGGTTGGAGTTTTAGGGAGCAGCTAAAACAAGAGAGGAAGATGGGGACAAAGAATTATGCAGGGAATTCAAGAGTTTAGAACTTAGGCAGCTGAAGACAGGACAGAACAACCAATGGTAGATCAATGAAAATCAGGGAAGCAGAAGTGGCTCGAATTGGACAGAGCAGAATCTGAGAATTGCAAAGCTGGAGACAACTGCAGGACGAGGCCTTAAGGATTTGAAGGAAATTATGAGAATTTTAAAATTGAGACATTGTCAGACCAGGAGCCAATATAGATCAGTGAGCAAAGAGGTGATGTGCGAGTTAGAGCAAAAGCAGCAGAAGTTGAATAAGCTTAAGCTTACAACATGCAAGTTGGGAGGCTGACCAGGAAAACATTGGAATAATCATCTTGGAAAGCAATAAATGATGTGGCAATAAATGAGCCAAGGCAAGGTAAAGATGGGTGGTGTGATGGAGCTGGAAGTAGGCGCTTGTATTATTGGGAAGATATGGAGTCAGAAGGTCAGCTCAGAGTTAAATAGGCCACCAAGGCCATGAACAATCTGGTTCAGTCTCAGACAGTGGCCAGGGAGAGGGAAGGCTGTGGCTTAGGGACTGAGTTTGAGGTGGAGGCTGAAGACTATAGCTTTGGTCTTTTTAATATTAAACTGGACAAAATTTCAGCTGATCCGATAGTGGATATCTGCCAAGCAGTGCGACAAATCAGAGGCAGTGGAGGGGTAGAGAGAGAGTGATGGTACTGTGGTTCAGCTATATGTCAGCATACATGTCAAAGCTGATGATTATATTTTCAGAAGTTTTTGCTGAGAGACAGCAGAGAGATGAGAAGTAGACCTATGGGTGGATCTTTGGGGGACTCCAGAAGCAGTGTTGCCGGAGAGGCAAGAGTTCATGGGAATTCGGAAGAGTCAGCATGGCAGCATGGTTTTGTGAAAGGAAAATCATGTTTAACCAAGCTATCGGAGCTTTTTTGAAAAAGTAACATACGCAGTGGATAAAGAGGAGCCTGTAGACCTACTATACTTGGATGTCCAGAAGGCATTTGATAAGGTGTCACACCAAAGATTATTACAGAAAATAAAAGCGAATGGTGTAGTGGGTAATATATTAGCATGGACAGAAGATTGGGTGGCTGGTAGAAAACAGAGTATGCATAAATGGATCTTTTTCTGATTGGCAGGATGGGGCTTTTGGCATCCTACAGGGGTCTGGACTGGGGCCTCAACTTTTTACGATTTACGTCAATAACTTCGATGAGGGGAGTGAAGACATGGTAGCTAAATTTGCAGATGACACAAAGATAGGTAGGAAAGTATGTTGTGAAGAGAACATGAGGTTGCAGATGGATAGAGATAAGTAGTGAGTGGGAAAAGATCTGGCAAATGGAGTTTAATGTGGGAAAATGTGAAGTTGTTCACTTTGACAGGAAGGACAAAAAAAGCAGAGTACTTAAATGGAGAACAGCTGCATAATTCTGAGGTGCAGAGGGGTCTAGGTGTTGTAGTACATAAGTCAAAAAGTTAATAAGCAGGTATAGCAAATAACTAAGAAAACTAATGGAATGGTATCCTTCATTACAAGAGGGATTGAACATAAAAGTAAGGATGTTCTGCTTCAGTTATACAGGGCGTAGGTGAGACCGCACCTCAAATACTGTGTGCAATTTTGGTCTCCTTATTTAGGGAGAGATGTAAATGCACTGGAGGCGGTTCAAAGGAGGTTCACTAGATTGATGCCTGGAATGAGTGGGTTGCCTTATGAGGAAAAGTTGGACAGACTGGGCTTGTTTCCACTGGAGTTTAGAAGAGAGGGATGATTTGATTGAAGGATACAAGATTCTGAACAGCCTTGACAAAGTGGACTTCAAAAAGATGTTTCCTCTTGTGGGTGAGCCCAGAACTAGGGAGCCCTGTTTTAAAATTCGGGGTCACCCTTTTAGGACAGAGAAGAGGAGAAATTTTTTCTGAGGGTTGTACGATTTTGGAATTCTCTGCCTCAGAAGGTGGTGGAGGCGGGGTCATAAAATATTTTTAAGGCAGAGGTCGATAGATTCTTGGGATCAAAGGTTATCGGGGTTAAATGGGAATGTGGAAATTGATACTCAAGAAGATCAGCCATGATCTTATTGAATGATGGAGCAGGCTTGAGGGACCGAATGGTCTGTTCCTGTTGCTTAAGTTCTTATGTTCAAACCCAGCTGCATAAATCCTGCAAAGTCCTCCTTACCAACATTTGGGGGCTTGTGCCAAAATTTGAAGAGCTGTCCTACAGTGTAGTCAAGCAACAGCCTAACAGTCATACGCACAGAATCATACCCTACAATGTCCCATCACCCTCCCTGGGTATGACTTGAGTTGCCGCAGGACAGCAGTGGGGGTGGCACAGTGGTATACAGTCAGGAAGGAGTTGCACTGGGAGTCCACAAGCTTGGCTCTGGATCCCATGAAGTCTCATGGCATCAGGTCAAACATAAGCAAGAGAACCTCCTGCTGGTTATCACCTACTGCCTCCCCTCAGCTGATGAATCAGTACTCCATGTTGAACACCACTTGGAAGTAGCACTGAGGATAGCAAGGATGTAGAATGTACTGTGGGTGGAGGACTTCAATGTCAATCACCAAGAGTGGCTTAGTAGCGCCACAACTGACTGTGCTGGCCAAGCCCTAAAGGACATAGCTACAAGGCTGAGTCTACGGCCGGTGCTGAGAGAGCCAACAAGAGGAAACAAAACCTACTTGACCTTATGCTCACCAAGCTACCTGTCACAGATATATCCATGATAGTATTGGTTGGAGGGAGCACCACACAGTCCTTGTGAGGACGAAGTTCCATCGTCACATTGAGGGTACCTTCAATCATGTGTGGCACTACCACTGCGCTAAATAGGACAGATTTCAAATGCAACTAGAAACTCAGAAATGGGCATCCACAAGGCACTGTGGGCCATCAGCAGCAGAACTATATACAATCACAATCTTCAACCTCATAGCCTGGCAAAATCCCCACTCTACCATTAGCATCAAGCCAGGGGATAAATCTTGGTTCAATGAAAGAGTGCAGGAGGGCATGCCAGGGGCAACACCAGGCATACTTAAAAATGAGGTGTCAACCTGGCGAAGCCCACAACACAGGACTACTTGCATGCCAAGCAGCATAAGCCCATGCAACAGACAGAGTTGAGCAATCCTACAACCAACGGATCACATTTAAGCTCTGCAATCCTGCCCACATCCAGCTGTGAACGATGGCAGACAATTAACCAACTAATTGGAGGATGCAGCTCCACAAATATCCCCACCCTCAATGATGGGGAGCCTTGCACATCAGTGCAAAAGAGAAGGTTGAAGCATTTGCAACAATCTTCAGCCAGAAGTGCTGAGTAGATGATCCATCTCAGCCTCTCCCAGAGGTCTCCAGCTTCATAGATGCCAGTCTTCAGCCAATTCAATGCACTCCATGTGACACCAAGAAACGGCTGAAGGCACTGGAGACTGCAAAGGCTATGGGCCCTTACAACATTCTGGCTGCAGTGCCGAAGACTTGTGCTGCAAAACTTGCTGCATCTCTAGCCAAGCTGTTCCAGTTCAGCTACAGCACTGGCATCAACCCAGCAAAGTGGAAAATTGCCCAGGTATGTGTTATGCTCAAAAATAAGGACAAAGCTAATGCCATCAATTAATGCCTCAGCAGTCTATGATCAATCAGCAGCAAACTGATGAAAAGTGTCATCGACAAGGCTATCACATGGCATTTGCTCGCCAATAGCCTGCTTACTGACACACAGTTTGGGTTCCACCAAGACCAGTCAGCTCCAGTCCTCACCAGGTATCGACAAGAGAGCCGAATTCCAAATGTGAGGTCAACGTGACTACCTTTGACATCAAGGCAGCACTTGAACAACTGCGACATTAGGGAGCCCTAGCAAATTTGAATTTTTTTTATTATTCGTTCAAAGGATGTGGGCATCGCTGGCTAGGCCAGCATTTATTGCCCTCCCCCAATTGCCTTTGTTTAGAGGGCATTTTTCATTTTTTTTAAAAAAGAGTCAGCCACCTTGCTGTAGGTCTGGAGTCACATGCAGGCCAGGCCAGGTAAGGACAGCAGATTTCCTTCCCTAACCAGATGAATTTTTACAACAATCAACAATGGTTTCATGGTCACCATTAGACTTTTAATTCCAGATTTTTATTGAATTCAAATTTCACCATATGCTGTGGTGGGATTCGAACTCAGGTCTCCAGAGCATTACCCTGGGAATCTAGCATAGTGATCTAGTGACATCGCCTCCCAAGTTACTGGGAATGAGAGAGAAAATTCCCTGCTGGTTGGAGTCATACCTAGCACAAACAAAGATGGCTGTGATTGTTGGAGGTCAATAATCGCAGCCCCAGAACAATCACTGAAGGATTTCCTCAGGGTGGTGTGTTATGCTCAACCATCTTTAGCTGCTTCATCAATGGCCTTCCCACCATCATATATGTGAGAAGTGGGGATGTTCACTGATAATTCCATAATGTTGAGTTCCATTTGCTGCTTCTCAGTTCATGACGGTGTGCAAGACCTGGACAACATTCAAGCTTAAGTTGATATTGGCAAGTAACATTCGCACCACATAAGTGCCAGGCAATTACCACTTCCAAGAGAAGAGACAAAGTTACACCACTGCTTCTTGACATTCAATGGCATTACCATCGCTGAATCCCCCACCCTCAACATCCAGAAACTTAACTGGATCAACCACATAAATACAATAGCTACAAGAGCAGGTCAGAGGCTGTTTCTTTTTTTAATTAATTCATTCATGGGATTATTGACAATTCCTAACTTTCCTCAAGAAGGTGGTGGTGAGCTGCCTTCTGGAAGCACTGCTGGCCATTACTGGGTATTCTGCAATGAATAACTCACCTCCTGTCCACTATCTGTAAAGCATAAGTCAGAGTGTGATGGCATACTAAAACAAAAACAGAATTACCTGGAAAAACTCAACAGGTCTGGCAGCATCGGCAGAGAAGAACAAAGTTGACATTTCGAGTCCTCATGACCCTTCAACAGAACTAAGTAAAAATAGGAGAGGAGTGAAATATAAGCTGATTTAAGGTGGGGGGGTGGGGAGAGAGAAGTGGGGGGGATGGGGGTGATTGTAGGGACAAGCAAGCAGTGATAAGAGCAGATAATCAAAAGATGTCACAGACAAAAGAACAAAGAGGTGTTGAAGGTGGTGATATTATCTAAAAGAATGTGCTAATTAAGAATGGATGGCAGGACACGCAAGGTAGAGCTCTAGTGGAGGTGGGGTGAAATAAGACTAAAAGGGCATAAAAGGTATAGATTTTAAAATAATGGAAATAGGTGGGAAAAGAAAAATCTATAAAAATTATTGGAAAAAACAAAAGGGAGGGGGAAGTAACAGAAAGGGGGTGGGGATGGAGGAGGGAGTTCAAGATCTAAAGTTGTTGAACTCAATATTCAGTCTGGAAGGTTGTAAAGTGCCTCCTAGTCAGAAGATGAGGTGCTGTTCCTCCAGTTTGCATTGGGCTTCACTGGAACAATGCAGCAAGCCAAGGACAGACATGTGGGCAAGAGAGCAGGGTGGAGTGTTGAAATGGCAAGCGACACGGAGGTTTGGGTCATTCTTGCAGAAAGACCACAGGTGTTCTGCAAAGTGGTCGCCCAGTCTGCGTTTGGTCTCTCCAATGTAGAGGAGACCGCATTGGGAGCAACGAATGCAGTAGACTAAGTTAGGGGAAATGCAAGTGAAATGCTGCTTCACTTGAAAGGAGTGTTTGGGTCCTTGGACGGTGAGGAGAGAGGAAGTGAAGGGGCAGGTGTTGCATCTTTTGCGTGGGCATGGGGTGGTGCCATAGGAGGGGGTTGAGGAGTAGATGGTGATGGAGGAGTGGACCAGGGTGTCCCGGAGGGAATGATCCCTACGGAATGCCGACAGGGGGGGTGAAGGGAAGATGTGGTTGGTGGTGGCATCATGCTGGAGTTGGCGGAAATGGCGGAGGATGATGCTTTGAATGCGGAGGCTGGTGGGGTGATAAGTGAGGACAAGGGGGACCCTATCATGTTTCTGGGAGGGAGGAGAAGGCGTGAGGGCGGATACACGGAAGATGGGCCGGACACGGTTGAGGGCCCTGTCAACGACGTGGGTGGAAAACCTCGGTTAAGGAAGAAGGAGGACATGTCAGAGGAACTGTTTTTGAAGGTCGCATCATCAGAACAGATGCGATGGAGGCGAAGGAACTGAGAGAATGGGATGGAGCCCTTACAGGAAGCGGGGTGTGAGGAGCTGTAGTCGAGGTAGCTGTGGGAGTCGGTAGGCTTGTAATGGATATTGGTGGACAGTCTATCACCAGAAATTGAGACAGAGGGGTCAAGGAAGGGAAGGGAAGTGTCAGAGATGGACCACGTGAAAATAATGGTGGGATGGAGATTGGAAGCAAAATTAATAAATTTTTCCAGATCCCGATGAGGGCATAAAGCAGCACCAAAGTAATCATCGATGCACCAGAGAAAGAGCTGTGGGAGGGGGCTGGAGTAGGACTGGAACAAGGAATGTTCCACATATCCCATAAAGAGACAGGCATAGCTGGGGCCCATGCGGGTACCCATAGCCACACCTTTTATTTGGAGGAAGTTAAAGGAGAAATTGTTCAGTGTGAGAACAAGTTCAGCCAGATGGAGGAGAGTAGTGGTGGATGGGGATTGTTTGGGCCTCTGTTCGAGGAAGAAGCCGAGAGCCCTCAGACCATCCTGGTGGGGGATGGAGGTGTAGAGGGATTGGACGTCCATGGTGAAGAGGCGGCGGTTGGGGCCAGGGAACTGGAAATTGTTGATGTGACGTCAGGTGTCAGAGGAATCACGGATGTAGGTGAGAAGGGACTGGACAAGGAGAGAGAGAAGGGAGTCAAAATAACGAGAAATGAGTTCTGTGGGGCAGGAACAGGCTGACATGATCAGTCGGACCGGACAGTCCTGTTTGTCCAACCCTAACATTGTCATCTCACCCATTCTAACCTGTCTCTCTCTGAACTTATTGCACTCCGTTCTCTCAGGTCCAACACTAACATTGTCATCGCATGGGCCCCAGCTATGCCTGTCTCTTTATGGGGTATGTGGAACACTCCTTGTTCCAGTCCTACTCCGGCCCCCTCCCACAACTCTTTCTCCGGTACATCGATGATTACTTCGGTGCCGCTTCATGCTCTCATCAGGACCTGGAAAAATTTAATAATTTTGCTTCCAATCTCCACCCCTCCATCATTTTCACATGGTTTATCTCTGACACTTCCCTTCCTTGACCTCTGTCTCAATTTCTGGTGAACCAATATGCATTACAAGCCTACCGACTCCCACAGCTACATCGACTACAGCTCCTCACACCCCGCTTCCTGTAAGGACTCCATCCCATTCTCTCGGTTCCTTCGCCTCCGTCGCATCTGTTCTGATGATGCTACCTTCAAAAACAGGTCCACTGACATGTCCTCCTTCTTCCTTAACCGAGGTTTTCCACCCACGATCGTTGACAGGGCCCTCAAACGTGTCCGGCCCATCTCCCGCGCATCCGCCCTCACGCCTTCTCCTCCCTCCCAGAAACATGATAGGGTCCCCCTTGTCCTCACTTATCAACCCACCAGCCTCCGCATTCAAAGGATCATCCTCCGCCATTTCCGCCAACTCCAGCATCATGCCACCGCCAAACACATCTTCCCTTCACCACCCCCCCTGTCGGCATTCCGTAGGGATCATTCCCTCCGGGACACCCTGGTCCACTCCTCCATCACCCCCTATTCCTCAACCCCCAACCTACAGCACCTCCCCATGCATACGTAAAAGATGCAACACCTGCCCCTTCACTTCCTCTCTCCTCACCGTCCAAGGGCCCAAACACTCCTTTCCAATGAAGCAGCATTTCACTTGCATTTCCCCCAACTTAGTCTACTGCATTCGTTGCTCTCAATGCGGTCTCCTCTACATTGGAGAGACCAAATGTAAACTGGGCGACCGCTTTGCAGAACACCTGCGGTCTGTCCGCAAAAATGACCCAAACCTCCCCGTCGCTTGCCATTTTAACACTCCACCCTGCTCTCTTGCTCACATGTCTGTCCTTGGCTTGCTGCATTGTTCCAGTGAAGCTCAATGCAAACTGGAGGAACAGCACCTCATCTTCCGACTAGGCACTTTACAACCTTCCAGACTGAATATTGAATTCAACAACTTTAGATCTTGAACTCCCTCCTCCATCCCCACCCCCTTTCTGTTACTTCCCCCTCCCTTTTGTTTTTTCCAATAATTTTTATAGATTTTTCTTTTCCCACCTATTTCCATTGTTTTTAAATCTATACCTTTTATGCCCTTTTAGTCTTATTTCACCCCACCTCCACTAGAGCTGTACCTTGCGCGTCCTGCCATCCATTCTTAATTAGCACATTCTTTTAGATAATATCACCACCTTCAACACCTCTTTGTTCTTTTGTCTGCGACATCTTTTGATTATCTGCTCTTATCACTGCTTGCTTGTCCCTACAACCACCCGCCCCCCCGACTTCTCTCCCCCACCTTAAACCAGCTTATATTTCACCCCTCTCCTATTTTTACATAGTTCTGTTGAAGGGTCATGAGGACTCGAAATGTCAACTTTGTTCTTCTCCACCGATGCTGCCAGACCTGATGAGCTTTTCCAGGTAATTCTGTTTTTGTTTTGGATTTCCAGCATCCGCAGTTTTTTGTTTTTATCTCTGTGATGGCATACTCTTCACATGCCTGAATGAGTATTGCTCCAATAACACTTGAAGTTTGAGACCATCCAGGACAAAGCACCACACCCATCACCTTGAACATCCACTCCTCCCCATGGTTGGTGCAATGTGGTTGCAGTTTGTACCATTTACAAGATATACTGCAGCAACTCACAAAGGTTTTTATGACAGCCAAATATGTAATCTCTACAACCTAGTAGTGCACCAGGTTAATGGGAACGCCACTGCCTGCAAATTCCCCTCCAAGTCATTCATCACCCTGACTTAGAAACATATTGCTGTTCCGTCATGATCACTGGACCGAAATCGTGGAACTTCCTACTCAACAGCACTGTGGGAGTACCTTTACGCACTGATTCAAAATAGTATTCATCACCATCTTCTCAAGGACAATTTGGGATGGGCAATAAATGTGGGCCTTGTCAGTGATGCCCACGTATCACGAATGAATATAAAACAAAATAATATTTCATTTAAAAAACTGACCATTTAAATCAATGCCCCAATAGTAACACTGACGATTAGTGCAACTGAGTTTCTTCCAACAAAACAGAAACTGAAACACAAGAAACATTAATTTTCAGACAATTATCTCCTCCTCATCCATATATTGAAGTGCACATTTTATACTGAAAATGCTTTCAAAACTATTATCAAAAAGCAATGTTAATTATTTCCTGACCTAAAGTAAATTAATTAACACTTTCTTCTGAAGTAGGTTAACACTTCATGTGTTGAAAACTCAATTCAGAGCAAAGTTTCGAAAGCAAGATTTCCATTTATATATTACCTTTGCTGTCTCAAAATATTTCACATAAATTTCACTTCAAAAGTAATGAATTGTAAATGTACCCAAAATAGGTACACAGTATCTGACAAAAAGCAGTAAGACCAACTACCAATTCCTCTGCATTTCGTGGCGCTGATTGAGAATAGATTGTTTATCAAGACATCAGAAAACTACACCACTTCTGAAATGGTCCCGGGGATGTGAACCATCAGAGTTTTCAGACAAGACCTTGATTTAACATTTCACTTGAACAACTGCTCCTTCAATAATGCAGCACCCCCTCACAACTGCACTCAGTACCTGCTCCTGCAGTGGCAGCAACTCAGGCAACAGCTTATAATTACATAGCACCTTTGACATAGAAAAAATATCTCAGGGCACTTAAATTTGTAATAAGAAAAATAAACAATGTCATGGCAAGAAAAGATATTAGAAGTGGTGGCCAAAAGCTTGGTCAAAGGAACTGGTTTTAAAAAGAGATAAAAGCAAAATACTGCAGATGCTGGAAATTTGAAATAAAAACAGAAAATGCTGGAAAAACTCAGCCGGTCTGACAGCATCTGTGGAGAGAGAAAAAGACTTAAAGTTGCAAGTCATATGACCCTTCTTCAGAGTTGCTCTGAAGAAGGGTCATATGACTCAAAACGTTAACTCTGATGTCAGTTGAAGAGGAAGCATCAACAAAGGCTTCATGGCCTAATGTCCCCTTCTGTGCTGTAATTTCTGATATCCTTACAGCAACAGACTAGAGAACAGTTGCACAGCAACACAAATTCTTGAAGTGTTCTTTCAGTAATATATGATTCACATTTTGGATTTCCTTATCAAAGATGACTGAAGATATCAAATAAGTTTAGGATAAGTCATAAACAAATTCATGTCTATGGAGCAAAACATGAAATGCGACTATAAAAATTAATGGAATTAAGTATCCCAGTCAAAATATAGATAAACTCACAAAAAGCATTAAACCAAATATTGGCACAATAGCCATTAAAGCTCAGAGTGTCCATCTCCATGGAATTTTCTAGCTACAACCATTTCCAATTGGTTAAAATTGGTAGAAGGAAAAAGGTAGGGCAAGTTCCAAACTGACAAATAATCATACCTTATATTCTATCCATATCAAGTTGTGTTTCCCAGCTACTGGTGGCCTATATTTGACCTTTGCACTGGAGAAGGTGCAGAAGATTCTTACCAAGATGCTGCCTAGGCTGGAGGGTCTGAGCTATTAGGAAAGATTGGATAGGCTGAGATTGTTTTCCTTGGAGCAACAAAGGTTGAGAGGGGACTTGATAGAGGTGCATAAGATAATCAGGGGCACATGTAGGGTGATTGGAAGGTATTTTTTCTATTGGTAGAGGGGTTAATAATCAGTGGACATAGATTTGATATAAGAGGTAGAAGGCTAAGAGGGGAGTTGAGGAGAAAGTATTTCACCCAAAATGTGGTAAGAGTCTTGAGCTCATTGCCTGAAAGGGCAGTTGAGTCAGAAACTCTTGTAACATTCAAGAAGTATTTGGATATTCACTTGCGTTGCCATACTCTTCACGGCTCTGGGCCAATCGCTGGAAAATGGGATTAGTGTAGTGAGATATTTGTTGACTGGCACAGACATGATGGGCTGAATGGCCTCCTTCTGTGCTGTCGACACTTGAGTCTATATTCACTTATGAGTCTATATTGGCTCATGGTCCCCGAATGTCTGCAATAAAAATTCTCAACATCTTTTAATTCCTTCACTGACTCTAACTTGGTAGCCTTTTCCAACCATACAGCCCCCACTCCAAAACTCTCAATTCGCCAACTCTGACCTTCCTCTACTCCCATGTACCGCAATGATGATTAAGCTTTCATCCATACAGACCTCATGCTTTGCAATTCCCTCCCTGAACCCTTCCATTGTAAATCCCACCTCTTTGATCAAGTTTTTAGTGAGCCCTCCAGATAACTTTGACAAAGCATCCACTTCTTTGCATACATCTCAAGTGCCTTGCAATACTTTTCTGTGTTAAACAATCCAATAAACACAGCTTGTCACTGGAGATAAAGTTTAAGCAATCCAACCGTCATACTTCAGGCACTTAAGGCAGTTAGGTGTATAGAGAGAATGAAGAATAATTGCACAAGGACATGAAGATTCAATTCAGTGCCCATTTTAAAGCGATGAATTCTGTTCTTATTTCTTTGATTTTATATAATAATTTGTTGCATAGAAAAATAAGGCAATTTGGGAACGACAGTTCTATGGCCACAAGGGCTCAGAAACAAATGATGCACTACAATGCCACCACTAACTGACAAGTACGACTAACTACATTAGTTTCTGTTATAAATATGAACTTGCGAATTTAAAAGGAGAAATGTTGATAAACGACGCAAGTTTTCTTTAGGAAACCCCGGAGGATATGTACACCACGAAAGTGTTGGACATTAGCAAGCTCTCTTTCAAATTTCAATGTTCCATCTACTTCCAGCAACTGATATCAGCAGTCCAGTTCCAGGTTCTGTATCTGAGGGAGGTACCCGTGGATTTACTCAAAATTGCTACATTTTCCCCATAACCTTAATCTGCACCTATTCCTAAAGAAAACATACCCAACCCATTCTTAAAACACTCTCTAGGAAAAGTTTTGGGGAGACAAAGTCAATTCGACTCCCTAAAAAAATCGAAACAGTCGTTATACGTAAATAATATTTTCACGCTTACTCAAACACATTAGCAATACAAGTTATTTTTAGGTTAACCTTTGTTTATATGGTAAAACAAGATCAAGGTATCATAAATCAACACTATTGTTTTCTCGAAACCTTCGATGGATTTTTCAAATGACATGTTTTTCAGTGAATCTTCAAGAGAACCTGCAAGATGATGATTAATAATAATGATTATCGAAATAAAGTTGTAAGTAAAATTAGGGATGAAGTTGCAGGTTGTGAGTACAGAAAAACAAACAGCAGTCAATCACTGTCGGGCCAAATAACTGATGTAGCGCAGTACGGCCCAGGATACAGAGGTTGGGCCGGGCAGTCGGATGAGCGTTATCAGTATCCAGCCACTAATCAATTCATTAAAACGATGGCACTCTGGCAGTAGGCGCGCCAGGGTCGCCACTGGGATTGGGAGGGCGATCCCTCCGATTGATCAGCCGGGTTTGTTTGTCGTCTGCACACAGACCAAGGCTTGCCTACCTCATCAGTAACGGACTGAAGTAGAAAAATCGCGCCCTTGGAATACAGAGTAACCAATGTTCAAACCCCAAGCAGGAAACATCGATCAATCCAGCAACCGGTACACTTTTTAACTTTTAACTATCCCTCGTCGAGGTCAGCCGTTCCCAGGCAGCACGCATGCGTAACTCGGCACAAAGCATGCCGGTAGATGACGGCAGAGCTCCAACTGGACCGCTCGCATGGAGCATGCGCCGGCTTACCAAGACCACCAGTGCGCCTGCGCAGTAGTGGCTGTGTTTTGTCCAGATGTTTCAGGTTCCTCAGTGATTAACATTTTTCTTCATCTTTTGCACAATATCGTCGTAATTGCATCTAGCGAGCTGTCGTATACGCAAAATAAAACTGCAAAAAACAGTAAATAATTCTCAAACGATTTATTGTTGGAGTCGTGCCACACCCTGCAGTCTGTGTCATGGGCATTTAGCGATTTAGGTCCGCACATGCGCATTAGGCGCTAGAATCCCCCTGACGTCATAGATCGGTTGGAATTCCTGTTTTGAACGCCGGTATCGGCACGTGCTTTTGCTCTGCCTTGGAGGGTGAATTGCCGCCAAAAGGGTCAAATGGTGCATGAACTGAGACTCTGCTGAAGGATCTGGAACGTAGTGCTTGATCGTGTGGTGGAGGTCGGGTGAATTCAGACTTTTAAAAGGGAATTGCATCATTGCTGAAAAGGGAAAAAAATGGAGGGCTGGGGAAAAGGCAGGGGAGTGACATTAGATTCTCCTTAAAAGCACAGTGCAGACAGAACGGGTCGAATGGCTTCCTTCTGTGCTGTAAACATTGTGTGAAACAAGGCCTGGGTTCAAGGCAATTTTAACAACTCTTTTTTAATCCTCTTTTTTCTAATAATTATTATTTTTTAGATTATTTTTTCTTTTTCCACCTATTTCTATTATTATTTTTAAAATTTATTTCCATCCATTGTTTTATCTCCACCTTTTAGCCTATTTCTGTTCCTTCACCCTACCAGGGCCATCTGTCACTTGCTGGTCCTGCTTTCTACCCTTAATGTCACCATTAGCGCATCCTTGAGTTAATATCACCACCGACAACACGCCTTTGACCTTTTTTTATGACATCTTTGGCAATCTCTCCTTTGTCTCCACCTATCACTGGCCCTCTATCCAGCTCCACCTGTCCCACCCCCCCCCCCCAACAGCTTTTTTTCACCGCATTTCTATTTCTCTTTAGTTCTGATGAAGAATCATACGGACTCAAAAAGTTAACTCTCTTCCTCGCCACAGATGCTGTCAGACCTGTTGAGTTTTTCCAGCAATTTTTGTTTTTGTTTCAGATTTACAGCATCCGCAGTATTTTGCTTTTAACTTAATCCAGTTCTATTATTCGCCCATTTAGGTTTGAACTCTGCACAAAGGAAGCAACAGCTTTCACCTAGCTAACAGTTGTAAGCTCATGAAACATCCCATCTGTTCACATGAGTCATTAAGTTAAAAGTTCACATAAAGCCATCTTTGAGATAATGGGGCAGGTGGCCAACAACTTTGCCAGAGGTAGATTTTGAGGGGGATCTTAAAAGAGAAGAAAAGCAAAGAATTTTAGGAAGACCAAAAACTGAATGCACGACCACCAATGATGGGACAAAGGAATTGGGAGGTGCACAAGAAGCCAGACTTGAATGATGCTAATCAATATGGTTTCCGTGATCTTGATTGTTCACCTTAAAGAACAAGAGAAGAAAATCCAAGAGCATTATTCTTAATTGGACTCAAGGTTTTTCAAGGATATTTGACATCTCAAAAGAATGGGAAGCAGAGGAGATGGGGTAGCTCTTTTAATAAAGCGTGAGATCAGTACAACAGTGAGAAATGGTCTTGGCTCAGAAGATCAAGGAATAGAATCAGTTTGCTAGCGATAAGCAATAGCAAGGGAAATAAGTCACAGCTAGGGGTATTTATAGGACCGCTAACAGTAGCTACACAGTAGGACAGAGTATAAATCAAGAAATAATGGGAGCTTGTAAGAAAGGTTCTCTAATAATTTTGAGCGATTTTAATCTTGATATGGATTGGACAAATCACTTTTAAATGTAGCGATGAGGATGAGTTCATAGAGTGTAATCGGAACAGTTTCTCAGAACAATACATTGTGGAACCAACCTGGGAACAGGCTATTTTAGATCTGATAATGTGTAATGGAACAGAGTTAATTAATGACCTCATAGTAAAGGATCCTCCAGGGAAGAGTGACCATAACATGATAGAATTTCACATCCTTTTTGAGCGTGGGAAACCTGAGTCTGAAACTCGTGTCTTAAATTTAAATAAAGACAAAGTTGCAAAGACAGAGTTGGCTAAAACAGACAAGGAAAATAGATTAAAAGGTAAGACAGTAGATAGGCAGCGGGAGATATTTCAGAACTCTCAACAAAGATATATTCCATTGAGAAAGGACTTTGTTAGAAGGATGAACCATCTTTGGCTAAGGAAGTTAAGGGTGGTATCAAATTGAAAGCAAAGGCATACAATGCAGCGGACATCAGTGGTAAATCAGAAGACTGGGAAACTTTTATAACACAGTAAAGGACTAAAATAAGCGAGAAATTCGAATAAGAGTAAACAAGGGAGAATGTAAATACTGAAAGTATGAGCTTCTACAAGCATATCAAAAGGAAGACAGTAGCTAAAATAAATGTAAAGAGGTAACAGGACATTAAAAAAATTGTCATAAAATCAGGCAGAGCCAACAAGGTTTTGTGAAAGGGAAATCATGTTTGACAAATTTATTACATTTCTTTGAGGAAGTAACAAGCAGGGTGGATAAAGGAAAACCAGTAGCTGTAGTACATTTGGACTTCGAAAAAATATTCAATAAGGCGCCACATAAAAGATTTCTGCACAAGATGGTGTGATATGTTGCCATGGATGGAGGATTGGCTAACCAGAGATAGGTAGGAAAGACATTTGTGAGGAGGATATAAAGAATTAGCAAAGGAATATAGGTAGGTTAAGTGAGTGGGCAAAAATTTGGAAGATGGAGTATAATCTGAAAAAATGTGATGTTATCCATTTTGATAGGAAGAATAGCAAAGCCAGTGCCAGGGCTTAGGACATCTCCTCATGGCTTGAGACAAACTTGGAGTAGGAGAGGATGGCTCCAGTGGTCCACGTGGGAGTCCACGATGTAGGTTTAACTAGGAAAGTTTTCTGCCGAGTGAATTTGAAGAGCTAGGGTCCAAACTAAAATGCAGCACTTCAAAAATATTCATCTGTGGATTGTTATCTGAGCCACATGCCACTTGGCATAGGGTCAAGCAGATTAGAGAATTATAGGCATGCTCAGAGACTGGTGTAGTAAGAAGGGATTTTGATTCATGGGGCACTTGCACCAGTACACAGGAAAGAAGGAGCTGTTTCATTGGGTTGGGCTCCACTTAAACCAGGCTGGAATCAATGTTCTGGCGAATTATATATCTACAGGTGTAGATAGGGCTTAAACTAAAAGAGAAAGGTAGAGTCCAGATGAAGGGAGATATTGAGATCTAAAGAGAAATTTGAGATAATAGAACATGGTCGTGATCTGGGTGAAGACAAGCAGTGTGGGACACAAAGGACAGAGTTTAACGGTAATAGTGCATCAGGGAATAAGGTCCATGCAAAGAATAGTAGTAAAAATTTAAGGCCCTTTAACTGAATGCGTGAAGCATTCACAATATGATAGATAAGCAGCTGGCACAAATAGAGATAAGTGGTTGAGATCTAATTGCCATTACAGAGGCATGGTTACAAGGTGGCCCAGGTTGATAAGTAAATTTTTAAAAAAACATAGAATGGAAAATGAGGAGGAGTAGCCTGATAGTAAATTAATACATAAGGACAGTATTGAGAAAGGACCTTGGCTCAAAAGATCTCTCTGTCAGTCTGTTTCTCCATATCTCTATCACTGTCTCTGTTGGTCTTTCTCTCTTCCACTATCAGTCTATTTCTCCATCTCACTCTCTCTGCCTCTGTTGGTCGCTCTGTCTCTCTCTCTCCCAATCAGTCTATTTTTCCATCTCATGATTTCTCACCCAGGTTCTCTCTCTCTGTCTCCCCCCACCCCTCCCTCCTTTTGTAGCAGTGCTGTTCAGCAGACTCAAGCATGCCCAGGGTATACATTGTTTTTTAAACCATGGCATCTAAGAAAAGTGCAATAAAATGTAAGCATGTTATCCTTACAATATTGGAAGAGGTGGAAATCATTAAGGATCTAGATAAGGGTGCTTCAGTGAAAAAAATTGTGTGAGGCATAAGGTGTGGGTATCTCAACAGTTTATGGCATTGGGAGGAAGCATGAAACTGTGGAAGATACAGTATTTGGATAAATAAAGAATTTCTTTTACTGCTTTGTAATGTTTTCTCACTGAAGTTTCAGCTAAATATTTTTACCTATGGTGTTTTCCAGTTCACACACTTATGGTTAGACATTCTAATGCCATTCTATAATTCAGATATATTTGAAATCCAGAAATGGCTTGGTCCCACGTTTTTTATTCTTTCACAAGATGTGGCTTTGCTGGCTAGGCCAGCACTTATTGCCCATCCCTAATTGTCTTTGAGAAGGTGGTGGTGAGCAGCCTTCTTGAACCACTGCAGTCCATGTGTCATAGTATGCCCGCATAGCTTTTAGGAAGGGATTTTGACCCAGTGACAGTGAAGGAACAGCAAGATATTTCCAATTCAGCATGGTGTGTGACTTGGAGGGGAATTTCCAGCTGGCGGTGTTCCCATGCATTTGCTGCCCTTGTCCTTCTCGGTGGTAGAGGTTGTGGGTTTTGAAGGTGCTGTTGAAGGAGTCTTGGTGTGTTGCTGCAGTGCATCTTATAGGTGGCACGCACAGCTGCCACAATCCACCATTGGTGGAGGGAGTGACTGTTGAAGGTGGTGGATGGGGTGCCAGTCAATCAGGCTGCTCTGTCCTGGATGGTGTCAAGCTTCTTGAGTGTTATTGGAGCTGCACTCATTCAGGCAAGTGGAGTGTGTTCCATCTCATTTCTAACTTGTGCCTTGTGCACAGGCTTGGGGAGTCAGGTGGTGAGTTACTTGCCGCAGAATTGCCATCCTCTGACCTGCTCTTGTAGCTACAGTAATTACATGGCTGGCCCTGTTCAGTTCCTGGTCAGTGGTAACCCCAGGATGTTGATGCTTGGGGATTTATTGATGGTAATGCCATTGAATGTCATGGGGGGATGGTTAGATTCTCTATCGTTGGAGATGGTCATTCCCAGGCATTTGTGTGCCACAAATGTTACTTGCCACTTGTCAAGCCTGAATGTTGTCCAGGTCTTGCTGCATATGGACACGGACTGCTTCAGTATCTGAGGAGTCACAAATAGTTCTGAACGTCATGCAATCATCAACGAACATTCCCACTTCTGACCTTATGATGGAAGGAAGGTCATTGATGAAGCAGCTGAAGATGCGGCACAATCTCCAGATAAGGGACCAATCATTTAGAACTGAGATGCAAAGAAATTTCTTAATTCAAAGGGTAATAGTGGATCTCTGGAATCTTCTACCCAGTGGGTTATGGATGCTCCATCGTTAAACATATTTAAGGTTGAAATAGACATTTTTTTGGTCTCTCAGGGAATCGAAGGATATGGGGAGCAGGCAGGAGAACGTAGTTGAGGTGGAAGATCAGCCATGATCTTATTGAATGGCAGAGCAGGTTCGCAGGGCGTTATGATCCACACCTGCTCCTATTTCTTATTGAGTGTGAGAGTTCAGAATAAAGTGGGTATGGCAAGTTTCAGCTCAGTTTTAGTTCACAGATGTATGTCACAGTACAAAACTGTTGACAACTCAGCATTACATAATTGGGGCACTAAATTAGCACCTTCACTCAAACAGCCCATAATTATGGCGAGTGTCGAAAATAGAGGAATTAACAGCGGCTAATCTTGTTTGCCCAGCACCATTGTACTCAATGACTTACATTTGTTCTCGATTGAGTAATGCTTTGACTTTAAAATTTTCATTCTTGTTTTCAAATCCTGCCCTGACCTTGTCCCTTTCTATCCATGTATTCTCCTTCAACCCTACATCCCTCCAAGATATCTGTGCTCTAATTCTGGCACCTTGCACTCCCCACTTCTAATCACTCCACTATTGATGGTTGTGCTTTCAGCTGCTGAGGCCCTCAGGTTTGGAATTCTCTCCCGAAACCTCTCTGACTTACTACCTCTCATCCCACCTTCATGATGCTGCTTAAAACCTCTATGTTTGACCAAGTTTTTTTGTCATCTTCTCTAATACTTATGTGGCTTCCTGTCAAATTTTGTTTGATAACCATGCTCTGAAGCACCTGGGGTGTTTAGTACATGAAAGGCAATATATAAATGCACAATTTTGTTGTTGAAGTGGTTGGAGATTAAAGTGAGGTCGGCTTAGTTTGTAACTATCTTGCATATACTAGACTGCAAGTTACTCATACTGGATGGTAAAAAATAGCCAGTAATGATTTACCTTTAGAAGAATTAAAACAAATATCAAAATATTTAAGTTTCTAAATTAAACTAGATGGAAATCTAGTCACCAGACAATTTAGAGAAGTGAGGTGTGTTATGATCCTTGGCCAGACCCCCAAGTTGTTGGTGAGATTAATAGCTTCATGACAGGGACCAATAATGTTTTATTTAAAGTGGACAAGTTTGAGATTCAATACACTTACTAAGTGAATAAAGCCACAAGAACAAACCAAAATAAGCTTTACATTTCAAGGTCAGAAAGATAAAACATTTTACCCTGTCTATCTTATACTTTAACATTCAGGGTTACTATGAGGTACATATGAATTAACAGGCAAACTGTGGGCAAACACACCTCACTGCACAATAAATGCCAAATGTGACCAAAACACATTCCACTGGTTTCTCAACAAGCCACCCAGATGTCAGTAACACTGTGAGTCAACCAATCTCACTGAAACTCCTCTCTCACAAGAGTTTTCAAACTTCACCTTTCAAAGACCTCACCTTGGAATTTTCTTCAAAAGTTGCTTCAACTCTGACAGCTTCAACAATGGTTCACCTCACAGGGCAGGGATTTGAAAACAAGGATGAAAATTTTTAAATCAAGGCATTGCTCATCTCCCAAAAGTCCATTCCCCTTGATTCCCAAGTACGTACTCAAGCATCAATTTGCATGCGAAATTTCAGCTCTTCAGGCACACCAAGCAGAATGCTACTGCTCTGAAGGCGTGTCTTTGCCCCAGCAGCCTGCAGCATGGAATCACCAACCTTCCACTGCCTTCTTGGATCTTCAAGGCTTCTCCTGAGCCCTCTTCAAATATCAGGGCTTCTCCCCAGCCCACTTCACCTAAAGCCTGCTATCTCTAATTGGAGCCTCTTTGCTCTTTTTTTCCTTAACCGGGATCTGTTTCTGCCCCTTCTCTTTGTCCCTTACCTGGAACTTCCTTTCAGACTGCTTCCTAGCCACTCCTGTTTTTGGGACCTCGCCCTTGTCCTGTGCCTGGGGCACTTCTGGCAATGGTGCTCCGTGTCCATTCACCTGTCCTGATTTTCCACTATGTTTTCCTTTTTTAAATGTACAGGCACACTGGGTCTTTCCTGGGCCTGAAGAACTTAAAGATGCAGAACCGCACATGTGCAGACCACTCCCAGCCTGCGCATGTGCAAAATGTCCGTGGTCTGTCAGGAGTCAAAGCTCCTGACCTCTGAGCTCAACAACGTTTCATAAGAGGTGGCTAAAACATAATTACTTTACTCTTTCACAAATCAATATCTACAGTTGATTCCAGGCAAAGGTCTGATGTGAAAATATATATCCAAGAATAATGAAAATTTTTGTTCATTCAAATAAAACATAAATTGGGGTTGAATGAGGGTAAAAATGAAAAATTACACATTTTGGGATAAGTACAGATTAACAGTCCCTCTGTTGAGACCCTGGTTTACCTGTTGTATATTTCCATCATTTTCTGTTTTTTTATTTTATGCTCAAACTTGATACCCTAATCTGATGTCAACTACTCTAGATTTAGCATGTTCAAAAGCAAAGCACAGATTTTTAATGTGTTTGACTCCCAGTGAATGTTGCATGAATACACCTACATGGTAGATTTTCAGACATCTAATTTAATATTTAAATAATTTATAATTTTAGCAAAGTCCTAGTGGTAGAATAATATTTTTTCAATGGTCATCAGAATGTATGTCTACTCCCCATATTCCATAATCTCCCTGCTTATCATATCACTATTGTATTTTTGCAGAAAAATATGATGAAAAGAAGCATTCAGACAAGTAAAACGAGAAGGGCAAGTGCTCAGAAATTTTTTGCTCATTTAGTGGAACTATTACTTATATTTTTTACAAAAATAAGTCAAACAGAGCTAGAGTTAACAAAGCTATGCAGGCATGATACACAGAAAGGGATTCTTCTGTGCTGTAAATTCTATGATTATCTAGGTAAGTTGCTCATTCACAGAACTAGTGCAGACACGATGGGCCAAATGGCTTCCTGCGCCGCAACAATTCTGCGATAATGCCGAAGGGTTGCTATTTCATCCCAACCTCCAAAACGCCATAGTTTTCAAAGATAGGAAGGCCCTACATTATTTTTTTCTTCCACAGGATTTGGACGTCACTGGCTAGGCCAGCATTTGTTGCCCATTCCTGGTTGCCCTTGAGAAGGTGATGGTGAGCCAACCTCTTGAACTGCTGCAGTGCATGTGATATAGATATGCCCACAATGTTGTTAGGAAGGGAGTTTCAGGATTTTGACCCAGCAACAGTGAAGGAACGGCAATATAGTTTCAAGTCAGGATGGTGTTTGGCTTGGAGGGGAACTTGGAGATAGTGGTGTCCTTCTAGATAGTAGAGATTGAGGGTTTGGGAGGTTTGGAAGGAGTCTTGGAAAGTTGCTGGAAATGTGACACCTCTATTCAAGAAAGGAGGTAGACAAGAAGCTATCAGCTAGTTCGCCTAATATCTATCATAGGGAAACTGCAAGAATCCATCATTAAGGAGACTATTAAGGATACTTCGAAAATCATAATGTGACCAGGCAGAGTCAATATGGCTTTGTGAAAGAAAAATCATGTTTAACTAAATTATTACAGTTTTTTTGAGAAGGCAGATAAAGGGAAATCTGTGGAAGTGGTGTACTTGGATTTCCATAAGGCATTTGATAAGGTGCCACATCAAAGGTTACGATACAAGATAAGAGTACATGGTATGGGGGTAACATATAAGCATGGATAAAGGTTTGATTAGCTAGCAGGAATCACAGAGTAGGGATAAATGAGTCTTTTTCAGGTTGGCAAGCTGTGACTAGTGGAGTGCCACAGGGATCAGTGCTGGGACCTCAACTATTTACAATCTATATCAATGACTTGGATGAAGTGACTGGATGTATGGCAGCTAAATTTGCCATGACATCAAAACAGGTAAGAAAGTGTCAGGAGGAAGTAGAGAGTCTTCAAAGGGATAAGACAGGTTAAGTGAGTGGGCAAAAATTTGGCAGATGCAGTACATTGTGGGAAAATGCGAACTTGTTCACTTTGACAGGAAGAATAGGAAAGCAGTATACTATTTAAATGGAGAGAGATTGCAGAACTCATTGGACAGAGGGATCTTCATGTCCAGGTACATGAATCACAAAAAGTTAGAAGGCAGGTACAGCAAGTGATCAGGATGGCAAATGGAATGTTGGCATTTATTGCAAGGGGAATGGAATATAAAAGTGGAGAAGTTTTACTGCAACTATACAGGGCCTTGGTGAGACCACATCTGGGATACTGTGTGCAGTTTTGGTCTCATTTGAAAAAAGATATAATTGTGTTAGAAGCAGTTCAGAGAAGGTTCACTGAACTCATTCCTGGGATAAAGGGCTTATCAAATGAAGAAAGGTTGAACAGGTTGGGCCCATACCCATTGGAGTTTAGAAGAATGAGAGGCAATCTTATTGAAACAAAAGATCTTGAGGGAACTTGATAGGGTGGATACTGGAAGGATGTTTCCACTTGTTGGGGAGACTAGAACTGTGGGACACAGTTTAAGAATAAAATGTCTCTCTTTTAAGACAGTGTTGAGAATTTTTTTCTCTCAGAGGGTTGATAGTATGTTGAGAATTCTTCCCTGGAAAGCAGTGGAGGCTGTGTGATTCAATTTGTTCAAGGCGGAGTTAAATAGATTTTTGATAGACAAAGGAACTCAAGGGTTATGGGGGGCAGAGAGGAAAGTAAAGCTGAGACCACAACTAGAGCAGCCATGATGGAGATTTAGGTGTACTTGCTCAAGGAATGCAGGAAGTTAACATGCGGCAAGCAATTCGGAAGACAAATGCCATGTTGGCCTTTATTGCAAGAGGATTGAAGAACAGGAATAAAGAAGTCTTGCTACAGTTGTACAGGATTTTGATAAGACCGCATCTGGAGTACTATGTGCAGTTTGGTCTCCACATTTAAGAAAGGATATACTTACATTGGAGGTGGTGCAGCGAATGTTTATTAAATTGGTCCCTGGAATGAGGGGGTTGTCCTATGATGAGAGGCTGAGTAAATTGGACTTATATTCTCTGGAGTTTATAAGAATGAGAGGCAATCTCATTGCAACTTACAAAATTCTGAAGGGGCTTAGAACATAAGAACTTAAGAAATAGGAGCAGGAATAGACCATTCGGCCCCTCAAGCCTGCCCTTTTCTTTCGATAAGATTGTGGATGATCTGCCCCAGGCCTCAACTCTTTTTTCATGCGAGCTCCTCATAGCGCTCAACTCCCTGATATTTAAAAAACCTATCTACCTCCTCTTTAAATATTTTCAGTGATCTAGCCTCCACAACTCTCTAAGGTAGAGAATTCCAGACATGCACTGCCCTCTGAGAGAAGAAATTCCTTCACATCTCAGTTTTAAACGAGTGTCCCCTTATTTTGTAACTATGTCCTCTAGTTCGGGATTTCCCCACTAGTGGAAACATCTTCTCAACATCTACCTTGTTAAGGATCAGAATCATTGTACGTTTCAATAAGATCACCCCTCCTTCTTCTAAACTCTAATGCATAAAGGCCTAACCTGTTTTGCCGTTCTTAATAAGTCAACCCCTTTATCCCAGGAATCAGCCTAGTGAATCTCTTTTGAACTGCCTCCAATGCCAGCATACAATTTCTTAAATACGGGGACCAAAACTATACACAGTACTCCGGGTGTGGCCTCACCAACACCCTGCACAGTTGTAACAAGACTCCCCTATTTGTAAACTCCAACCCTCTAGCAATACAGGCCAAAATTCCATTTGCCTTCTTAATTACTTGCTGCACCTGCATGCTAACTTTTTGTGTTTCATGCACAAGAACACCCAGATCCTTCTGTGCTGCACTTTTTTTGGAGTTTCTCTCCATTTAAATAATAGTCTGCCGTTTGATTTTTCCAACCAAAGTGTATGACCTCACACTTTCCTACATTAAACTCCATCTGCCAAGCTTTTGCCCACTCACTCAACCTGTCTATATCCCCTTGCAGATTCCTTATGTCCTCATCACAACATGCTCTCCCACCTATTTTTGTATCATTAGCAAATTTGGATACATTACACTCCACCTCCTCCTCCAAATCATTAATATAGATAGTAAATAATTGAGTCTCTGGGACTCACCCTTGTGGCACTCCACTAGTTACGTCTTTCCAACCTGAAAAAGACCCATTAATCCTGACTCTCAGTCTTCTGTGTGTTAACCAATCCTCAGTCCATGCTAATACATTGCCTCCAATACTGTGAGCTCCTATCTTGTGCAATAACCTTTTATGTGGGACCTTATCAAATGCCTTCTGAAAATCCAAATACACTACATCTACCAGTTCACCTTTATCAATTCTGCTTCTTATATCCTCAAAGAACTCTAGCAAATTTGTCAAACATGATTTCTCCTTCACAAAACCATGTTGAGTCTGTTTGATTGCATTAAGCTTTTCTAGCTGTCCTGCAATCTTTCCTTAATAATGGACTCTAATATTTTCCCAGCGAAAGATGTTAGGCTGACTGGCCTATAGTTTCCTGCTCTTTGTCTCCCTCCCTCTTGAACAGGAGCATCACATTAGCTGTGTTCCAATCTGCTGGGACACTCCCAGAATCCAGTGAGTTGTGGAATATTTCGACCAATGCCTCCACTATCTCTGCAGCCACTTCCTTTAAAACCCTTGGATGCAGGCCATCAGGTCCTGGCAACTTGTCTGCCTTTAGCCGCATTAGTTTCCCAAATATCTTGTCCTTTGTGATAGAGACAGTTACAAGATCTTTCCTCTCATTAGCTCCTTGCTTATCTGATATCTTTGGAATGTTTATATTGTCCTCCACCGTGAAGACCAATGCAAAATATTGGTTTCAATTATCTGCCATTCCCCGTTCCCCATTATCAGTTCTCCAGTTGCATCCTCCAAGGGTCCCACGCTTACTTTAGCCACTCTCTTATTTACCTGTAGAAGTTCTTGCTGTTTGTTTTTATATTTCTTGCCAACTTACTTTTATCATAAATTCTCTCCCTCTTTATTAGCTTTTTAGTCATCTGCTGCTGGTTCCTAAATAATTCCCAATCCTCTGGCCTACTACTAGTTTTCACCGCTTTGTATGCCTCAGTTTTTGATTGCATACTCTCCTTGACCACCTTTGTTAACTACAGGAGGTTCATCCTTCTCATCGAGCCCTTCTTTATGACCGGGGTAAACTTTTGCTGAGCATTATGAAATATCCGCTTAAATGTCTGGCACTGCTCATCCACTGACCTTCCTCTTAGTCTATTTTCTGAGCTCGCTTTAGGCAGGATGTTAGGGTAGACGCTGAGAGATTGTTTCCACTGATCAGGGAATCTAAAACACTGGGACACAGTCTTAGGATAAGAAGCCAATCATTTAGGACCGAGATGAGAAACATGAGGCTTGTAAGCAGGAGAAAGCCATTCAGCCCTTCAAGCCATAAGATCATGATTAAACTGGTTGTGGCCTCAATTCTGCTAGAATCAAATGCCGTCTTGATGTCAAGAGCGGTCACTCTCACCTGACCGCTTTAGTTCAGCTCTTTTCCATGTTTGGACCAAAACTGTAATGAGGGCAGGAGCTGAGTGACCCTGGCAGTATCCAAACTGAGCATCAGTGAGCAGGTTATTGCTCTATGTGTGCCATTTGATAGCACTGTAAATGACACATTCCATCACTTCTCTGAAGATCAAGAGTAGACTGCTGGGGCAGTAATTGACGAGGTTAGATTTGTCCTGATTTTTGTGAACAGGACATATCTGGGAAATTTTCCACATTGTCAGGTAGATGCCAATGTTTTGCTGCACTGGAACAGCTTGACTACGAGTGTAGCTAGTTTAGGAGCACAAATCTTCAGTAAGACTGCCAGAATGTTGTCAGGGCCAGTAGCCTTTGTAGTATTCAGTGTCTTCAGCCGGTTTTTTATATTGCGTGGGGTGAATCGCATTGGCTGGAAACTGGCATCAGTGATCCTGGGGACCTCAGGACGAAGCCAAGATGGATCATCCACTCGGCATTTCCGGCTGAAGATGGTTGCAAATGCTTCAGTTTTCTGTTTTGCACTGACATGCTGGGCTCCCCCATTATTGATGAAGGTGATATTTGTGGAGATTTAAAAAGTGAGAACTGAGAGAGCAGAGTTCTAAAAAGAGCAAGAGCTGAGAGTCAGAGCAGAGATTTAAAAAGAGCAGGAGCTGGACTCGGCTGAAAGCAGCGTGAGGACAGAGTGAGAGTTCCTGGGAGACTCAGGGCTGAAAGTAGTGCAAGGACATCACAATTCAAAAAGTGACGCGATGCAGGGGAGGCAGCTGATTGGCAAGTAAGGTCAGATGAGTACTTCTACTTTTTCTACTAATTAAATTGCTGCAGTCTATTTGCTTAAGCAAAAGAAGGTAAGGACTTTGGAATGTAGTGGGAGCGTTTGGTCTGGAATAAGGCCCCTAGCATAATTAGTATTCTTTAAAGGGAGTAACTAATGAGCTTAATCTAAAGGGAAGTCATGGCAGCAGAGCTTGCACCTATGATATGCTCCTCCTGCGCGATGTGGGAAGTCATGGATACTTCCAGTATCCCCGGTGACCGTTTGTGCAGGAAGTGTGTCCAGCTGCAGCTACTGGCTAACCATATTTAGGAGCTGGAGCTGCGGGTGGATTCACTGTGGAGCATCCGCAATGCTGAGATTATCGTGGATAGCACCTTCAGTGAGGTGATCACACCGCAGGTAAAGATTGAACAGACAGAGAAGGGGATGGGTGACCACCAGGCAGAGTAGAGGAAGGCAGATAGTACAGGAGTCCCTTGTGGCCATCCCCCTCTCTTAACATATACACCATTTTGGATACTGTTGGGGGAGACGACTTCTCAAAGGAAAGCAGTAGGAGTGAGGTCCATGGTACCACAGATGGCTCTACTGCACAGGAGGGGAGGAAGAAGAGTGGCATGGCTATAGTGATAGGGTATTCAGTAGTAAGGGGAACCGACAGGCGTTTTGATGTCTCAGAGAAGCTGCAGGGCATTCTGAAGGGGGAGGGTGAACTGCCAGTGGTCAAGGTACACATTGGTACCAACGACATAGGTAAAAAAAGGATGAGGTTCTACAAGCTGAATATAGGGAGTTAGGACGTAAATTAAAATGTAGGACCTCGAGGTAGTAATCTCAGGATTGCTACCAGTGCCATGTACTAGCGAGAGTAGAAGTAACAGGATATATCAGATGAATACGTGGCTGAAGAAATGGTGTAGGGGGGAAGGACTCGGATTCCTGCGACATTGGGACCGGTTCTGGGGAAGGTGGGACCAGTACAAACCAGACGGGTTGCATCTGGGCAGGACCAGAACCAATGTTCTCAGGGGGGGATGTGGTCGGCGAGGGTTTAAACTAGAATGGCAGGGGGATGGGAACCTGAGCAGGGAGACAGTGGAGGGGAAAACAAGGATAGAAACAGACAGAAAAGTAAGAAGCAAAAGTGGAAAGCAGAAAAAATAAGGGTGAAAAACAAGTGGGGTTATAGTGCAAAATAAAGCTAAGATGAATAACAAGGTTAAAAAGACAAATCTAAAGGCTTTTTATCTTAATACACGGAGCATTCGCAATAAGGTAAATGAATTAACAGCGCAAATAAATATAAACGGTTATGATATAGTTGCAATTACGGAGACATGGCTGCAGGGTGACCAAGGATGGGAACTGAACATCCAAGGGTATTCAGTATTTAGGAAGGACAGTTAATTAGGGAAAGGAGGTGGAGTAGCATTGTTGGTAAAGGAGGAAATCAATGTAATAGTGAGGAAGGATATTGGCTTGGAAAATCATGATGTGGAATCTGGGTGGAGATAAGAAACACCAAGGGACAGAAAACGTTGGTGGGCATTGTCTATAGGCCCCCAATGTAAGGGAAGGCATTAAGCAGGAAATTAGAGACACATGCAATAAGGGTACAACTGTAATCATGGGTGACTTTAATCTACATATAGATTGGACAAACCAGACAAGCAATAATACTGTGGAAGAGGATTTCCTGGAGTGTGTACATGATAGTCTTTTAGACCAATACGTTGTGGAACCAACCAGAGAGCAGGCTATCCTAGACTGGGTATTGTGCAATGAGAAAGGATTAATTGAAAATCTTGTGCACCCCTTGGGGAACAGCGACCATAAAATGAGAGAATTGTCCATCAGGGTGGAGACTGAAGAAGTTGAATGTGAAACTACAGTCCTGAATCTAAATAAAGGGGAACTACTAGGGTATGAGGCACGAGTTGGCAATGATAGATTGGGGAACCTTACTAAAAGGAGTTGATAGTGGATAGGCAATGGTTAATATTTAAGGAACATATGCATGAATTACAATAATTATTCATTCCTGTCTGGCGCAAAAGTAAAACAGGAAAGGTGGCTCAACCATGGCTTACAAAAGAAATTCAGGATAGTATTAGAAGTGGCCCTGGAAATATTAGATGCATTGGTGGTCATCTTCCAAAATTCTACAGCTTCTAGAGCAGTTTCTGCAGATTGGTAGGTGGCAAATGTAACCCCACTATTTAAAAAAAAGAGGCAGAGAAGAAACAGAGAATTACAAACCAGCTAGCCTAATATCAGTAGTGGGGAAAATGCTAGAGTTTATTATAAAAGACATGGTAACAGAACACTTGGAAAGCATTAATGGGATTAGACAAAGTCAGCATGGGTTTATGAAAGGGAAATCATGCTTAACTATTCTACTGGAGTTTTTTGAGGATGTAACTTGTAGAATAGATAAGGGAGAGCCGGTGGATGTGGTGTATTTGGATTTCAAGAAGGATTTTGATAAGATCCCATATGAGAGGCTAGTGGGAAAAATTAAAGCACATGGGATTGGGTAGTAATTGGTTGACAGATCGGAAACAGAGAGTGGGAATAAATGAGTCTTTTTCCAGGTGGCAGGTGGTGACTAGTGGTGTACCGCAGGGATCAGTGCTTGGGCCCCAGCTATTCATAATATATAGAAATGACTTGGATGAGGAAACCAAATGCAATATTTCGAAGTTTGCTGACGACTCAAAACTGGGCAAAGTTGTGAATTGTGAGGAGGATGCAAGGAGGCTTCAGGGTGATTTAGACAAGTTGTGTGTAGGCACAGCCCCAACAGTTTGCTCAATACTACTTCTCTGGTGATTGTAGTCTTCCCGAGTTCCTCCCTCCCTTCCATTTCCTGATGTACAGCTATTTCCGGGATGTTACTAGTATCCTCTATAGTGAAGACCGAAGCAAAATACCTGGTTAGTTCATCTGCCTTCATCCTACTTTCCATTATCAATTCCCCAGATGCACTTTCTACAGGGTAAATGCTCACTTTGCTAACTCTTATTTAAATATCGATAGAAACTCTAGTATCCGTCTTTATATTACCAGCTCACCTTCTCTTGTACTCTAATTTTTCCCTCCTTTTAATCTTTTTGTGATTCTTTGCTGTTGTTTATATTCTTTCCAATCTTCTGACCTGCCACCCATCTTTTCATAATTATATGCTTTTTTAAAAAATTTGATATTATCTTTAACCTTTTTAGTTAACCGCAGATGGCATGCCCTCCCCTTGGAATTTTTCTTTCCCATCGGAATGTATATATTCTGTGTATTCTGAAATATCCCTTTAAATGTCTGCCACTTACCCCCATTGACCTATCCTTTAACCTCATTTGCCAGTTCACTTTAGCTAGCTCTGCTTTCATGCCTCCATAATTGCCCTTATTGAAGTTTAAAATACTAGTCTTGGATGCACTTTTCTCCCTCAAAATGAATGTAAAATTCAATCATATTATGATCACTGCTACCTAGGGGGGTCATCACTGTGAGGTTGTCAATTGATCCTATCTTGTTGCTCAATATCAGGTCTAGTATAGCCTGCTCTCTGGTTGTCTCCAGAACGTGCTGATCTAAGAAACTATCCCGAAAACATTCTATGAACTCATCCACACTACCTTTGCCCACCTGATTTTTCCAGCCTATATGTAGATTAAAATGCCCAATGACTATTGCTGTACCATTATCTTTTCCTTTGTGCTCTGTGTAGTTATGATGAAGGGGCCTGTACACCACTCCCACAAGTAACTTCTTACCTTTATCATTTCTCATCTGAACCCAAACCATTTCTACATCCTGGTTTCCTGAATTTAGGTCTTCCTCTCTTATGTGCTGATACCATCATTAATTAACAGACCCACCCCTCCACCTTTTCCTAACTTGCTGTCCTTCCAAAATGTCATGTACCCTTCAATATTCAGGTCCCAATCTCTGTCATCCTGTAGCCATGTCTCTGTAATAGCTATCAGATCATACTTATTTATTTCTATTTGCGCTATCAGTTCATCTGTTTTGTTTTGAATGCTGCATGCATTTAGAAACAGAGCCTTTAATTTTGTCCTTTTATTATTTTTGTAGCATTGCACCTTATCTGCTGATTTATTCTTAGATTTATAATCTTTGTTTCTTCCTGTCACAGTCTATCGTTTCCCATATTAATACCTTTCTCTCTTGCCTTATCTCCACCCTTTGGTTTACCACATCTTCCCAAATTTGATCCATTATTCAGTTTAAATCCCTCTCTACTTTCCTAGTTATGTGGCTCGTGAGGACACCAGCCCCAGCACAGTTCAGCTGTAGATCATCCCAACAGTACAGATTCCATTTTCCCCAATACTGGTGACAGTGTCCCATAAACCAGAACCTGCTTCTCGCACACCAGTCTTTGAGCCAGGTATTCATTTCTCTAATCTGATTTGTCCTATGCCAATTTGCACATGGCTCAGGTAATAATCCAGAAATTATTACCTTTGAGGTTCTGCTTCTTAATTTGGTGCCTCCTTCCTCATAGTGACTATGCAGAGGCTCCTTCTTCATCCTGCCTATGTCATTGATACCTACATGGACCACAACCACTGGATCCTCCCCCTCCCACTGCAAGGTCCTCTCCAGCCCTGAGCAAAGTTCCTGAACCCTGGCACTGGGCAGGCAACATAGTTGGCTGGAGTCTTGCTCCTTGCTATAGAAAACAGTGTCAATCCCCCTCACTATACTGACCTTTGCTACTATTACATTCCTTTGTGTTCCTCCCACTTGAATGGCTTCCTGTACGACAGTGCCATGGTCAGTCAGCTTATCTACCCTGCAGCCCCACTCTCATCCAAACAAGCTAAAAGAACCTCAGACCTGTTGGACAATTGCAGAGGATAACACTCCTGCACTCCTGCCCTCTGGGTCCCTTTCCCTGCCTCAGTTACAGTCCTCCTGTCCCTGACCACATTCCAAATCAGAAGATCCTATCCTAACAGCTTTGACCGGCTCCTGGTACAAAGTGTCTCATGCTGCTTCTGCTGTTTGCATGCAAGTAGTACTGTGTTGTAACGTCACCAGGTTGACACCTCATTTTTGGGAATGCCTGGTGCTGATCCTGACATGCTCTCCTGCAGTTTTCATTGAACTAGGGTTGATCCCCTGGCTTGGTGGTAATGGTAGAGTGGGGGATATGCAAGGCCGTGAGGTTACCATTTGTGGTTGAATACAATTCTGATGCTTCTAATGGCCCACAGTTCCTCATGGATGACCAGTTTTCAGTTGTTAGATCCGATCTTAATCTAACCCGTTTAGCATGGTTGCAGTGCCACACAACACAATGGAGGGTTTCCTCAATGTGGAGGCTTTCTCCACAAGGTCCATGTGGTGGTCACTCCAACCAATACTATCATGGACAGATGCATCTGTGACGGATAGATTGTTGAGGACAAGGTCAAGTAGGCTTTTCCCTCTTATTGGTTCCCCACCACCTGCTGCAAATCCGCTCTAGCAGCTGTGTTCTTCAGGACTTGGCCAGCTCGGTCAATAGTGGTGCTACAGAGCCACTCTTGGTGCTGGACATTAAAATCCCCCACCTGGATTATATTCTCTGCCCCTCCCATCCCCAGTGCTTATTCCAAGTGTTATTCAACATGGAGGAGTACTGAGGGGCAGTAGGTGGTAATCTGCAGAAGATTTCCCTGCCCATGTTTGACCTGATGCCATGAGATTTCATGGGGTACAGAGACAATGTTGAGAATGCCCAGGGCAACTCCTTCCCAACTGTATACAACTGTTCTCCCACCTCTGGTGGCTCTTTCCTGCTGGTGGGGTAGGACATTCTCGGGATGATGGTGCCTGGGACATTGTAAGATATGATTTAGAATATGACAATAAACTGTGGGACAGATTTCCCAATTATGGCACAAGGCCCCATGTGTTCGTAGATGGGCTGGGTTTGTCATCATCGTTTTCAGTGCCCAGTTATGATACCATGTGGACCATCGGTTTAATCTCTTTTTGACTGTGTAGCGTTTTGGTAGACTGAGTGATTTGTTTCAGAGGCCAGTTAAAAGTCAACCACATTACTGCAAGTTTGGAGTCACATGTAGGCCAGGACAGGTAAGGATGGCAGATTTCCTTCCATAAAGGGCACTAGAGAACCAGATGGGTTTTTAATGACAATCAACTATGGTTTCATGGTCATCATTACTGAGACTAGCTTTTAATTTCATATTTATTAATAAATTGAATTTAAGTTCCACCAGCTGTTGTGGAATTTGAACCCATGTCCCCAGAACATTAGCTTGGTCCTCTGGATTACTCGTCCAGTAGCATTACCACTGTGCCACCATCTCCCCTGTCAAAGCATGGCAAACTATTGCATTTTGTTCTGTCTGAGAACAGGGGCTTGATTTTTCCCAACTGATATTACCATTTGCAGCATTTAGCTTTTGGAGTGGTAATTCTGTGAACAAAAATAATTTGTTGAATCGAGGTGTGTCTGTCTTCATTTGTCAGCAATGACACTTGCCTTTCTACCATTAGGCCTGTGGGAGAAGTTAATTCAATGTTCATTGTTTCCATTTATCTGCACATTGAACCAGCTAGACAATGGACAGAACCAAAATAATAAGATAAAATTAAATTGATTTCCTTTCACTCAAGTAATTGTCACAGTCTGTAAAACAAGCTGATGCAATCTTCAGGGACATTTATTAGGACATTATCATGGTGTTTTTTTTAATCCTTCCTCTGCATTTACAATCATGGCTAACATGCTGTCAGTTCATCAATGTGTCAATAAAGTTTTTGCATATTTTGCTGTAATCATGGAAGGCAAATTGACAAACAGTGGGTGTAATTATAGAAATCCAAACAGCTGATTTAAATTATATAGAGAACAGACTAGAAGAATTCACCTATGCAAGATCTCGAAAGCAGTCCATTATCTGCATCTTATTGATACATTCAGCTAACCTGGTTTCAGAAGTCCCATTAAATACAGTAGATTGTAACTGTCCTTGGGGATATATTAAAATCCTTATCTAGAAGGTAGTTTATTTTCACAGAGAATCTTTTAATATGATTTCTGTAATCACGGTGGAGTTCTAAATGTTAGTTTACACGTTGAGAGTGATGCATACGACTCTACAATATACATTGAGTAATTTATCTGTTTGCATTTCTTTTCCTGTTGGTAATTTTCTATTCCTTTTGTGAACTTTATGAAGTTCTTGTTAAAAAATATCAGAGGAGAAAAATGCAGAATCTATTTTTTAATTACGTCATAATCTTTTTCCAGAGTTTCAAGGAGGTTTAGTTGGAATTGTCATGGTCACTGTATCTTGGAGAAACAAGTTTGTTTCTCCAGTATGATTGGCCATTATTTTGCAGAGGCTTGGGAGGAGAAGAGCAGAAAGGTTTTGTGCTAAATGTTTGGTGAGACCACAAGAGCTGAAGACATTGAAGACAGTTACTCAGTAAACATAATTTCACAGACTGTCGACAGTTAACGAATAGGAAGAGCAATAAAAACAGAAAACACTGGAAAACCTCAGCAAGCCTGGCAGCATCTATGAAGAGAGAAACAGGGTTAACATTTCGAGTCCAATATGACTCTTCTTCGCCAAGAGTCACATTGGACACAAAACATTAACTCTGAGCAGAAAGCTTGCTGCCACTCATGGGGGCAATAGTTCAAATCCCTCTTGGGCCTCAACACAACAGGGAAATGGAGACAGGCAGCAGGAAGGAAAAACTGTAGTTGGAAGGAGGTAGGAGAAGGGCTCTCAACAGAAGGTCACACATGTGTGGGGTGTTCAGAGAGTACTACTTCTATCTTCACCTCCGCCAGGACAGTGTTTGAGGCAGCTGTGATTCACCAAGGGGACGGTCTCCATGCTCTGTGTTTCTTGACAGTGACAGCAGGTCTGCCAATACATCAAACATTTTTGTGTGCATGACCATCAGCCTTTTCCTGTATGCCATTTCATCAAAATCCTCATGTGAGCCCTCTGCAGCAGAACTCAGCTGCAACCTCACCGCCTGGGAAGTTGGCTCATACACTGTCCTTTCGCCTGGCCTTTCTGGAGCCCAAATGTGTCTGCTGAATCATTGCGTGCAGAACCCAACACTGTACTCGCCTCTAAGGTACCAATGTCTGAGCTTGTGGCAATGAGTATCAAATCAAGAGATGGTGCTTCTTTATCAGATATCTGCTGTTCTTTTCACCCTTCAGCATCAGGTTGCGTTGACTAACTAGTTGGTGTTCTTGGGTGTCTGAAAGCATAAATGCAGAAGGGAGGGTTGGAATGAGGGAAGGGGAGGTTGGATGGAAAGCAAGAGGTGCATGACCACACCATATCAAGCTTGTACTTCATGGCAGATTGCAAGATGAGGAAAAGTGGAATTACTAAGGCACATAAGGCAGAGCATACTATTATCCTGGAAGTTTCAGTGACACCAGTTGCAGTAACTGCAAGAGGGATGGGTGTTTCTGTGTGTGTTGCAATGTGGTTGTGCCTGACATAGCCAGCTAGAAGTATGTGGAAGCCCCAAGATGTGGGTGTGAGGCTAGCAGCAGTGGTATGTGTGTGAGTGTGAGATGGAGCATATAAATGTTAGGCATGAGATCTGATTGCAAGAGATTGCTGATGGGTGAGTAATGGGGTGTGGTGCATTGAGTGCTGTGCAAGTTTGGTGGTGCAATGGGTAGGAGATGGCATTTGAAAATGCATTCACTGATCTTGATCACTTGTATGAGGTTACTGGCATGCAGCAAGGTCCTTGCAGTCAGACTCCTTACATTAAACTCTGTGGCTATCTTCTCCCATTTCCTTCACAGTGCATACCTGAAGGGCCTCCTTGCCCCCTGCAGAAACATCACATCTCTCATCTTTTCTACCTCCTGGAATATGACCTCTAGTGCTGCATTGGAGAACCTGAGAGCCTTCTCTCTGGCCTGCTGCTTCATTATTCCTTTCTCTTCCTTGTGAGAAACACTAGGGGTGGGATTTTCCGCTCTTGGGACTAAGTGCAGTGGCGGGCGGAAAAAGCATCGTGTTTCCCGCTGATCACAATGCTGGGTTTCCGCACCAAATCATCCACTTTTCAGCTCTTTAAATATACATGAACAGGAAGCTGGTAACCAGGCAGCCTGGGATTTGTCTGCACCACCATGACCTCATCAGATCATCTTTCTGGGTGCCATATTTAAACCGCACCAACAACAGGTGGAGGCAGCATTTAGAGGACTGCTGGAGGCCAGGATCCTGCTGAGTCTGAGTCAGTTGACAAGCCTCCTTTAGACTCGGCCCTTACACAGATGGTCGAGCGGCAATGACAGACACAGGAATGTCAGGCAGGATTGTCAGATGCGATCAACAGATTGCAACGGATGATGGAGGAGTCAGTCTGCATTCAGTCTGAGGTCATTGCACCCACATGCCAGCACTCCAAGGTCAGCACTGGTAGGATGGCAACTGCCATGGAGACCTTGGTCCAGGATTTAGGGCCTGATATGCACTGAAGGGATAGGTGAGATCCATCAATGGCTAAGTGAGAGGGTGATGGGGCACCTTGATCTCACTCCAGATGCACCTTCTCCTCAAGGAGTCAGCCAGTGGCCCTCGGGCACCCAAAGGGACAAGTACCAGCAGCTAGACACCTCAGGGCCATTGACCAAGGTGACTCCAAGAGTGTCCAGCCGATCCCAATCCCGTCTGCCTGTGGCCCCATTAGCTGCAGCTCCACAGGCTGAGGAGGGTGCTCCTGCCCCATAGCAGGAGACGTAAAGCAGGCCGGGGCCCTCCAGGTCTCGGCCCTCTAGAAGATGCCCACCAAAGGGTTCACAGACAACAGGGCGTAGCAGTCAGTAGGCTGCCTCCACCTCTGCAGTGGATGTTGAGGATGTACCAAGACATAATGGTAGGGTTAGAAAAATTAAGAAATACTAGGAACACCAAGGTTGCATGGCTATTCATAATCTGTATGGAGTTTGCACCAATGTAAATAGATTTCCACTCATTCCACTTATCAAGCTGTGTATGCCTCTTCCATCTGATGATATGTTTCATGGTCACTTCCCTCCCCACCCTTCAACCCCCACCCCCTACCAAACCTCGCAGATGTCCCATCATGTGCCTCAGCTCTGTGATGTATAGATCCATCTCATAACAGTCTCTGTCTGACCCCTGCTCAGAAACAACATGAGTTAAGTGTCAGCCTCAAAGAATTTTGTGATTGGCCAAGGCACCTCTGAGACTTACATCAGAGGTTCATCTGATATTGCGTCATGAGCCTAGAACCTAGAGGCTGCTCTAGTCCCCCGATGCTTCTGCATTGTAGAGTGCTCAATGTGTATCCTAGGTGATGAAATGTCGATGCACATGGAGACAGGGCATCTGTTATTGTCCTGCATGTACTTTCTGTCAGCCTTGAGTGTGCTTTACCAATGAACCCGAACTCTGATCTCTTATGCGCTTCTGCAGCGCTATTTCACGTCCACGTGTACATCACCCCAAGGTTAATGCCCACCTTCCAATCTCCATACTTTTGAGCTTTTGACCTCGCTGAGGCATGTTGGTCCTTGCATTTCTTGCTAGATGATTAAAAGTGTCTGACCTAGGAGTTGTGTGCAGAGGCCTCAGATTGCTGACCTGGAAGTGGGAGGAGCACTGGGCCATAATGCCATAATGATGACATTAACCCTCTGCCAGCTCTTAGATGGTCAATTGAAATGGTTATGTGCAACTAACAATGACATCGGTGTGTCTGGTATCCGTTTGCATATGTCAGACTGTTGGAATGAAAGTATGTAGCCCTGAAATGGGTCAGAGTGAGGCTGCAATACATCTGGCATATGCTATTTATTATCAACAATTTGGGTTTTTAAGGACTAGATGGAATGTCTGCATTTTCAGGAGCCGAAATGCCACGGTTAGGCATCAGGAGAAAATGCGAGACTCCAAACGCAGGCATGTTCAAGAGCGGCAGGCAGATAGCAGAATATGCTGCTCGTGAAGTTTTCGTGGTCCATTGAAAGATGAAATGAACTGCAGTCTTGCATCCTTCACTGAGAGCTACAGATGATTGTGTCCTGAAGATGTGTGTGACACTGAGTATGATGAAAAAGCATCAACACCTGCCTTACATGAATGATTGGCTGTGCCGGAAAAAACGCAGTGTGGAATCAGAATTGACTTCACACATGAAAGCTATATCAACTGAGTGAAGTTTGACCTCTGTGAGGCACCTTGTCACAATGCAGGCACACTGCCACAAGTGCATTGAGGATTGCAGTGCTGCTTCAGCCTCTTATAGGTTGCCATAGGCAGCGGGATAATGGCGAGATGCTTGAAGAGGCTGCACCCTCTCAACAGTGCCCGCGAAACGCCCCGCTGCAGTTATTATCACATTACAGAAAGGCCACATGCTCCTGAGGCTGCCTTACTTTCCAAGGATGAGGATATTGTGACGTGAGAGCATAACAGTTAATTTAGATATTGAAGTGATGCATTGAAATGAGGAAGACAGCAATGAAGTTGGTAAGATGGACCCAGCATGGAGGGCTCTGGTGAAAAAGGATCGTCATAGCTCTCATCATCATCCACCTGAAACCTGGTGGTAATTAGCTTTTCACATGCATGCCTGCATTGCTTGGCCCATGCTCTGAACTCTTCCTCTGGACTCTCAGCTTCCTCATCCTCATCGCACTCAGCCCTCTCATTGTCCTCATTATTGGAGGACATGTGCAGCTCCTCCATCTCAGCACCTGGCAAAAATTCCATCCTTTGGAGAGCCAGGTTGTGTAGGGCACAGCAAGCCACAGTGATTCAGAGACCCTCTGGAGAGTATACTGAGAGCACCACCTGCCCTGTCCAGCCATCGAAAACACTCTTCAAAATGCCAATGGTCTGCTCAACCAATAAGCGTGTTGCAACATGAGCAGGGTTATTCCTTTCCTCTGAGGCACCTTGTGGCTGCCGAACGGGTGTCAATAGCCACATCTTTTGCAGGTATCCTTTGACATCAAGGAGCCAACCCTGGATGCATTGAGGACCCTCGAAGATCTGTGGCACCTGCAAGTGACTCAAGATGTATGAGTCGTGGGAGTTTCCAAGGTATCTCAATCATACCTACATAAAATGCTTGTACTGATAGCAGACCAGTTGCACATTGAGAGAGTGGAAGCCGTTCCTGTTGATGAATTGTAGTGCCTGCTGCCTGGGAGTTCTTAAAACCACATGAGTGCAGTCAAAGGCACCCTACACCTGTGAGAACATGGAGATTGCAGTAAAACCCACTGCTCTGGCAACCTGGATGGCATCTTCCAGAGAAAGCTGCACGTGATTCTGAGCCTCGCTAAATAAGGCATTGGTGACCTCCCGTATGCAACTGTGAGTAGATGCTTGAGAAATCTTGCAGGGGTCCCCAGTGGAGTCTTGGAATAGCCACTCGCGAAGTTCAGGGTGGTGATGACTTTGAGAGCCACTGGCAACGGATGGCCTCCCAGTCCCTGCGGCATCAACTCCTCCTGGACAATGTGGCTGATGTAAGCTCCCCACATCCCAGTGTCCATGGCACTGTCTCTCGCTCATCTGGAGGATTGAGAAGTGTCTTGGTCTTGCCAGATGCCCACATTCAATTGCTCTGTTAGCCTCAGCCTCTGGGCATTGAGGAGGCCCTTGTTTATCAAGGTGAGGCTCTTCCCTTTGCCCAGTCTGGTGGTGACAGGCTCTTTTCCCCTTCCTTTTTAGTTTTCTGATTGCCAGGATGAACAATGGCTGCTCCATCCATTCTTCCCTCATGCTTGTCTGTGCAGGAACATTGAAAGGAAACATGGTTGAGCATAAGCCTCCAAGGTCATCTTCCTGTTGCTTACCAGGGAGTGACTGCAGAGCCAAAGGATTATTTTCATCCCAGCCATTACATCGCCACTTAGTCCTTTTGCAGCACTATGACAGCCTTCAGGATCACCTGAAGTGCATCCACCAGCCCAACAACAGCCCTCACTGACCCCCCACCTCCCCCAAGCAAATGCAACTCCAATGACTGTGCTATGACATGGTGGCTTGGATCTGAAAGAGGTCTGCCAGGTGCTAGAAGCATCAGGCAGGGCACCCTCAGATTGTACCATTTGGTTTACATAGCAGCCCCAACTTGCAGTGATGGAATGAGAGTTCGTTGGGGGCGTGTGGAGAGCTCCGATATCTGAACCTGCCAGCTGCAAGGTTTAGAGGTCTTATGGCCACAAGGCATCTGCATTTTGGTTCCTTCAGATACTTGGGATTTGTCACGACTGTGACAAAGGGTCTTTGCGAGGCAATCGTACAATGGCCCAAATCAGAATTATACTCTCACATGAATGTGCTATATGAATGAAGGTTCCACATTCCCTAAATTGGCATTTGACTGTTCCTGATATGTCTTAGCTGTGCCTTCCTGTCAGTCAGGAAAATCAGAAATTAGTAGGGTGTCCCTTCAACCAGCCCACAAATGCAGTGATCAACTCCTCACACAAGTCCTGAGAGCCCTCACCTGGCAAAATATTTTCATACTATCTTTTTCAACTGATTCAGCTTGGAAAATGGTGGCGCTGAGGTTTTATTACTGGACCGCTTTGACCCTCTCCCTGTGACTATGGAGATCCATCCCATAGTGCTGAAAGAGCACCATGTTCAGGCTTCCCTTACTGTAATCACTCTCCTTCCTCCCCCTCTAATCCTTGATCCCATCGTTATAGTTGTGGATAACCCTGTCATATCCCCTAAACCCTTTGATGTTGATGCCCCCATCCCATGGCTCATGTAGCCCTGAACGCTCCCCACCTTAAGACATATTGCACTGTGACCTACAGAAACCTGCACCCACACCCCCACCCCCAGCCATCGAGTGCCCGCTCCTAAATTCCTACATTACCCCTTTCCCATCTACAGGCTGCAGATGCCTCCCCTGACAGTGACTATACCATCTGCAGCCCAGTCTGAAGCCAGAAGTCTGAGGGACTGACCACACCCTGAGCTCACTGTGCTGGACACAACTGACACAGGACTGACAGGCCCTCCCCCTCCCTGGACTTGACCTTTGCTATGTCGCTGGGTCCTGCTCCTTCCATATCAATTACAGGTAAGGCTTCCTTGAATCACTCTCCACCCACATCCCCTTTCCATGCACCAACCCTATATCCTTCTGGTTTTAACCCTGGAGAAATGAACTCCCAGTTGCACTTTTAAAATCCCAACGTTGGCACTCCGTTCACCACAACAATTCTGCAGCTCATTCAACCTTCCCAGATTTCCTTTGCATTCCAGAGTTATTGATGCCATGAGAGTCAATGTAGAATTCAGCCATTCTGACTCCTGCCAGGGTCCCTTCAACAAGAAATCTTCCTTTTGACAGATTTGGCACATCATCCCACCCACCCTCTCTGATTGACTGGGAAGCCTGGAAGTGAGATGCTATTGACATGGCTAAGTTAAAGAGACACAGTAAATCCCACTTTCATTGGTTGCCAGACCCATATCAGCCTCCAAGTTGCATGCAGGTCTATTCAGCTGAGATTCCACCCGATGTATTGATTCCCAAGGCACCACAACTGTTTGGGGTGCACTGGATAAGTCTTTTTCTGTCCATTATTTTCCATGTGTGAGTACATCACTTTTTGGTTCTAAAGTAGAATTGCAAGGAAATTTACAAGCTAGTTTCTATGGTTAAAAAGTGTATAACTAATACCATCATGATAAAAATAAATGACACCACCACCACTTAATGTCAGGAACCAGGTATTACAACAATTACTGACAGTTAAGTAGATTTTCCTGTTGGTGAAAAGGATTCACTATTTCTTTGGAAAGGAGATTCACTCTTCCAATGCCTAAATTTACTGACACAGAGGGCAGAATTTTCTGTTTGGCAGGCGGGCGGGTCTGACCCAATCGCCGGCGGGCACGGAGCCGATCGCCACCGGCGAGACAGCCTGCGCCGCCATTTTGCACAATTAAGGCCCACCCAGCGCATTCCAGTGGAGAGCGGGATTTTCAAATTTGCGGCTGGCATGCACAGACCACCAGTTCCAATGGGTAACCGGCGGTCTGTATAAAGAAAGACCAGGTAGCCTCCTTTAGGCTGATCACCATGGTGAGCAACAGGTGCAGGGAGTCTCCACAGCAGGCTCCAAAGGAGGGCAAGCCAGAGGAGGAGGGCAGGCTGCAGGCTAGGCCAGCGGGGGGCCAATGTGCCCCTCGCTTCTCTGATGCCTGTCTTGCTGCCCTTCTCGAGGAAGTGGCAGCACGGCGAGAGGTCCTGTTTCCTGAGGATGGGAGGAGGAGGGCCCCCCCACATCACGAAGCGGGCCTGGCAGGAGGTGGTCAGCTCCCAAGATGCTGTCCGTCGCACCAGGACTCAGTGCCGCGAGCGCTTCAATGACTTGTTGCGCTCTGGAAGGGTACCATGTTGGCTTTGGCCATTTAACCCACCAGGTAGTCTTAGCCTTTGAGGCCCCCCCTCCACCACATCTTAATGTCGTTACTGCATTGGGTATTCGGCGCACGCTGGATGGGAAAACAGATAGTGACAATGCTTACATCAGCCTTTGTGGTAAATGAGAAGATGGGTTCTCCCCACAGCGTATGTTGGTGTTTGTCGCATTTGAATAGTCTGGAGGCAACCTGCAGAAGAGGCAGCTAGGCACATACTCAGAACTCCAACACATGTTTTATTGACAGTGATGAGATGGTGGAAGGGGAGCCTCAAGGTGTCGTAGCCAAGAGCCATCTGCTGACCTCGGTGCTGCACCTAGCTGCGCCTCCTTCCCGTGTATTATTGAAAGTGATGGATGCTGAATGTGTCCAAGGTGGCTGTTGGGGGAGGGAGTTGGGAGCAGTCATCCTATCTTCTGGTGACTGATCACCAGTAGCGTCGACAGGAGCCGCTGGAGGCCTCAGATGGGCCACTGTGGTTGGGGTGCGGTGTGCGTTTGCAGAGTACATGAGCGATCAGCCCCAATAAATGGTGTTCTCTGTTCTGCAGGCAAAAACTGAACACAACGACCAAGAGCATTTGTGTACTGTTGGTGGCCAGGCCATGCTGCACACCGTGACCCACTTCGAAGAATAGGCCATGGAGTTGGGAAGAAGCCAAATGGCCAGGTCGGCAGGTGTCGGTGAGGCTGGGGTACAGTGGCCAGGTATTTGAGGGCCACAGTCCCATCCACTCTGTCTTCCCACCATCCAAAGCACTGATGATTGCTGCAATCATTAATGCAGCAACACTGCTCATTCACAGACTGATACAGTCAAACGTGTAGGCCATACACAAAGGTCCCTCGGCTCCTTGAGGATGCGCGTCTCTAGCACCTTTCAAAGTCACCTTATCCCAATTCTGACCACTATCCCCATGGCCTAATATGCCATGGCATAGCTGCTGCACATCCAAATACTTATTGCATCTTAGGAGGGTTTGTACCTCCACCACCCTTTCAGCCAGTGCGTCCCACCTTACTCCAAAAGGTCCTCAGCACCTTACCTGTCAACCTCATGGCACTCAAATAAATGCCACCACGTTAGTCATCCCTGCGCCAAGGGGAAATGTTGCCTTCTGTCCACCCAGTCTATGCCCCTCATAACGGTATGAGGTCAATAATGTGACCTGTCAATCTCCTGTGCTCCATGGCAAATGTCACAAGTTTATGCAATGTTTCCTCATAACTCCAACTCTCCAGGCCAGCATGCATCCTGATCAGGAACCTTTCCATTCCAATGCCATCCCTCCCATGAAGCACAGGTCACAACTGAACACAGAAGTGTAGCTGTGGCCTCGACAGCATTTTCTGCACTTGCAACATGACCTCCCTTTTCCTACATTCTATTCCTCGGCTAACAAAGGCAAGTTTGGCCTTTACCTTGTTAAATGCCTTATGTTCCTGTTCTGCTACCTTAACAGGTCTGCCCAGCTAGGTCCCTGTAATTGTCCTTACTTTCCACGGTCCTACCATTTCTCCTGTATTTCCATACCTTGTTTGTCTTGTCCAAGTGCTTAACCGCACACTTATCCACATAACATTCCATGTGGCATTCCTTAGGCCATCTGACCAGCCTGTCGGTATGTGCATGTAATGTTTGGGCCTCCTCTTGACTATTTACCACCCCACCAATGTTCGTCTTCTTAGGTTCTTGAAGGTTGAGCACATTATGAGGCTGGGGGGGAAAGGGATGAATTGTGTTACTGACTGAACGCTAACTGATGCACTGTACTTGTTGTTAATTTCAGCATCATCACCGCATGGCTGCCAGGAGGACGTCCAGAGTCCCCCTTCCACACCTGAGGGGCGTCAATTGGCATGAGTGTAACATCATTTCAGCGAGCCAGGCACCAGCGCAGCGACTACCACGTGGGTGGGGAATATAATGTCGGCTAGTGTCCCGGGGCACAGTGGAGAGGGCACTTCACAATTGCTGGAGGAGATGGCACGGACATAGAGTGCCGATGGCACCAGCAGCCAGAGGATTGCAGGGGACCAGACACATACTGAGTCGGGCCATGATGATGTGCCTCTGGAGATGTCCGCCATGCAGCAGCGGCAACGTGCGCAGGAGCGTCTGGCAGGGTTGCATGAGGGTGTGCTTCACTTGGTCTCAGTGGTGGAGGAATCCAGGCAGTGTGTCAGTGATGGCATGAATCTCAGGACAGAGCATCAGGCTTCTCCATTGAGAGATTGGCAACTTTCATGGAGAGGGGCTTCCAACAGATTGATCAGCATCTGATTAGGTTACGGTCGGACCTGCAAGCCCTCACAGCGCTAATAGCCACAGATGGTCATTGGCAACGTGAGAGATGTTCTGGGCACCAAGTGTCCCAGCTCAGTGCCCATTCTTCTGCAGTGAGCAGGGAGGTCCAAAGTGACCTCACGTCGGCGCAGCAGCTGCCTGTCGTCTCTGCGAGCCCCTCTCAGGGCGCTCTAGAAGAGGGCAGCAGCTCCTCCGCCCCTCTGCCAGTGACCGTTGAATCCGTTGAGGCTGCGACAACTGGGGAGGTGCCAGTTCTGGAAGTGGCCGGTCCCTCTCAGGTGGGGCCAGCACAAACTCCACAGGCCAGAGGACGTCTGCTAAGGTCATTGAGGCCAACAGGACAGCAGGGTCAGCAGGCTGTCTCACAAGCCACTCTGAGCAATGGGGCAGCACCAAGACAAAGCACCCGCAAACCTTAGGCACTCCACGGGTTTCTCACTGGTGCTTTTCTGTTGCCCCAAGATTAGGGAATTTATTTTTGTGAACATCTGAGCAACGTTTTGTAATGTTTTTGGTGGCACCATCTGATGGATGGCAATAAAGTCCACATTTGTGACCATGGCTGAGGGTGTCTCCTTTGTGCTGCATTTGTCTGTTTCAGACATATCATGAGTATTTGAGTGGACATTGATGTTTATGTACTAAGCCCTTAGTTGCAGCTGATGAAGTGGAAGATGTAGCACTTAAGTGCCATGTATGGATGTGCCAGGCAATGCTGGTCCTGCAGATCCATTTGTGTTGAGCTAGCTGAAGGTTTGTTGGATTAAAGTGTCCCGGATGTCCCTGCCTCCTTGATGTAGTTGCGGGTCGGCGTGCTGCCCCTCATCATCGCCCTGTGCTTCCTCATCCTCTGAGCCACTGCTGGATTCATCATGTGCAGCCTCATCCACTGCGTCAAGGTCGTCATTGTCAACTGCGTCCCCACTTTCCAGCACAAGATTGTGCAGAGCGCAGCATACTACCACTATCACAGAGACGCGATCTGGGGGGTACTGGATTCCGCCCCCTAAGCGGTCCAGGCATCGGAAGTGCATCTTAAGAAGACCAATGGCTCTCTCCACCACAGCCCTTGTGGAGTCATGGCTCCTATTGTAGCGCTCATCAGCTTCTGTTCTTGGATAGCGGATAGGCGCCATGAGCCACCTTCTGAGGGGTTAGCCCTTGTCACCCACCAGCCATCCATCCAGCCGAGCCGGAGCGCTGAAGAGCCCCAGCACCTAGGAGTATCTGAGGATGTAGGCGTCGTGGGAGCTGCTTGGGTACCTTGCACAAACTTGCAGAATCTGCATCCTGTGATGATGTTTATGGAGTGGAATCCCTTCCTGTTGACAAAGGCACTGGGCTCACCTGCTGGCGCATTGATGGCCACATGTGTGCAGCCTACAGCACCCTGGACACGGGGGAAGCCAGCAATGGCCGCGAAGCCTCTGGCTCGCTGTGCCTGACTGCCTGGTCGCAGCGGGAGTGGATAAAGGTCAATACCTATCTGAACAGATGTCTGTAACCTGCTAGACACAAGTGTGGACAGCTGATTGGGAGACACCACAAAGATCACCCACCAAGTCTGGGAAGGAGCCAGATGCATAGAAGTGGAGGGCAACTGTGACCTTCAGAGCTGCCCACACAGTTAGGAGATATCTCAGGGCCAGTTATCTGACAGATGTACTTGACTGTTTCCCTTGACAGCCGGAGCCTCCTTCAGCACTGCACCTCAATCATATTGAGGTAGCTGCTTTGCCGCCTGTATACCCTGGCAGCAGGATAGTGGCGTCTTCTGCGGCCCCTTCCACCTTGGACAACCTCTTGGACCTGCGCCCCTTGTGCCTGCACCTGCCCTCCCAAAGGTGGCTCCCCTGGAGGCTGATTGTCCACTCCTGGCTTCCTCCTTATTCTAGCCCTCCCTTCATCCTCAGAGGAGCTGCCTCCAGTGGAGATGTCAGAACCCATACCCAGGCTCAATGGAGGCCTCCGGAAAGCTGCTGGCCCAATAAAGATTACTGTCTGCAGAGTGCTAAGCTGAAGCTTCAAAGTACAGAGAAAGCTGTTGGAAATCAATCTGAACTACTACCGATCACTTGCTGCAATAAATACTTCACATAAAACATTAACACCCCCTCTGAGTCGACATATCCTGCCCATGGATGGGTTTTGTTAAAAGGTCACTTACCCACCTGCCTGTTGCGCCTATGCGCCGAGCCAAAGATCGCACGCGCACCTCAAAATCAGCGTTGATTGCCGAGTTAAGGGCCTGAACAAGCCCTTTAATTAATGGCGGGTGCGCGTCGCACTTCATTGCGCGCCCGCCCAGCTAAGTATCACAATGGCACACAGTGACATCGGGACACTCACCCGACGTCAGTGCACGCCATTTTAAGCGCTGACGTGCAGGACCTGCCACCTGCACGTCATCCAGAAAATTCTACCCAGAGATTCCAAATAGAACAAAACACTGGTTGCTAAGAAGTTACACTTGATTGTTATTAATACTTATTTTAAAAACTTTGTTCACAAAATTTGACAAGTTAAAGATTGCAGTGGTGATGTGTTGCAGTTCAGTCAGGGAGTCTGAGTTGCTTTGGCAATATGCATTTTTACATGCATGTAGTCTGGAGCTTTGCATAGTGATGGTACAGACTCCAACATTCTATGTTATGGTTGACTAGGCATCTCTCTGACTCTTACCACCTGCCATTGGCATGTCTTGGAAGGATTTGCAGATTGATGATCAATCTGTTTAGTTATATTACAAATGCACCTTCCTTGGCCATCAAGTCCTGGTGTGGGAGTTAAACCCAGAGCTTCTGGCTCAGAGGCAGGGATGCCACTCATTGCACCACAAGACCTAAAGGTAGCAATGTAAACAGGGAAAGGAGAAAAAAGACAAAGTAAAATTGGGGAGCAAATAGATGTGAAAGAAAATGAAAGGAAGGAGAGTAAATAACAATCTCAAAAGGGCCAAATGATAAAATAATAGAAAAACATCAATACTTTTCTTCCAATTGATAACTTTGAAGTTAGAAACTGTAACCCAGACAAATTTTTCACATTAGCTTCCATCAGAGAAGTGGAAATACTTACTTCAAAATGTGTTCTTTTTTGGAGCTGAAATTATTTCACAAATTGCTGCTATGAAGGAGATATTAGAGGATTCAGTTCACTAGAATATAAACAGGATGCAGCCTTCCTGTGGCAAGCGGAGCTGCCCTTACCAATTTGAATCTGATGATTCCTGAAAATGTAGAAGACTCTTTTTAAAAAGAAGTCTTCCCAGCTGCTAACATGAGTGTATCCAGTAAGTTTACTTTGGGGTTGATGCTGGATGTGAAGTGTGGGAACCAATGGCATTAACACAACACAAAATGAATGTAAAAGAATCTATAGGGTATAAATAGGCTCTTCTGAAATCTGGAACATGGTCTAACAATGCTGCTTTAGCAAGTGATAGGATTTCCTTTGCAGTTTAACTTATACATTCTGTGTTCAGGAGGGAAGTACAGAGGTAGGATAAGAGCTGTATGAACACCCTTTGATGTTCTGTGCTCTGAGTGAAGGTTTTATGCCACTTATACTATTTCTTTATACAATGAGAAAAGTGCCAAATAACTGGCTAAGTGCCCTTGCCCCTGATCCTGCACATCCTTGAACTACAGATAGATGATTCTTCCAAGCCAGGAGCAGAACAACCAAGAAGTCCTCTGATCTATTCACCTTTCTTCAAACTGAATGACCAAACATGAGGAATGTAGGAGAAAAAGGGAGCTAACAACTGAGCAGATATAGGTACAGCTTGAGCTGAAGTTATATCACAGAGTGAGCTGGTAAGGGGATTTGGTGACAGCAGTAATTACATGTATAGGGTGAAGATTGTGATATGTAGAGGAGCCAATATTACAGATAACTTTCAAGGAGAACCAACTAAGTGAACGTAAAAGTGGCAGCACAAGAAGGGATGGCTTGAATTGACTGTCAGAAGTCCTGCCAGAAACTGCCAGTGTTGATGTAGGCAAATATGTTTATGGAAAAGTCAAATACGCTTTGCAAATCACAGGTTAAGCCTCAGCTAGATTATTGCATACAATTTTGGGCACCACATTTTAAGAAGGCTGTGGAGAGGGAAGGGAGGGAATTGACCAGGATGATATCAGGGATAATGGACTTCAGTTATGTGAAGAGATTGGAGGGACTGGGATTGTTCTCCTTTGAGCAGAGACTGTTGTGACCAGGTGAGGCGTAAATTGGCTCCCCCTATTCAACCTCCTCAGTTGGTTACAACCAAGGTTTAAGTTTCTTTTTCATGAGAATATGCCTTTTCCAAATCAAAATGTATTAAACTATTTAAGCTGTGAGCAATAAGGAGCCAATCAAATAAGGTTTTCTTGAGTCAAAGAAAAGGCAAATTCATTAAGCACTAAACACAAGAAAAAAATGAAAATGCGATGTGAAGCATTCAGCCCTCATATAATTATTGGGTCCCACACACACGCAGATACACCAAGTATCAGAAATAAGCAGAGTTAGACCCCAATATAAAAAAGGTAAAAGAATATATGGTTAAGTGTCCTTTGCTTGTCCTTGAGGCATAGATTTTAAACACTCTGGGCAATTTAGGTTAGCAGGTTTCTTGGATGTGGTCAGATGTATGATGTTGCAATTATTACTAGACCTCGGTTCGCTGGTATATTTTCCAGTAGATTTGGTTTCTTTGGGCTACACTCTTATACCAAAAGACTGGGAGGAGAGAGAGAGCAGCCTTCAGCCTGTTTTTTCTGCTGAAGATTTTCTTGACACTGCCTGTGTCACTTGCAATCTCTCTTTGCGAGCTGGGCAACCTTGCCTTGAAATACTACATCCATTGTGTAATTCCAAGAGGTTTTAGGTATATCTGTCTGTTGCAGTCATTGTTTCAATATCCAGTACTTTGCATTCTTAACGTTTCTTCCTGAGACAGTTATGAGTTTCAGTGGGTGTTTGAATTATAGGAAATGTCTCTCTCTTCACACTTCCTTGAGGGTGGTTTCTTTGTCTCTCACCTTCACCTTGAATTTGGCCTTCCATTTTTTAGCAGTTTACTCTGTATCAGTTGAAATTGAAAAAAATTCCAGTCTATTGAATGTTGAAAAATCATATTTTTAAAAATAAGGGGCATAGCCTTGTGACAAGGTTATTGGGAGATTTAATAGTGGTATTCAATATTTTGAGTGGTTTTAGTTGAGCAAGTAGGAAGAAACTACTTTCCCTGGCAAGTGAGCTGATAACCAGACGTTATAGAGTTAAAATGATAGGCTAAGGAGTTGAGCAGGAATGAAGAGAAATTATCTTAGACCAAGGGTGGTTATGATCTGGAATGCATTAACTGAAAGGGTGTTGGAATCCTATTCAATAGGAACTTTCAAAAAGCAATTGGACATTTATTTGAAGCAAACTCATTTACAAGATTACGGGGATGAACATACGAAATAGGAGCAGAAGTAGGCCAATTGGCCCTTGAGCCTGCTCCACCATTTAATAAGGTATGTTTGTGTTTCGAATTCCACATTCCCATCTACCCTCAATAACCTCTCATTCCCTTGCCTAACAAGAATCTATCTGGGTTGTGGGACTAACCTGGACAGCTCCTTCAAAGAACCGGCACAGAAATAACAGAACTTATATGCCATAAGATTCTCCAATTCAAGGATTCCAAGGGACTGTGTCTTTCCTGCAAGAAGTTTCAAGCAACAGTGCTGGTATAGGCAAACACATTTGTGTGAAGTGTCACCAACTTACTTTGTTCAACAACAGCAACTCTGATTTATGTAGTGACTTTAGCAAAATAAAACATTTCAAGGCACTTCATAGAAATGTTACAAAGCAGAAGATGACACAAAGCCATAAAAGGAGATATGAAGACAGGTGACCAAAAGCTTGGTCAAAGTGATTAAGGAATGTCTTAAAGGAGGAAGGAGAGGTTGAGTGATTTAGGGAGGGAGTTCCAGAGCTCAGGGCTTTGACAACTGAAGCTACAGGTTTGAGACAGCCTTCAGTTACAATCAGAGATGCTCAAAAGGCCAGCGTTAGAGCACTGCAGTTATCTCAGAGGGTTGTGGGGCTGTAAGAGATTACAGAGATAAGGAAGGCTGAGTCCATGGAGACATTTGAAAACAAGGATGAGAAGTTTAAAGTTGAGGTGTTACTTAAATGGGAGGTACATCAACGAGGATCGGGTGATGGGTGAACAGGACTTGGTATGAGTGCGGGCAGGGTAGCAGAGTTTTGAATGACTTGAACTTTATGGAGGACTTGGGAGCCCAGCCAGTCGTGCATTGGAATAATCAAGTCTAGAGGTTAGAAAGGCATGGATGAGAGTTTCAGCAGCAGATGAACTGAAGCAGATAGGTGATGTTACGGAGGTGGAAATGGATGGTCTTAGTGCTGGTATGATATATGATCAGAAGTTCATCTTGGGGTCAGATATGACACCAAGATTACCAGCAACCCTGGTACAACATCAGACAGTTGCCAGGAAGATAAATCACTGAAGACAATGGCTATTGTCTCCCCAGTATTTAAATGTAGGAAGTTTCTGCTTATCCAGTACTGGATGTTGGATAAGCACTCTGACAATTTAGAGACAGTGGAAGTGTTGAGAGAGGTGGTGGTGTGGTATAGAGCTGGGTGCCATCTATGTATGTGCGGATACTGATGCTGTGTTTTGGGATGACGTCGCTGAGGGGCAGCATGTAGATGAAAAATAAGAGGGGGGCCAAAGTTAGATACTTGGGGGACCCCAGGCTAATAGTGCAGGAGCAAGAAGAGAAGTCAAGCTAAAAATCTAAGAACTTAAAATGGAATTGGAAATAATATGATATATCAGGGATGAAGAAAGCTTTTTGGAACAAGAGTTTAACAGTAATGCTAAACAGTAATGAGAGCAACTAATGCTCTCAAATATGTTTGAGCTTTCAGCTTCAGATGGAGAAACAAAACTTTGAGATGGTCCATCAAAAAAATCTCAGGCTGCATCTTCTAGTCGGCAAGCGGGGGGTTGGGGCCTGTTCAGCGATGCGGGGGTGACATTGGCCGGGCGTCCTGACGTCACCCCATGTCATTTACATTCTCAGGTCGGCGGGTGCGCAGCCAAGTCAGATAAACATCCGCCGACCTGTCAACGGCCTATTAATGCCATTAAAAAAGTAATTGAAATCATTGATGGAATTGCCCGTCCAACCTTAAGGTTCTGAAAAAACATGAAACCTCATCCACAGCCGGGATGAGGTTTCGTGAGGGATTTAAAAATTTCAGAATATTTTAAAATAAAAGTTATGAACATGTCCCAACTCATGTGACAGTGTCTCAGGGGACATGGCAGTAAAATTTTTTTCTCATATTTAATGTTTCAAACCTGAGCCGATCTACCTGAGGCAGCACTTTGTCTCTGGGAGATCTGTGCACTCTTTCGTGCACATGCGTAAAAGAGCACATTCCCGGCTCAGGGAATCCCCCCACCGCCCACACAGAGAGCGCATGGTGCTTCCTGGCGGACATCACACTGGGTGGGCCTTAATTGGCCTGCCCACATAAAATTGCAGTATGCCCCCAATTGGGGGTGCTGATTGGGAACCCGCCCACCCGCACCCACTCCTGCACACCCCTCCCCCCCCCCCAATAGGGGGAAAATGTTGCCCCTCATGTTTGTTGGTGCCATGGGTGATTCAAGGTTGGGGTTGGGGGAAATTAACAATACTGCCAGAAATGCAGCAGTGATAAGGGATTCAATAGTTATAGTGACTGAAACAATCTTTTGCTGTCAAATGGACAGTCTCAGATCTTTTGTTGGCTCCCAAGGGTTATGATATCACATTGACTGGAATGTTTTTGCAACGAGAGGAGAACAGCCAGCTATTGTGGCCCACATTGAAGCCAATGATGTCAGTAAAGGAAGAACTGAATCCCTGCAAGATGAATTTAGTATACTAGGAAACTAGTTGAGCAGGATTTCTCAGGTGGGAATCTCAGAATTACTTCCGCAGACATTTGTTAGAACAGGGCCCTTGATTAAGAAAATAATTGCATGGCTAAAGGTGTGGGGTCAGAAAAAGAAGAACTGATTGCATAGCAGAAAACAAAGAGTAGTTTCAAGAATGCATGAATAAAGGTTGGGAATTTTTTTTAATTCATTCATGAGATATGGGCATCGCTGGCTAGGCCAGCATTTATTGCACATCCCTGATTGCCCTTGAGAAGGTGGTGATGAGCTGCCTTCTTGAACCAATGCCATTCATGTGGTGTAGGTGCACCAATGTGCTGTTAGAGAGGAAGTTCCAGGATCTTGACCCAGCAACAGTGAAGGAACGACAATATATTTCCAAGTCAGGATGGTGAGCGGTTTGGAGGGGAACTTCCAGTTCCTGGTGTTCCCATGTGCCTGCTGCCCATTGTCCTAAATGTTGGCGACTGTGGGTTTGGAAGATGCTGACTAATCAATTAATACCAAGGAAGAGGACTTTAAGCACTACAATAGTCATGAAAAAATTAAAGGAGAATAGGAGAAAGGAAGAGGATAAGAACAGGAAAAAGGAAGCAAAAGGCTGGATTTTCCCACTCCTGCAGGGGCAGGTCAGAAGGCGAGGCTGGAAGAAAATTAGAGAATCTCTCATCGGGGTGGCTGCCCACCTCCAAGTAATCTTGTCAGAGGCAGTATGTGGCTAGCATCAGCTAACTGCTGGCAGTGGCAGCTAGCTAATTAGGCTCAAATAAGTGCCACGTGGGGTCAAATTGGTGATGCCATTAGACATTCCTGATGGCGAACAGGCGCCCCCCCCCCCATTGAGGACAATGCCAGCCATTGCTTGGATAAAGGCAAAATACTGCAAAATAATACAAAAAGAAAAAATGCTTGAAAAGCTCAGCAGGTCTGACAGTATCTGTGGAGAGAAAGACAGAGTTAACGTTTCAAGTCCGTATGACTTCTTCAGGGCTAAAAGGAAGTAGAAATGTCGTAAAATATATACTGTTTAAGGGGGGTGGAGCAGGTGAAGTTGGATGGAAGGCCAATGATAGGTGGAGGCAAAGGAGAGATTGCAAAAGATGTCATAAACAAAAGGTCAAAGGGGTGTTAATGGTGGCGGTACTGGCGAAAGGAGGTGCTAATGGTGACATTAAGAGTAGAAAGCAGAATGTGATAATGGCCGGACCAGGGTAAGAGCTCTAGAAAGAACAACATAAGCAAGTGAGAAATGGCGCTAGTTGGGGTGGGGTAGGGGGAGAGGATGGTGGTGGGAAAAAAGATAGGCTAAAAGCTGGGGATAAAACAATGAATAAAAAATGAATAAAAATGGAAATAAATTTTAAAAATAATAAATATAAGTGGAAAAAATAAAAATTAATATTGGAAAAAAGGGATACAAAAAGGGGTGAGGATGGAGGAGAGAGTTCATGGTCTGAAGTTGTTGAACTCAATGTTAAGTCCGGAAGGTTGTAAAGTGCCTAATCGGAAGATGAGGTGCTGTCCCTCCAGTTTGTGTTGAGCTTCACTGGAACATTGCAACAGGCCGGATATGTGGCCATAAGAGCAGAAAGGTGTGTTGAAGTGGAAAACGACAGAAAGGTCTGGGTTATGCTTGCGGATAGACTGCAAAGCAGTCACCCAGTCTGCATTTGGTGTCTCCAATGTAAAGGATAGTGCATTGAAAGCAATGGATGCAGTAGACCAAATTGAGGGAAGTGCAAGTGAAGCACTGCTTCAGTTGATAGGAGTGTTTGGGCCCTTGGACAGTGAGGAGGGAGGAGGTAAAGAGGCAGGTGTTGCACCTTCTGCGATTGCATGGTAAGGTGCTGTGGGGGGGGGGTGGTTTTGGGGTGATGGGAAGATGTGTTTGGTGGTGGCATCATGCTGGAGTTGGCAGAAATGGCGGAGGATGATCCTTTGAATGCGGAGGCTGGTGGGGTGATAAGCGAGGACAAGAGGTTCTGGGAGGGACCTCCTTTGCTTGGAGGCAACTTCCTGGCAGCTGGGCAGGGGTGCCAAAGAAACCAACTTTAAATCTACCTTCCTCTACTCTGACGGCCTGGCAGCTGTGTCCATATTTTTTTTTACACTTTATAATTCTTCAGAGGGCACCTCCATCTTGAGCCACCTCTTGCATTCTCCTTCCAACATCGGCAGTACCGACCCACCTACCTCTCCCAGTGGGGCTGCCAGCTGTACCATATTGTACCTATTGAGCCTGTCGGTTCCCCGGTCTGCCCATCATTCTTAATTGGAAATCTCTGGGAAAATTGTAATCAACATCCTGCCACTTCTTTGTTCCCAACTTGGAATTGAACCCAACATTGGTATCCCAATGATCCCGGCAAAATCTAGCCCTAAGAGTGAGTATGACGAAAAAGATTCAAAAAAAGTCAGAAGGAGAAGTACAGCACTTTATAAAATGATAATTGTTAAAAGTATGGGGTGGGGGGTTACGGAGAAGAATGGGTTGTCAGTTTTTAGATAATGATCAAAGAGGATGAAGGGTATATTTCGACCAAAATTCTGTAATGTTCTTGACACGAGTTTGGTTGCAATTAATACCTAGTAAGTTTGACTGTATTTACTAGAACCAAAAGGAATTCCACTCTCTCAAAGCCCAATTTATGTGTTAACATATGCAGTGAATCTTAAGAGTTAATGGCCAGTGTTGTGTACTGGACTGAGAAAAGACTTGCACGTAGGGTCAGCCATAAGCAGCCATTTACACCTCCCCAACAGATAAGGCAGCAGAGAGAGCAGTATCAACATATTCAGCTCTTACAATACACCGCACTCTCTCTGCGTTTAAAAAAACAACTTATATGTTAAAATGTAAAATGGCAGCATGCATAATTTCCCAGAATATAACATGTCTAAATCAATGTCAACAATACCTGAAATGTAATAGGTTGGGTTGCATATTTGTTTTTACTGTAATCACAACTAATACACATATGACTGATATTACCAGAATAATTTCTGTGTAAAAGAAAATGTTTTCCCTTAACACCATTATGTGTTTAACAAAAATATCTGTTGACAAGAAATAATGAAAAGATCAAGTCCTTCTTCCTTTCTACATACTTTCAATTAACCTATCTGGCTTATTTCTCTTTTTATCTGGGTATATTCTTCCTTTGCCATTTCTATTAGTTTGACTCTGTTCTACAACATCTCTGACTGTCAAACCTGAACTTTGACTTTGATGACCAACTTCACAAAATGGTTGGGAATGTGACATTGATTGATTGGTCATAATCAAAGACCCTGACTTACTTTAGATAAAAGCAAAAAACTGCAGATGCTGGAAATCCAAAACAAAAACAAAAATACCTGGAAAAACTCAGCAGGTCTGGCAGCATCTGTGAAGAGGAACACAGTTAACGTTTCAAGTCCAAATGATCCTGGAAGTACCCTGAGTTTTTCCAGGTATTTTTGTTTTTGTTTTACCCTGACTTACTTTGCTCTACAGGTGGATCCTGTGATGCTTGCAAACTTTCAGTTTCATTGTGACTTTCACTTTCTTTCTCTCTTTCACTTTGGACTGCAGGAGGAATTTAGACAATAGGAGGATTATTATAAAAACAAAAAAACTGCGGATGCTGGAAATCCAAAACAAAAACAGAATTACCTGGAAAAACTCAGTAGGTCTGGCAGCATCGGCGGAGAAGAAAAGAGTTGACGTTTCGAGTCCTCATGACCCTTCGACAGAACTTGAGTTCGAGTCCAGGAAAGAGCTGAAATATAAGCTGGTCTAAGGTGTGTGTGTGGGGGGCGGAGAGATAGAGAGACAGAGAGGTGGAAGGGGGGGGGTTTGGTGGTAGGGACAAACAAGCAGTGATAGAAGCAGATCATCAAAAGATGTCAACGACAATAGTACAATAGAATACATAGGTGTTAAAGTTAAAGTTGGTGATATTATCTAAACAAATGTGCTAATTAAGAATGGATGGTAGGGCACTCAAGGTATAGCTCTAGTGGGGTTTTTTTTTTATAATGGAAATAGGTGGGAAAAGGAAAATCTTTATAATTTATTGGAAAAAAAAGGAAGGGGGAAACAGAAAGGGGGTGGGGATGGGGGAGGGAGCTCACGACCTAAAGTTGTTGAATTCAATATTCAGTCCGGAAGGCTGTAAAGTCCCTAGTCGGAAGATGAGGTGTTGTTCCTCCAGTTTGCGTTGGGCTTCACTGGAACAATGCAGCAAGCCAAGGACAGACATTTGGGCAAGAGAGCAGGGTGAAGTGTTAAAATGGCAAGCGACAGGGAGGTTTGGGTCATTCTTGCGGACAGACCGCAGGTGTTCTGCAAAGCAGTTGCCCAGTTTACGTTTGGTCTCTCCAATGTAGAGGAGACCACATTGGGAGCAACGAATGCAGTAGACTAAGTTGGGGGAAATGCAAGTGAAATGCTGCTTCACTTGAAAGGAGTGTTTGGGTCCTTGGACGGTGAGGAGAGAGGAAGTGAAGGGGCAGGTGTTGCATCTTTTGCGTGGGCATGGGGTTGTGCCATAGGAGGGGGTTGAGGAGTAGGGGGTGATGGAGGAGTGGACCAGGGTGTCCCGGAGGGAGCGATCCCTACGGAATGCCGATAAGGGGGGGTGAAGGGAAGATGTGTTTGGTGGTGGCATCATGCTGGAGTTGGCGGAAATGGCGGAGGATGATCCTTTGAATGCGGAGGCTGGTGGGGTGATAAGTGAGGACAAGGGGGACCCTATCATGTTTCTGGGAGGGAGGAGAAGGCATGAGGGCGGATGCGCGGGAGATGGGCCGGACACGGATGAGGGCCCTGTCAACGACCGTAGGTGGAAAACCTCGGTTAAGGAAGAAGGAGGACATGTCAGAGGAACTGTTTTTGAATGTAGCATCATCGGAACAGATGCGACGGAGGCGAAAGAACTGAGAGAATGGGATGGAGTACTTACAGGAAGCGGGGTGTGAGGAGCTGTAGTCGAGATAGCTGTGGGAGTCGGTGGGTTTGTAATGGATATTGGTGGACAGTCTATCACCAGAGATTGAGACAGAGAGGTCAAGGAAGGGAAGGGAAGTGTCAGAGATGGACCACGTGAAAATGATGGAGGGGTGGAGATTGGAAGCAAAATTAATAAATTTTTCCAAGTCCTGACGAGAGCATGAAGCGGCACCGAAGTAATCATCGATGTACCGGAGAAAGAGTTGTGGAAGGGGGCCGGAGTAGGACTGCAACAAGGAATGTTCCACATACCCCATAAAGAGACAGGCATAGCTGGGGCCCATGCGGGTACCCATAGCCACACCTTTTATTTGGAGGAAGTGAGAGGAGTTGAAGGAGAAATTGTTCAGCGTGAGAACAAGTTCAGCCAGACGGAGGAGAGTAGTGGTGGATGGGGATTGTTCGGGCCTCTGTTCGAGGAAGAAGCTAAGGGCCCTCAGACCATCCTGGTGGGGGATGGAGGTGTAGAGGGATTGGACGTCCATGGTGAAGAGGAAGCGGTAGGGGCCAGGGAATTGGAAATTGTTGATGTGATGTAAGGTGTCAGAGGAATCACGGATGTAGGTGGGAAGGGACTGGACAAGGGGAGAGAGAAGGGAGTCAAGATAACGAGAAATGAGTTCTGTGGGGCAGGAGCAAGCTGAGACAATCGGTCTACCGGGGCAGTTCTGTTTGTGGATTTTGGGTAGGAGATAGAAGCGGGCCGTCCGAGGTTGGGCGACTATCAGGTTGGAAGCTGTGGGAGGGAGATCCCCAGAGGAGATGAGGTCAGTGACAGTCCTGGAAACAGTGGCTTGATGTTCAGTGGTGGGGTCATGGTCCAGGGAGAGGTAGGAGGAAGTGTCTACCTCCTACCTCTCCCTGGACCATGACCCCACCACTGAACATCAAGCCACTGTTTCCAGGACTGTCACTGACCTCATCTCCTCTGGGGATCTCCCTCCCACAGCTTCCAACCTGATAGTCGCCCAACCTCGGACGGCCCGCTTCTATCTCCTACCCAAAATCCACAAACAGAACTGCCCCGGTAGACCGATCGTCTCAGCTTGCTCCTGCCCCACAGAACTCATTTCTCGTTATCTTGACTCCCTTCTCTCTCCCCTTGTCCAGTCCCTTCTCACCTACATCCGTGATTCCTCTGACACCTTACGTCACATCAACAATTTCCAATTCCCTGGCCCCTACCGCTTCCTCTTCACCATGGACGTCCAATCCCGCTACACCTCCATCCCCCACCAGGATGGTCTGAGGGCCCTTAGCTTCTTCCTTGAACAGAGGCCCGAACAATCCCCATCCACCACTACTCTCCTCCGTCTGGCTGAACTTGTTCTCACGCTGAACAATTTCTCCTTCAACTCCTCTCACTTCCTCCAAATAAAAGGTGTGGCTATGGGTACCCTCATGGGCCCCAGCTATGCCTGTCTCTTTATGGGGTATGTGGAACATTCCTTGTTGCAGTCCTACTCCGGCCCCCTTCCACAACTCTTTCTCCGGTACATCGATGATTACTTCGGTGCCGCTTCATGCTCTCGTCAGGACTTGGAAAAATTTATTAATTTTGCTTCCAATCTCCACCCCTCCATCATTTTCACGTGGTCCATCTCTGACACTTCCCGTCCCTTCCTTGACCTCTCTGTCTCAATCTCTGGTGATAGACTGTCCACCAATATCCATTACAAACCCACCGACTCCCACAGCTATCTCGACTACAGCTCCTCACACCCCGCTTCCTGTAAGGACTCCATCCCATTCTCTCAGTTCCTTCGCCTCCGTCGCATCTGTTCCGATGATGCTACATTCAAAAACAGTTCCTCTGACATGTCCTCCTTCTTCCTTAACCGAGGTTTTCCACCTACGGTCGTTGACAGGGCCCTCAACCGTGTCCGGCCCATCTCCCGCGCATCCGCCCTCACGCCTTCTCCTCCCTCCCAGAAACATGATAGGGTCCCCCTTGTCCTCACTTATCACCCCACCAGCCTCCGCATTCAAAGGATCATCCTCCACCATTTCCGCCAACTCCAGCATGATGCCACCACCAAACACATCTTCCCTTCACCCCCCTTATTGGCATTCCATAGGGATCGCTCCCTCCGGTACACCCTGGTCCACTCCTCCATCACCCCCTACTCCTCAACCCCCTCCTATGGCACCACCCCATGCCCACGCAAAAGATGCAACACCTGCCCCTTCACTTCCTCTCTCCTCACCGTCCAAGGACCCAAACACTCCTTTCAAGTGAAGCAGCATTTCACTTGCATTTCCCCCAACTTAGTCTACTGCATTCGTTGCTCCCAATGTGGTCTCCTCTACATTGGAGAGACCAAACGTAAACTGGGCGACTGCTTTGCAGAACACCTGCGGTCTGTCCACAAGAATGACCCAAACCTCCCTGTCGCTTGCCATTTTAACACTCCACCCTGCTCTCTTGCCCACATGTCTGTCCTTGGCTTGCTGCATTGTTCCAGTGAAGCCCAACGCAAACTGGAGGAACAACACCTCATCTTCCGACTAGGGACTTTCCGGACTGAATATTGAATTCAACAACTTTAGGTCGTGAGCTCCCTCCCCCATCCCCACCCCCTTTCTGTTTCCCCCTTCCTTTTTTTTCCAATAAATTATAAAGATTTTCCTTTTCCCACCTATTTCCATTATAAAAAAAAAACCCACTAGAGCTATACCTTGAGTGCCCTACCATCCATTCTTAATTAGCACATTCGTTTAGATAATATCACCAACTTTAACACCTATGTGTTCTATTGTACTATTGTCGTTGACATCTTTTGATGATCTGCTTCTATCACTGCTTGTTTGTCCCTACAACCACACACCCCCCCCTCCACCTCTCTGTCTCTCTATCTCTCCGCCCCCCACACACACACCTTAAACCAGCTTATATTTCAGCTCTTTCCTGGACTCGAACTCAAGTTCTGTCGAAGGGTCATGAGGACTCGAAACGTCAACTCTTTTCTTCTCCGCCGATGCTGCCAGACCTACCGAGTTTTTCCAGGTAATTCTGTTTTTGAGGAGGATTATTATGCTCTAATACTATCAGATTTCCTCTTTCAAGCAAATGATCGACATGACATCGATGGAGACTCTCCAATCTCCACTAGATATGTGATTGCACCTAGTCTTTTTACAATATCTCCAATCACATACTTCTTATCACTTCAATGGATTTTCACCATGACCTTCTGACCAGCAATGAACTCTCTAAGTTTCATAAATAAAAACAAAAAAACTGCGGATGCTGGAAATCCAAAACAAAAACAGAATTACCTGGAAAAACTCAGCAGGTCTGGCAGCATCGGCGGAGAAGAAAAGAGTTGACGTTTCGAGTCCTCATGACCCTTCGACAGAAACATGCTTGGTGTATCTTGACTTATCTTAATTTTGTCTTACTTTCCTCTTAGTTTACTGTTGACGTCAGGCTTAAGCAAACTAAACTCGAAACGTTAACTGTATTCCTCTCTGCAGATGCTGTCAGACCTGCTGAGTTTTTCCAGGTATATTTGCTTTTGTTAAGCAAACTAAACCTTGTCCTGAGAGCATGTTTAAACACTAATTTATAAGGTAAGCATCCTGTTGTAAACCGTCGGGTTATTCTTGCTGTCACGCTGATTAGGCCAGCCATTCATGACACAATTGAACACTTTACTGACTGCAAAATCCTTGTGAGTTTCTTCACTAATTTCTCAGGCAGACATCGGCCTGTAATTTATGTATGTAAAGTAATTCACAGGTAACTCAATGGCTAAGAATGAACGAGTATTTTTTTCTTCTTCAGCCCCTTCCAGATGGCAGCATCATCAAGGCTGTTGAGCAAAAATCATACAGAAAATTTCTTCCGCATATGCAGGGGACCATCCTGACCCACTCTGATGTTCTTGTTAACATTCCACTCCCATTATTTGTTGACACATGTCAACATCCAGAAAGGCAACCCGCTTAGTATCATCACACACTGTCCCATGAGCTAAGTGTGACTGAAAGTGCTTTTGCCAACACCTTCTTTTCCAGATAAAACCAGAATATTTTTTTAAGAGACACCACCTTCTCCTTAATCTCCTGAATGGCTGGACCTGGAGCTTTTGCAGCACCCAAAGCACATAAAGCTTAATTAGGACAAACCTGGCAGGCTGAAACTTTACCAGCATTATCACTGCCTGTTTCTGGACATCCATCATTATTGTCTGGGTCCTCCCTAACAGCACTGTGTGTGACCAACATCACATGGACTGCAACAGTTAAAGAAGGCAGCTCACCACCACCTTCCCAAGGGCAATTAGGGATGGGCAATAAATTCTGATTGAGGAGAAGTGGTGGCGTGGTGGTATTGCCACTGGACTAGTATTCCAGAAACCCAGAGTAAAGCTCTGGGGACCTGGGTTCAAATCCCACCACGGCAGATGGTGAAATTTGAATTCAATAAAAACCTGGAATTAATAGTCGAAAGACGACCACGAAGCCATTGCCGATTGTCATAAAAACCCATCTGGTTCACTGATGTCCTTACCTGGTCTGGCCTACATGTGTTTCCAAACCCACAGCAATGTGGTCAACTCTTAACTGCCCTCAGAACAAGGCCAATTAGGGATGCCAGTGATGCCCATATCCCATGAAAGAATTAAAAAGAGCATTCATAGGAAATCTTGAAAGAACATCCACATTTGAATGATTTGCTGATTTACAATATTCAAACTCGTGCTGATGGGCCATCAAAATCAAAGCCCATCTCTGAAACTGTGCCATGGCTAGGGATAGCACCCTCTCCTTTGAACTAAATATGATAATAAGGGCTTGGTGGTCATTTAACAAAGTGAACTTGCTATTGTACGACTATTTGTGAAACACCACATCTGATCGCTACTGCCTCTTTCTCATCTTGTAATTTTGCTCTCACTTTGTTGGAGTACACGAAACATATGCTACAGACCTTTCCACACCCGTCTTCCATTATATGAGGTAACACCACACCAAATCCTTGCGGTGAGGCATCACACATGAAAAAAAATTGTTTCTTGGGATCATAGCGGGTCAAGACAGTATCACTAGTCAGCATTTTCTTCCCTTTTGGCACTTACAGGAAAAGTCTTTTTTCAGAAAGCAGTCTGTTTCTGAACTTCCTTCAGTTCCACAGCAGAGTGGAAGAGAGTGAGAAGTCATGTGGCATACTTTAGTAAAGTAGGAGCTTTTCTCTTGGGTAACATTATTGGATTTTTATGATTAAAATCCAAAAGAGAGCTGTTGCCAAGTAGTTTGCTTGTGTGTTCTGACCAAGTGGGGTTTTTTTTTGGTGGGGGGAGGGGGGGAGTGTGGGGGGGGCGAATGTTTTGTAAGGCTGTTTAACTGTGTAATTTTAATCGTGTGTTTAAGTTTTTTTTTCTCATTAATTAATCTTTTAATTTTAAAATCCGAGAAGTGTTACTGGGATCCCATGCTTCTGGAATTAGTAGTTTTACCCTCATTTTCAAAATACAAAAAAAAAGGTTATGATCAGTAAGACAAGTTTCCATCTGGGATTTGGCTTGCTCAGCATATAACATCGGTTGTGGGTGTGACACTGAGAGCATCAAAATGTGAGTCTACCAAGCTTGCACCCTCACTGCACTCCTCTACAGTGGTGAGAACTGGGACAACATGTGCTAGGCAGAAGAAAAGACTGAACAGTTTCCACCTTTGCTGTCTCAGACGTACCATTGGCATCTCTTGGACAGACAAAGTCACCAACTCAAAAGTCCTGGAGCATGCCAATTCTATCAGCTCAGCCAACTATGTCTGCACTGACTCTACATTGTTTATAAGTTGAATGATGGAAGAACCGTCATGGCGCTCACACACATCCTCCACCAGCTCAGAGATACACATGTTGGTGAGGCACAGATGTAGATTAGGCTCGGGTTCACTTTCTGGGAAACACCTCACTGAAATGTCCCTACAGCAGTCGAAGCAGGGACAGCCCAGGTCTCCGGCACTCAGAGGGCTGCTGGAGACCAGCCACTCGTTCAGCCTGAGTCAGGTGATGAGCTTTTGGAAAGAGCTGCCTACCTAATGCTGGAGATGCAATGACAGGCAGCGGGACATCAGGCAGAAATTCGACAGTCACTCAGCAGGCTCAAGCGAACGATGGAGGAGTCTGCGTTCTGTCTGAAGCTGTGGCTCTAACTTGCAAACATCTCAAGGTCACCATGGGAAGGATGGTGACCACATGGAGACCTGGGTCCAGCAGGTCTTGCTGGATTTGAACTTGGCCCTACACCATCAAGATGTAGGCAACATGGGGACGAGGCACCTTGACCTCCCTCCAGGTGCACCATCTCCTGCAGGAGTCAGGGCAGGGCCCTCAGGCACCCATAATGGACACCCTGGAGGCCTCCTCTCAGGATTCTCCAAGAGTGTGCAGCCACTCACAGTCCCCTCTGCCTGTGACCCCATCCACTCCAGCTTCTCAGGCCACCTTCTGCCCCTGAGCAGGTGACCTTTATCAGGCCAAGGTCATCACAGACATCAGGACTTAGCAGCCAGCAGGCTGCCTCCACCCCTGCTCGGATGTCGGGTCTGCACCCAGGCATAGCTGAAGAGTTAGAAAAGTTAAGAAAAATTAAGATAAAAGCAAAATACTGCAGATGCTGAAAATCTGAAACAATAACAGAAAATGCTGGAAAAACTCGGCAGGTCGAACAGCATCTGTGGAGAGAAAAAACAGAGTTAACGTTTTGAGTCCATATGACTCTCCTTCAGAGCTAAAGAGAAGTAAAAACGTGACGAAATTTATACTGTTTAAAGGGGGTGCAGCAGGTGAAGCTTGATAGAAGGCCAGTGATTGGTGGGGGCAAAGGAGAGATTGCCAAAGATGTCATGAACAAAAGGACAAAGTGGTGTTAATGGTAGTGGTATGGGCTAAAGGAGCTGCTGATGGTGGCATCAAGTTCAGAAAGCAGAATTTGATAATAGCAGGACAAGGGTAAGCACTGTGGAAAGAACATGAACAAGTGACAGATGACCCTTGTGGGGTAGGGGGAGGGGGGACAGTGGTGGGAAAAAGATTGAAAAGAGGATAAAAAGTGAGAATAAAACAATGGATAAAAATGAAAATAAATAAAAAGTGGATAAAAAATAAAACAAAAAAATAAAAATGAATATTGAAAAAAAGAGGTGAGGATAGGGGGAGAGAGTTCATGGTCTGAAGTTGTTGAACTCAATGCTAAGTCCAGAAGGCTGTAAAGTGTAAAGCTTTCTATCTAAAACTGTTAAGCTTTCCATCTTGACTCCGTTCACTCTCCCCTTGTCCAGTAGCTTCCCACCTACATCCATGATTCCTCTGATGCCCTACGTCAAGTCAACAATTTCCAGTTCCCTGGCCCTAACCGCCTTCTCTTCACCATGGATGTCCTGATGCTCCGCTTCTTCATTGAACAGAGGCCCGAACAATTCCCATTCACCACCACTCTTCTCCATCGAACTGAACTTGTTTGTTCTCTCACTGAACAATTTCTCCTTAAACTTGTCTCACTTCCTCCAAATAAAAGGTGTGGCTATGGGTATCCGCATGGGTCCCAGTTATGCCTGTCTCTTTATGGGGTATGTGGAACATTCCTGATTCCAGTCCTACTCAAGCCCCTCCAACAACTCTTTTTTTCAGTACATTGATGACTGATTTGGTGCCGCTTCATGCTCTCATCTAGACCTGGAAAAATTTATCAATTTTGCTTCCAATTTCCACCCCTCCATCACCTTCACACGGTCCATCTCCGACACTTGCCTTCCCTTCCTTGACCTCTCTGTCTCAATTTCTAGTGATAGACTGTCCACCAATATTCATTACAAGCTGACTGTCTCGCACAGCTACCTCGACTGCAGCTCCTCACACCCTGCTTCCTGTAAGGACTCCATCCCATTTTCTCAGTTCCTTCACCTCCATTGCATCTGTTCTGATGATGCCACTCTCCAAAACGGCGCTTCTGACATGGCTTCCTTCTTCCTTAACCGAGGTTTCCCACCCACTGTCGTTGATAGGGCCCTCAACTGTGTCCGACCTATCTCCCACGCCTCTGCCCTTATACCTTCCTCCCCCTTTCCAGAACCTTGATAGGGTCTCCCTTGTCCTTACTTTTCAGCCCACCAGCTTCAACATTCAAATGATCATCCTCCGCCATTTCCGCCAACTTCAGCATGATGCCACCACAAAACAATCTTCCCTTCACCCCACTGTCGGCATTCCATAGGGACCATTCCCTCCGAGACACCCTGGTCCACTCCTCCATCACCCCCAACATCTCATCACCCTCCCATGGCACCTTCCCAGGCAATCGCAGAAGGTGCAACACCTTCCCCTTTACCTCCTCACCGTCCAAGGGCCCAAACGCTCCTTGCAGGTGAAGCAGCACTTCACTTGCATCTCCTTCAATTTGGTCTACTGCATTTGCTGCTCCCAATACGGTCTCTTCTACATTGGAGAGACCAAGTGCAGACTGGGTGACTGCTATGCAGAACATCTTTGGTCTGTCTGCAAGCATCAACCAGACCTTCCTGTCGCTTACCATTTCAACACACCATCCTGCTCTCATGCCCACATGTCCGTCCTTGGCCTGCTGCAATGTTCCAGTGAAGCCCTATGTAAACTGGAGGAACAGCATCTCATCTGCTGAAGGCACTTTACAGCCTTCCAGACTTAACATTGAGTTCAACAACTTCAGACCATGAACACACTCCACTATCCTCACCCCCTTTTTATCCCCTTTTTTCATTTTCATTTTTTATTTTTTATCCACTTATTTTTCTTTATTTTCATTTTTATCCATTGTTTTATCCCCACTTTTTATCCTCTTTTCAATCTTTTTCCCACCACCTTCCCCCCTCCCTCCACCCCACCCCCACAAGGATCATCTGTCCCTTGTTCATGTTGTACTTTCCACAGTGCCTTACCCTTGTCCTGCTATTATCACATTCTGCTTTCTGACCTTAATGCCATCATCAGCACCTCCTTTAGCCAGCACCAACTAGCATTAACACCCCTTTGGCAATTTCTCCTATGCCCCCACCTATCGCTGGCCTTCTATAAAGCTTCATCTGTTCCACCCCCTTTAAACAATTGAAATTTCATCACATTTTTACTTCTCTTTGGCTCTGAAGAAGAGTCATACGGACTCGAAACATTAACTCTTTTTTCTCTCCACAGATGCTGTTCGACCTGCTGAGTTTTTCTAGCATTTTCTGTTTTTGTTTCAGAAAAATTAATGTCACTTTTGGGTCATGGATATGCCATACATGTAAAGAAATTACACTTTTGTTAATACATTTGATGGTTATGTGAATGTTCTTGGCAACTGAAGTCGTTATTTTGTGCTTTGAAATCCTCTTATTTCAAAGTTTAGCCTTCCTCCCACTGAGTGATAGTGTCCCACTGTGAGATTCGCATTCCTGTGATGTCACCCTCGGTTGAACTAATCTCTGCACCCTTATGTGAAGTCAGGGAGATGTGTTTAAATCTTTGTTGGAAGTGTGTGATGTAAGCGTTTCTCACCCTACTTCCTCAAGGAACACCACTGAGTGAGGGCAGTTCATTGGCATTGATATCCTTGTGGCATTTGTGTCTCCTCAGTGGTCATGGCAGAAGAAAAGACATGCAAGGAAGGTGTGCTTGCAACATTCGATGGTGGCGAAAGCTTCAAGTCTTCTCTTGCATCGCTCACGTTCCGAAGTAGACTCTCAGTTCCCAAAGTCAGCTCACTCACAGGGCCCCACAGACCAAAGCATAGATCACAGCCTGGTGATTCATGAGACTAGAATGCATGAGTGTGAATGCAGGACTTGTTCCTGCTGCAAGTGAGTGGACATCCCATGAGATGAAAAAGTGGCATTGAGGACAAGGAGAGACGTGGCCATATTCCCTCACTTAACTTTGCTTTTCCTGGAACTTGTCAGTAACTAACATATCATGGGCATGTTCTTCCTTCCTCCATGGTGTAATTGTGCTCATACTGACCCTCAGCAGCCTCCTGAGGTTCCTGTGTCACTGGATCTTCATCCTCTGATGAGCTCTCATCCTTCCCCAGTTCATTGTCTGGCAGGGTTTCACCTCTTTGTATTGCCAGATTGTGAAGGGTGCAACACATTGCGATGATGCAGAAACCCCATCAGGACTGTATTGTAGTGAGCCACCTGAGCGGTTCAAGCATCTGAAGCACATCTTCAGAAGCTCTTTGGTCTGCTCTATAATGGAATGCGTGGAGCTGTGAGCAGCGTTGTACCTCTCCTCGGACGGTCTCTGAGGGCGACATCAGCATTTCAGTGGATACCCCTATCCCCAAGTAGCCAGCCCTGCAAACCTAATGGCCCCTCAAAAATCTCAGGCACCTGGGAGTGACTCAGAATGTAGGAGTCAGGGCAACTCCCAGGGTACCATGGACAAATGTGCAGTATGTGCTTCCAGTATTCACACACCAGTTGTACATTGATGGAATCACAGAATCACAGTGCACAAGAGGCCCTTCGGCCCATTGAGTCTGCACTGACGTGAGAAACACCTGACCTACCCTACCTAATCCCATTTACCAGCACTTGGCCCTTAGCCTTGAATGTTATGACGTGCCAAGTGCTCATCCAGGCACTTTTTAAAGGATGTGAGGCAACTCACCTCCACCACCCTCCCAGGCAGTGCATTCCAGACCGTCACCACCCTCTGGGTAAAAAAGTTTTTCCTCACATCCCCCCAAAACCTCCTGCCCCTCACCTTGAATTTATGCCCCCTTGTGACTGACCCTTCAACTAAGGGGAACAGCTGCTCCCTGTCCACCCTGTCCATGCCCCTCATAATCTTGTACACCTCGATCAGGTTGCCCCTCAGTCTTCTCTGCTCCAGTGAAAACCACCCAAGGAATGATAGCCCTCGCAGTTTATAAACATTAGGGCCCGCTGCCATGGAGCCGGTATAATCATCTGGGTGCAGTCTATTGCAACCTGCACTCTTGGGAAGCCTGAGATGGTGGCAAAGCCGGTGAATCTTGCAGCCTGGCTATCTTTGTCCAGAGCAAATCTGACATAATGATGTAAAGGGCATCTGTGACCATCTTTATGCATCGATGTGTTGTAGACTGAGAGATGCCACACAGGTCCCCTGTTGGTCCTTGGAAAGTACCAAAGGCCAAGAAATTGAGTGCTGTGGCCACCTTCAAAGCCTCTGGCAGGGGATACCCTCCAACTCCACATGGTGTCAGGTCTTCACGAAGAATGTGGCATATGTAATGTACCAGAACTGGGGAGAAGAGCAGACGTGCACAGCATTGCCTCCCACTCATTTGTAAATAGGAGATTCTTCTACAATAAACCCTAGGTCTGGCGAGTCACCCCCATTGCCTGGGGGTCTCCTCCTGAACCTCCTGTTCATGCTCTAGCTTCGCTTGACCATGTCCCTCCTGCTGGAGCTGCACACGGAGTCTCCTCTCCCTCCTTTGCCTCCTCCATTGCATTAGTACATCGACAAGGGCAGCATTAAGCCCTGGATCCATATGTGCTTTTGCCTTCCTTTTGAAAGGAAACATTGAAGACATTAATGATTCAAGGGGCAAGAAAGTAAAGCTCAGGAGATGACAGTTTTGGAAACTGTCAGGGTCCATAGTTTTTCCTGACCTAATTACATGGTGGCTGATGCTGCCTTGTTCCTGAGACATGAGCACACACATCATGGTGACCAAGATGGCATTGCAGATATGTGACATCTTGAGCCCTGCATGGGATGCTAAAGTTTAATTGAGATGAGTGACCCAACCTAGCTCTGATGTGGCATATTAATGACCAATCAGTTGCGCCTGGTCAATGATTGGCTACCCTTTGACCCGTTGGAGAGTCAAATCTGGTGAACATGTGACAGGCCTTCATTGATGGAATGTCATGTGCCTCCTTCACTATTGCCTGCATTCACAAATTCAACATTCCATTCTTGAGATGCAGCGACTGTGATGTGAAGCCAGTGAGTTCTGAGTGGCCCTTTAACAGTCCTAATGAAGCAATTGGCTTTCAGTGGCTTTCATTGCAAGGTCTTCCTCCTTTCTAAGCAGACTCCTGTTCATTCCTGCAGCAACAAAGAGTTAGAGGCCGACCCCAGAAAGGCCCCCTTCGTGTTTATCGTGCCCTCTGACTGCCATTCCACAGCCTTCCCTCTCCATTGCCCCCTCATGTTTGCCTTTCCCCTGATTGCTATTCCACAGCCTTCCTTTCCTGTGCTTCTTGTGTTCGTCAACCCCACTCTGGCCTCACAGCCCACCCCTGGTTTAAGTGTTACTGAAAGTGGAGTCCTGCATGAGTGCCACAGCACAGTGGTGGTCTTTGGGACAATGTGGATGAAGAGCAGAAGCAGACCAACCCTGCAGCCCCGGCAGTGTGGAGTTCATCGCAACAAGACCAGTGCAGCACTATGGCAGGTAGGCTATGTATGTTCCACTCACTTCAAAGTTACCAGTGAACTGAAGTCCAACTTGTGCCCACCACCCCTTTTCAAACAGGTTTGAAGCCAACGTAATTTCCCACTGGCATGACACAAGATTATAAGGCCTGACAAGATCCCGGCGAGCAGCTGTTTTAATGAGCATTCATGACATGTTAATGAATGCAAATGGTGTTCATGCCGCTAATCGGCGCCATAACCGAACTGCCATAAACCCACCATTGCAAACTTTTTGTTATACCTGCAGATTTCCAACTTTTTACTTTCTGCTGGATTCTCAGCTCCTGCCCGCCACGAAACCCATCACAGGCGGGATGGGAAAATTCTGTCCAACATTTCAATTCCAGTATGACACTTTGGAACTCAATAACATGATTTCTTCTGACGGAAGGTCTTGGCAACACAGAGCTCATAGTAACAACGAAGTTCAAGAAGTCTCTGTCCATTCTCATTTATTTTTCTCAAGCAATAATGTCCAGGGCAAGAGGGCCATGCTCATGGTCTGCACCCACTCATATGTTGAAATTCCCCAGTAGGTAAAGATGTTCTGACTTAGGGATTCTGTTGATAGCAGTGTCAAGCTCCTCATAGAACTGTTCTTTCGGCTCTGTAGTGGAGCATAGTTTTGGAGTTTGATACTCATGAAGTTAACTGGCCCTGTTTGAGTTGAGAGGTGAATGGTGAGAACATGTTCTGAACCATTTGTGGGAAGGTTATAACATTGAGAGTAGCAAATCCCTTATAATGAAGCCTACACCTTGCTCTGGATTTCTTCTGAATTCTTCCCCTGCCAGGTGAAGGCGTTATGATTTTCTTTCAGTGATCCACTCTCAACGAACTTGGAGTTTGAGTGCCAGGACATGTTCACATGCCAGTGGGCCTGTACATTGCATGTCTGGGGCCAAGCCTCCTCTGAGTGCTCATAAAGCTTTAGCCTGGAATCACTGAGCAGCAGCTACCAGAGATTTTTCTGTCACATTATTCTCCTGGAACAATGGTCAGTGGTTAGCATACTAAGAGTCATGTGCTTGGCAGAACCAAGCAGAACCTGCAAAGGTCATCAACATGAGACATTAATCCTTCTCTTTATGCAGGAAGCATCCTGTAGTGTTTTCAGATTTTCTATTTTTATTTCACATTTCCAGCAGTTTGAGCACTTTCTTTGCTTCCTGTAGATTCCCTGCCCAAACATGGTCCCTCTTTCTCTCCATTGAATCAGAGTTGAGTCATTCAAACGCAAAACATTTGCGTTGCTCAAAAGAGCAGCCACAGACAAATGAGAATGTTTGAAAGAGATACAAACATTATTGGCAAATAAAGTCATGACGAAGCATCACTCATTTATGAAGATCATATGATCACTGTTGCTAAGTCAGATTGGTGAAAAATAACATGCTCTAAAGTGTATGTATTGGATAGATTAATGAGCAATTTAGAAAAAGGATGGTGGGTGGTAGAGGTACATCTTGGAGCAAGGCCAAATTTCCATTCCAACAACCATTAATGTTCCACGGAGTGCTGAGCTACCAGGCTGCCTTTTCAACTCATTTCCAGAAATGAACATTTCAGTAAAACTTTGCAGGAGTTAACTGGCAACCAAAGAAAAAAATATGGAACCAATATAATAAGTTACTTATTTCTAAGCAAGAAATTAACTACAGAACCTCCCTGTTGGCAACAGTCAGACTGCAGCTGCAATAAATAAAAGGCAGTTGCAGCCCAAACCCCAACCTACAGACTTTACACCCCCATTTTTCCCATTGAAAATACCTGTGCACCCCATCCCACCTCCATCAAGCTGATAATGTTAAGGTCCTCACTACTAAAACTAATGCTTCAAGCAAAAAGAAAATAATTCCACTGGAAAACGAGGGACTTTATATGGCACAGGCTTCAATAAAATTGCCAATGCTGAGTATGAAGTCGAATTTAGCTGAACTGTTTTGAATCATTTTTATTCCTCCTCCAAACCTCCAGATGCAGCCAAATTTTTGGTTTGGCCTCCAAGGAAATGGCATGGATTCTGACTGAACAGCTTGCTATTGTCAAAAGTTTCAACTACTTGCAGTGTGTTAAGATGTGCAGCCTTGTGATAACTCACCTGTGACCATTATCATTTATGAGCTTACACTGAGAGTGTCAGGAGTCCACTCTTCCTTGAAACATCATAACTAGATCTAATCTGTTTTCACCCAATATGCATTTCCATTCACTTTCCAATAGTGTTACTGGATGGCAATCTGGAGTACAAAATCTGGCTGATTTTTACTTCTCTTTCCCTATCCCAGGCCCACAACTATCACAACACAAAAGCCAAATTCTGCAGATGATGGAATTCCGAAATAAAACAAAAAATGCTGGAAATACTCGGCAAGTCTAACAGCGTCTGTGGTGAGAGAAACAGGGTTAATGTTTTGAATACCTTCCATCAAAACTAGAAAAAGTGAGAACTATTAGAAAGTTTTTTTTTAAAGTTAAGAATGAGAGCACTACTGCCACTCCACATCAGATCAGACAATTCAGCACAGGTGGAGGATTGCACCTAGAATATTCTTAGTTTGTATGGCACAAATACAGTTTACTTACCCTGGCATTATACTTACCCAAGGCCATGGGATCAAGCCCCACTTAAGCACATAACCTTGGCTTGACACACCATTTAGGTTGATACCGTACAATTGAAGGAATGCTGAATCGTTAGATGTAATGTCTTTTGAATGTTTCAGGTTAAGATCCCATGCCACTTCTCCTGGTATTCTGCTCAAAATTTATTCTTCGACCAACATCACTAAAACAGATTACGAGGACATTTAATTAATTGGTGTTTTAGCATTTTTCATTGTGAAAATTTTCTGCTCTATTTCCTACGTTACAACAGTGACTATTCTTCGAAAGTATTCCATGGACTGTGAAGCACTTTGAAACATCCTGAGGTCATGAAAGGCACTATATAAATGTAAATTTCTTTATTAGGGGAACATTGGGTGTCTTTCTAAAACAGAAAAATTATCTAATTTCATATTAGCAAATAAACTTGTCAGTGTGTTTTTTATTCCCCACAATCAACATCCAGCCATTGAGAACAAAAAAACATGCTGATGTCTTTGGGAAGTTCTTGAAGGAAGGAGTCATTGTGGCCATAGCCATTAATAGTGGTAGGTTTCCTTCTAAAGCTAACATAAAAACAGTTGATGTTGATGGAAAAAATAAATTGCCTACTGAAATGTTCAGTTTCCTTATGTGGAATGTAATATTAAAAAAATTAGGGCAAAAGCGATTTGCAGAATTGTATATAAATTGTGGGTCAGATTTTTTTAAATCAGAATTTCAGTGTCGTTGGCAAAGCTGACATTTATTGCCCATCCCTATCCTGCTGAGAATTTAGTAGTTGTCCTCCTTTTTGAATAGTCTGATATAACTGAACAACCTGCTAGGCCACTAAGAGGGCAGCTCACAGTCATACACTTCGGTGTGAGACCAGAGTTACAGGTTTCCTTCCGTCAAGGATATCAATGAACCAGTTTGGTTTTTATGACAATATTACAACTTCATTATCACAGTTTACTTCCAGATTTTCTTTCAAGCTATTATTTTGGGATTTGAACTCACATTTATAACTGCATTACTAGACCAGGCCTTTGAATAACTATTCTAGTAACGTAACCACTAAGCTACCATATCCCTAATACCCACATGACAATCATGATTTAATCACTGTAGATCTCTTTGATGTGATTTTCAAATGCAACGTCAACCCTTATTTTGAAGTCACTTTGTAGGATGACTCCAGATCCGTTGCTCGTTCCTTTGAATTGCTAATTGTTTTTAAGTGAAGATGGTGCTGTATCGTAGTTCCTGTTTTTTTTCCCTACATTGTTCTCATGCTAACAGCCAGATGACTCTATTCATAAGCAGAGGTACAAAGTCAGGACTTCTTTTGATATCTTCTTGGGTAGAGTAATAACAGTCACGACCTTAAGCAAGCTTAGAGCCTGTTTTTAAATACAAGTTGACTCCCACTTCCCAACGCCTCTTTATGCAGTAGTAGGACCCAGAAATGTAACACTGAACCCAGGCCCATGAAATTCAAACAGAATATACCAGTGAAGAAGAAACCTTAGCAGAAATCAAATGCAATCTGCTCCACTATTTGGGCCAGATTACTGGGATTTGTCGGCTGCAAGTTGACAGCACTGGGGCCCATCAAGGAAAACTTGGGCCAGATCTGCACTGAGCTATCTCCTCCTACTCCCTTGACAGGATTCCCCTCCCAGAGTCCTCTGATGAACTTAACGTGCTGCAGACCGTTCCTGTGAGTCCTTGACAGTGGCCAAATGCCACCAAAATCCTCAGTCCTGCTCACAGCCAGCAGTAATTTCTGCTAGGTTCAGCCAGGAGTTCGATCTTGCTGATGGGAATGAAACCAAGGAGTTAGATTCTCCCTAGACTCAAGCAGGGGAACACTGAAACTTCCATGCACTGATCCCACCCAGCATTAAAATCAAGGCCCTCTAGTCCAATTCCTTTTAATAAGGGGCAATAAATGTGGCTACTACAATAATTATGTTAACACAGCCTATCCTATATTCCAGGTTAGAGCATGCAACTTTTAACTAAATAATCATGCTGTGTTCCAACTCACTGGCCAAAGTACTGGATTGATGGATTCCATTTTGTGAATGAAGGATGTAGCCTTGGATGAACAGTTTGGTCATATTATAAACATCTTTCCACAAAAAAAGGACATGAATCATATGAATAATTGCTGCCTGTGTCTGTGTCATGGTAAGTGATCCAACACATGCTCAATACCTGAGGTTCTGATGATTTTACTCTCCACTGCTTATGGTGGGCAATGTTCAGCACTATTCGCGATTCCTCAGGTACTGAAGCAGTCCATGTCGAATTGCAGCAAGACCCAGATAATATCCAGGCTTGGGCTGACAAGTGGCAAGTAACATTCGTGCTGCACAAGTGCCAGGCATGACCATCTCCAGCAAGAGAGAATCTCACCATCATCCTGTGACATTCAATGGCATTGCCATCACTGAAACCCCCACTATCAACTTCCTGGGGGTTACCAACACATTAGGTCAGAGGCTAAGAATCCTGTGGCAAATAACTCACCTCCTGTCTCCTCAAAACCTGTCCACCATCTACAAAGCACAAGTCAGGAGCGTGATGGAATATCTACACTTGTCTGGATGAGTGCAGCTTCAACAATATTCAAGAAGCTCGACACCGTCCAGTCCACCTCATTGACACGGATTGATACCCCATCCACAAACATTTACTTCCTCCACCACCGATGCTCAGAGGCAGCAGTGTGTAACATCTACAAAATGCACTATGGGAACTCACCAAGGCTTCTTAGGCAGCATTTTCCAAACCACAACTGCTACCATCTAGAAGGACAAAAGCAGCAAATGTATGGAAACACCACCATCTGCAAGTTCCCCTCAAGCCACACACCATCCTGACTTGGAAATATATTGCTGCTCCTTCACTGTCGCTGGGTCAAAATCCTGGAACTCCCTTCCTCCCAGCACTGTTGATGTACCTACACTTCATGGACTGCAGCAGTTCAAGAAGGCAGCTCACCACCACCTTCTCAAGAGCAATTGGGGATGGGAAATAAATGCTGGCCCAGCCAGCGAAGCCCACATCCCATGAATGAACCCACATAGGTGTGGATTGTACCTTTGCATGGTCACCTCTCCGGTGCCTCCTTTCTGGTTAGATAACATAAGTTTCTCCAATGTTTCTTATGCAAATCCAACAATTAGGGAACAACCTTGTGACTCATTGCATTGCCTTCATTGGAATGTCTTCCTCATTCCTCAGCAATCAGATCTGGATACATTACTCAGATTGTGGTCTGATCAGAGAAGAATACAGTTTGAAAGTGAATTTCTCTAAATTCTACTGTTTATTCATGTATTCTATTGTTCTTGGCTATGTATTTTCCAGCATTTTTCCTTTCATGCTAAAAAATAATTTCTCCTGGAAGAGTTAAAGTTATTTAAATGGAAAAATAAAAGGACTTCAACGAACACTGGCTTTGTTAATTTTTGCTCCTTTGCATTTGACTGGACATGTGGAACATTCAGACTTCTCAGGCTCCAAGGTGGTTTTCAATTTCAGCCATAGCTATTCAACAGCATTTATAGAGTAGGTATGTTGCCTATTTTTCCTTCCTACATGCAACAACTCACACCTGCCTGCATTACATGTCGTATGCTATTGTTCTGCCTGCTCCCATGTTTTGTTTAGCTTATTCTATAGTTTCTAGGCCTGCTCTCTCAATTCCACTACCCCTCTTTATTTTATATTTTTTTCAAATTAAACCAGTTTGGATTGAGTTTTAGAATTCAAGTAATTGATTCAAATGAGCAACAATCATGGTCCCAAGTCAGAGCACTCGGCATCCCCCTCAGTTCTCTTTCCCCACCCTGGCTTTAACCATTGTTTTCTATCCTTCAGCTATTTGCTTATCCAAACCTAAATTTCCTCTGAATCTGCAGAGTTTTGATCTTAATTTATAACCTTTGGTGTGGAATCTTATCAATTGCCTTTTGGATTTCTAAGTGTCCAACATATACAGTTTACCACAGTAATCAAGAAATCAAAGCAATTAATCAGGCAGAATCTTCCTGTCTAAAATTGTGTTGACTGTTGTTTACTAAGCTGTCAAGCTACTTGTTGACATCATAAAATACAAAAATGGACCACAAGAAGTTTATAAATTGCAGAACAGAAGATTGAATTTCAGACGTTAAATTCTGCTAGCTCTTTATTAATGCATGGAACACAATTTTATTTCTTCCCGAATTGCCTTGAGATGTATTATAGCATTGTTTCTTGGCAGCACTAAGTAGCAGATTTATTATCCAACTTTAATTGAGTACCAATTTGTTTTTGACACCAACATATTGAAATTACCAAGAGCTATGGTGCTTTTGTGTTGTAAAAATGTTAACAATTGTGGCTACCTCCTAAGGACTTTAAACTAGCATGCCAAGGTGAAGATGCATGAAATTTGCATCAAAAAGGTTTGAAAATTTAGAAACATTGTCACATATTAAAGGAAATGACTCACTTTAAGAAATTATAACAAAAATCTAAAATCAAAATGGGAAGCAAACATGTTTACTACCAGCCTGGCCCATACCAATTGCTTGTACATACATTTAACCACACTGCAGGGACAAATTTCCAGGTATGGGCTTCAGGAACTTAGTTAATTTCCAACAACAATTTCTATCTGTGAGCGCTTAAATAGGCCAATTTACTTGCTGTAAGCACAGTGAATCTAGCCAATCGCTAATCCAGCATTATTCCATGCCAATTCAATGCCAATGATGTCAGCTGAACAGATGATGTTCACAATTGATGTGGTTTCTATGCTTGAAGACAAATAAATGTTCACAATTGATATGGTTTCAGGTCAGTTCTTTCCCTTGATCACTTTCAGATATCAAATGATCACTTAAAAATCACTTCCAAATGCAGAGTTTCACATCCAAGTGCAAGTTAACACTGTTGTGCACAGAATTCTGTCAAGGTTTTCAGGTAGGGCCAGCTGGAGTATTGTGTTCAAAACCAGGCATCACAATTTAGGAAGGATGACAAGACCTCAGAGGGTACAGAAGAGATTTGGTCGTGTGATATGGAAATACTGAAGAAGCTGGGGTTGTTCTCATAAGAATCATAGAATTGTTAAAGTAGAGAAGAAGGCCATTCAGCTATGGCAGCTTGCTGCAAAAGCAACTCAGCTCGTCCCACTCCCCTGCCCTTCTCCTCATAATCCTGCAACTTTTTTTCTTCAGCTGCTTATCCCTTTGAAAAAATATCTATTTCCATCACATTCTCAGTAGTGCATTCCAGACCCTAACCACTCCCTGCCTAAAAACAATTTTCCCTCATGTTGCTATTGGTTCTCAGCCCTTCTGCCAATGGGGCAGTTTCCCCTATCCACTCTGTCCAGACTACTCATGATTTTGAACATCTCTATCAAATCTCCTTTCAAACTTAGTCATAGAGTTATACAGCACAGAAACAAGTTCTTCGGCCGATCGTGTCTATGATGGCCATCAAGCACCTTTCTATTCTAATCCCATTTTCCAACACTTGGTCCATGGCCCTATATGCTATGGCATTTCAAGTGCTCATCTAAATACTTCTTAACATACTGTCTCAGGCAGAGTGTTCCAGATTCCAACCACACTGGGTGAAAAAATCTTTCCTCAAAACTCCTCTAAACCTCCTGCCCCTTACCATAAATCTATGCCCCCTGGTTATTGACACCTCCACAAGGGGAAAACTTTCTTTCTATCTACCCTATCTATGCCCCTCAATTTTGTATACCTCTACCCGGTGCCCCCTCAGCCTTCTCTGCTCCAAGGAAAACAACCCTAGCCTATGCAGTCTCACTTCAGAGCAGAAACACTCCAGCTCAGGCAAAATCCTGGTGAATCACCTCTGCACACCCTCCAGTGCAATCACATCCTTCCTATAATGTGGTGACCAGAACTGCACACAGTGCTTCAGCTGTGACCTAACTAGCATTTCATACAGCTCCAACATAACCTACCTGCTCTTATATTCTTTGCCTTGGCTAATAAAGGCAAGTATCCCAGATGCCCTCTTAATCACCTTATCTACCTGCTGCTGCCTTCAGAGCTTGATGGACATGTACACCAAGGTCCCTCTGATCCTCTGTACTTTCTAGGGTCCTACCCTTCATTGTGTATTCCCTTGCCATGTTAGTCCTCCCAAAATGTTTCACCTCACACTTCTCAGGATTAAATTCCATTTGCCACTGCTCTGCCCATCTTACCAGCCCATCTCTATCATTCTGTAATCTAAGGTTTTCTCCTCACTATTTACGACACCACCAATTTTCATACCATTTGTGAACATACTGACCATACCTCCTATATTCACGTCTAAGTTGTTAATGTGCACCACCAACAGCAAGGTTCCAGCACCAATTCGTGCAGTACACCACTCGTCACAGGCTTCCAATCACAAAAACAACCATCACCCTCTGCCTCCTGCCGTTAAGCCAAATTTGGACCCAATTTGCCAAATTGCCCTGGATCCCATGGGCTCTTACCTTCTTGACCATTCTCCCATGCGGTACCTTGTCAAAGCCTTACTGAAGTCCATGTAGACTACATCAAATGCACTGCCCTCACCTGCAAAACTAGTCACTTCCTCGAAAAATTCAATCAAATTTGTTAGGCATGATCTCCACCTGACAAAGCCACGCGGACTATCCCTGATTAATCCCTGCCTTTCCAAGTGGCGATGAATCCTGTCCCGAGAATCTTTTCTAATAGTTTCCCTACTACTGATGTTAGACTCACTGGCCTGTAATTACCCGGTTTATCCCTACTACCCTTCTTGAATAATGGTACCACATTTGCTGTCCTCCAGTCCTCTGGCACCTCTCCTGTGGTCAGAGAGAAGTTGAAAATTCATGTCAGAGCCCCTGCAATCTCCTCCCTTGCCTCACTTAGCAGCCTGGGATACACCTCATCAGGGCCTGGGGATTTATCCACTATTAAGCCCTCTAAAACCATTAATACCTCCTCCCTTTCAGTGCTAATTTGTTCAAGTATATCACAGTCGCCCTCCCTGATATCGACACCCACATTGTCCTTCTCTATAGTGAACACAGATGAAAAGTGATAACTCAAAACCTCACCTACATCCTCTGGCTCCATGCACAGATTGCCACTTTAGTCCCTAATGAGTCCTACTCTTTCCCTGGTTATCCTTTTGCCCCTAATATATTTATAAAATGCCTTGGGATTTTCCTTTATCTTGCCGGCCAGTGTATTTTCATGCCCCCTCTTTGCTCTCCTAATTACTTTTTTTTAAGTACCTCCGTACACTTTCTAAATTCCTCTATGTCTTCCACTGTTTTCAGCCCTCTGTATCTGCCATAAGCCTCCTTTTTTTCCCTCATCCAATCCTCAATATCCCTTGACATTCAGGGTTTCCTGGACTAGTTGGTACTACTCTTCACCTTTATGGGAACATGTTGGCCCTGAACTCTCACTATTTCCTTTTTGGATGACTCCCATTGGCCTGATGTAGACTTTCCTACAGGTAGCTGCTCTGAGTCCACTCAGGCCAGATCCTGTCTGAGCATATTGAAATCACCTTCCCCCAAATTCAGAACCTTTATTTCCAGTCCACCTTTGTCATTTTCCATAACTACCCTAAATCTTAGAATTATGGTCACTATCCCCAAAATGCTCCCCCACTGACACTTTGACCACCTGCCCGGCTTCATTCCCTAAGATTAGGTCCAATACTGCCCTTTCTCTTGAAGGGCTTTCTATGTGCTGGGTCAAAAAGCTCTCCTGGATGCATTTTAAGAATCCGGCCCCCTCTAAGCCTTTCACACTAAGACTATCCAGTTAATATTGTGGAAGTTGAAATCCTCTACTACTATTACCCTATTACATTTACATTTCTCTGAGATTTGCCGACATATCTGCTCCTCTATCTGCCCATGACTATTTGGAGGCCAATAGTACACTCCCAGTAAAGTGATTGCTGCCTTTTTATTTTTAAGTTCTACTCATATGGCCTCATTTGAGGAACCTTCCAAGATACCATCCCTCCTTACTGCAGTAATTGACTCCTTGATCAATAGTGCAATGCCATCTCCTCTTTTACATCCTTCCCTGTCACGCCTGAATATTCTATACCCTGGAGTATTGAGCTGCCAGTCCTGCCCTTCCTTCAACCATGCCTCTCTGATAACAACAATATCATATTGCCATGTGTTAATCAATGCCCTCAATTAATCTGCCTTACTTGTAAGACTCCTTGAGTTAAAATAGATGCAATCCAGCCTTGGATTATTCTCTTGTGCCTTGTGCCTCTTGTGTCTAAACTTGCTCTGCCTTCCAGAGTGACTTAGTTTCTCTTCTATATTTGGCTGTACATCATCCGACACTCCGCTCTGTATCCCACCCCCCTGCCAAATTAGTTTAACCTCCCCCCCTCCAAACAGCACTAGCAAACCTCCCCACAAAGATGTTGGTCCCATACCAGTTCAGGTGCAACCCATCCGACTTGTACAGGCCCCACCTTCACCAGAAACAGATCCAGTGATCCAGGAAACTAAAGTTCTCCCTCCTGCACCATCTCTTCAGCCATGCAGTCATCCTCTCTATCCTCCTATTCCTGTACTCAATAGCATGTGGCACAGGGAGTAATCCAGAGATTACAACCTTTGAGGTCCTGCTTTTTAATCTACCTAGCTCCCTAAATACTTGTTTTTTTTTTATTCAGTCATGGGATATGGGCATCACTGGCTAGGCCAGCACTTTTTGCCCATCCAAATTGCCCTCGTTGAGAGGGCATTTTTAAGAGTCAACCGCATTGCTGTGGATCTGGAGTCACATGTAGGCCAGACCAGGTAAGGACAGTAGATGTCCTTCCCTAAAGGGCATTAGTGAACCAGATGGGTTTTTACAACAATCGACAATGGTTTTGTGGCCATCATTAGAAATTCCACCATCTGCCTTGGTGGGATTTGAACCCAGAGCATTACATTGGGTTCTCTGGATTACCAGTCCAGTGACAATACCGCTACACCACCGCCTTCCTTTCACCTCATCCCTCTTTCTACCTATGTTGTTGGTACCAATGTGAACCACGACCTATGAATCTTTGCCCTCCCCCTTCAGAATGCCCTGCAGCTGTTCTATGACATTCTTGACCCTGACACCAGAGAGGCAACACACCATCCTGAAGTCATGTCTATGGCCGCAGAATTGCCAGTCTGCGCCCCTCACTTTTGAGTCTCCTACCACTATTGCTCTTGCACTCTTACTCCTCCCCGTTTGTGCAGCTGACCCACCCACAGTGCCGTGAACCCGGCTCTGGCTGCACTCTCCAGAGGAACATGCACCCTTTATGTTTTCCAACACAGAAAATTGGTTCTTGAGTGAGATGCACTCTGGCTTTCCTGACTACATTCCTGTTTCCCTTCTTCTGACTGGTGGTCACCCATTCCCTCTCTGACTACACTTCCTTAAGCTGCGGAGTGACCATATCTAAAAATGTGCTATCCATGTAACTATAGCCTCGTGGATGCACCACTGAGTTTCAAGCTGACGCTCAAGCTCTGAAACCTGTTGCTCAAGATGGTCAAGCCGGTGGCACTTCCTGCATGTGGTCATCCAGACTGCAAGGCATGTCTAAGAATTCCCACATGCTGCAGGCTGTACAACACAAGGGACTGCGCTCCCTTTCCATACCTTGTTTGCTTTTAATTATAAGACTACTTCTTAAATTTAAGCCAAGTAGAGAACTATTTAGTTTTTCTTTAAAAAAAATGCTGAGACTCTTACCTTCTGTAATGGCGCTTTCAAGTCGGAAAAAAGCAACCTACCCACTACCTACCTATCAGCCTCTTCCTTGTCCTGATGTCACTCCTTTTGAATTCCAGCACCACTGAATGTCTGGCTGAGAATGGCTCTTTAAGGAGAACAATACCAATTTGTCTAATTTACCCATGTAATTAAAGTCCCTCATCCCTGGAACCATTGTTGTAAATTTGTTTTGCACCCTTATTTCCCAAGCCTTCTTATCCTTCCTAAAGTGAGTGCCCAGAATTGGACACAATACTCCAGCTGAGACTGAACCCGTTTTATAAAGGTCCAACATAACTTCATTGCTTGTGTAACTCCATGCCTCTATTTGTAAATCCCAATATGCCTTTCTCAATGTGTCATGCCATCATCAATGATTTGGGCACATATCCCCCTGGGTGTCTCTATTCTTGCACAACCCCTGCTATAAAATACTGCCCTTTAGTTAGTATTGGCTTTCCTCATTCTTCCTACCAAAATGTAACTTTTCATACTTCTCTGCATTAAATTTAAATGATTTCCAGAGCCTTGCAATGCTGCCCATTCCACCAGCCTCATTATGTCACCTTGAACTCTATCATCATCCTTCTCACACTTCACAATACTTCCAAGTTTTTTGTCATCTGCAAATTTTGAAATTGTGCCCTGTGCACCCAAGTCCAAGTCAGAAAAGCACAGATGGAGGCCAATCTGGTAGCAACCCTTGGGGATCTCCACCACATATTTTCTTCCAGTCCAAAATACAACTGTTAACTGCTACTATCTGTTTCCTTTCAGTTAGCAAACTTTGTATTCATGCTACCAATTTCCCTTTTATTCCACGGGCTTCAATGTTGCTGGCGAATCTGTTTCTGGCACTTTATCAGGAGACTTTCAGAGGTCCATTTACATCACATCAATCACATTACCCTCATCAATCCTTTCTGCTACCTCATTAAAAAACTCAATTCGCTTAGTTAAACATGATTTGCCTTTAACACTCTAACTTATTCACATTTGTACAAGTGACTGTTAATTTTGTCCCAGATTGTCACCCCTAAAGGTTTTCCCATCACAAAGCTTAAACTGACTGACCTGTAGTTGCTGGGTTTCTCCTCACATAGTTTTTTTTTGAACAAGGGTGTAACATTGCTAATTCTCCAGTCCTCTGGCATCACCTGTCTAGAGAAGTTTGTGGCCAGTACCACAGCAATTTCTATGCTTACTTCCCTCAGCAGTCTCGGATGCATCCCATCTGGTCCTGTGAATTTATTAACTTTATGGGCAACTTGCAAGGCTCTGGAAATCATGCAGGGAAGCGGGATGATTGGCCTCCGTCAGTGCCTCAAATGACTCTCCAACTCAATGACTCGAAGTACAGCCAGCCTTTCTAATACTCTACCTTCTTTTTTATTTTATCAATTTTTAGTCCATCCAGTGTCTTAATCACCTTTCTCACCATGACTTGGACAGTATCTTCTTCCTTGGTAAAGACAGATGCAAATCATTTATTTAGTACCTCAGCTATGCCCTCTGCCTCCTTGCATAAATTCAATTTTTCATCTTCAATTGGCTCCACTTATTATTTCTTTTTTACTATTTATAAGCTTATGGAATACTTTTGGATTCCCTTTTAGGCTGGTTGCCAGTCTCTTTGCATACTCTCTCTTTGCCTCTTTAATTTCCTTTTACACCTCCGCTCTGAACTTTCTACATTTAATTAGATATTAGAGCAAGAGAAAGTTAAGAAGACATTTGATAGAGACATTCAAAATCATGATTGTTTTTCCTTATTTACTCTATCAAAACCAAGGAAAACCAAGGAAAACTCTTTCTAGTGAAAGAAGGTTCAATCACCAGAGGACACAGATTAAAGGTGATTGGCAAAAGAACCAGAGGCAACAAGAGGAAACTTTTACTTATGCAGTGAACTGGTATGATCTGAAATGCACTGCTGAGAGAATGTTGGAAGCAGATTCAATAATAATCTTCAAAAGGGAATTGGATAAACAGTCGAATGGAAAAATGCAAGGCTTTGGGAAAGATCATGGGTATCAGACTATTTGAATAGCTCAACCAAAGAGCTAGCAGAGACACATTGGGCTGAATGGGCTCCTTCTGTGCTGAATGATACTAGGAAAAAATAAACAAATAAAATTTAATAAATTAATCATATCATTTCGGTTTTTGCAATGGTCACGATTCATTCTATCATATCATATTCTCAGAATGAGCAAAGTCATGAGAGGGTTAAAATATAACTGTAAATAAAATATGTGTTTTAGTTTTGCTTCTTGTGAATGGTAAACCAATCTAGGATACAAATTTAATCTTGTACATGGTCGAGACAAATGCTTTGCTTTATTAATGTTTTCTGACTGTTTAACATAAATGTTTTGCCAAGTTAAATTAAAAGTAGTTGAACACAAAATGTAATAAGAACACTGTTGATTTCATTTCTTAATATTTTTGAACTCAGCCTATTTGAAACGTAAATCAGACTATCAAAAATGTGGAAGAGTAAAATAGCTGTATCCCTAGCATCTATTTGGCAGCTACAATTTCTACCTATTCGGTAGTTTATATCGCTTCAATTTTATCTAGACCACACTGTTTTAAAGTTTGCTTTGAAAGGGTGCTGCTGAAAAAAAATCGATCTTGCCTTTTTATAACTACTTTTTACTTATTTTCCAGCTTACCAAAATTTCCAGATCCTCGAACACAAATTATTTTGGTAAAAACAAAAAACTGCGGATGCTGGAAATCCAAAACAAAAACAGAATTACCTGGAAAAACTCAGCAGGTCTGGCAGCATCGGCGGAGAAGAAAAGAGTTGATGTTTCGAGTCCTCATGACCCTTCAACAGAACTAGGTGAATCCAAGGAAGGGGTGAAATATAAGTTGGTTTAAGGTGTGTGTGGGGGGGTGGGGGGGAGGGGGGGGTGGGTGGCGGGGCGGGCGGTTTTGGGTGGGGGGAGAGAAGTGGAGGGGGGTGGTGTGGTTGTAGGGACAAACAAGCAGTGATAGAAGCAGATCATCAAAAGATGTCACAGACAACAGAACAAAAGAACACCTAGGTGTTGAAGTCGGTGATATTATCTAAACGAATGTGCTAATTAAGAATGGATGGTAGGGCACTCAAGGTATAGCTCTAGTGGGGGTGGGGGAAGCATAAAAGATTTAAAAATATTTTAAAATAATGGAAAGGTGGGAAAAGAAAAATCTATATAATTTATTGGAAAAAACAAAAGGAAGGGGGAAGAAACAGAAAGGGGGTGGGGATGGAGGATGGAGTTCAAGACCTAAAGTTGTTGAATTCAATATTCAGTCCGGAAGGCTGTAAAATGCCTAGTCAGAAGATGAGGTGTTGTTCCTCCAGTGTTAAAATGGCAAATGACAGGGAGGTTTGGGTCATTCTTGCGGACAGACCACAGGTGTTCTGCAAAGTGGCCGCCCAGTTTACGTTTGGTCTCTCCAATGTAGAGGAGACCACATTGGGAGCAACGAATGCAGTAGACTAATTTGGAGGAAATGCAAGTGAAATGCTGCTTCACTTGAAAGGAGTGTTTGGGCCTTTGGACGGTGAGGAGAGAGGAAGTGAAGGGGCAGGTGTTACATCTTTTGCGTGGGCATGGGGTGGTGCCATAGGTGGGGGTTGAGGAGTAGGGGGTGATGGAGGAGTGGACCAGGGTGTCCTGGAGGGAATGATCCCTACGGAATGCCAATAGCGGGGGTGAAGGGAAGATGTGTTTGGTGGTGGCATCATGCTGGAGTTGGCGGAAATGGCGGAGGATGATCCTTTGAATGCGGAGGCTGGTGGGGTGATAAGTGAGGACAAGGGGGACCCTATCATGTTTCTGGGAGGGAGGAGAAGGCGTGAGGACGGATGCGCGGAAGATGGGCCGGACACGGTTGAGGGCCCTGTCAATGACCGTGGGTGGAAAACCTCGGTTAAGGAAGAAGGAGGACATGTCAGAGGAACTGTTTTTGAAGGTAGCATCATCGGAACAGATGCAACAGAGGCGAATGAACTGAGAGAATGGGATGAAGTCCTTACAGGAAGCGGGGTGTGAGGAGCTGTAGTCGAGGTAGCTGTGGGAGTTGGTAGGTTTGTAATGGATATTGGTGGACAGTCTATCATCAGAGATTGAGACAGAGAGGTCAAGGAAGGGAAGGGAAGTGTCAGAGATGGACCATGTGAAAATGATGGAGGGGTGGAGATTGGAAGCAAAATTAATAAATTTTTCCACATCCCGACGAGAGCATGAAGCAGCACCGAAGTAATCATCGATGTACCGGAGAAAGAGTTGTGGAAGGGGGCCGGAGTAGGACTGGAACAAGGAATGTTCCACATACCCCATAAAGAGACAGGCATAGCTGGGGCCAAATTATTTTGGGTTGGGTCTATTCAATCTTGTACATTTATGTCCTTTTATCTAAAATTAGGGTACTCATCTTACATGAAGAATGTTTATCATATATTTTCTCTCTTTGTGGGCTACGATGGGCATGGGAATTGTGATGCAAAATTAACCTGCATTGTCAATTGCAGTGAAAGCAACATGTCAACTTCATACTGCCGACTCATTTCAATGATTTCAGCACCCAGGCAGAGCTAACCTTGTTGTTGATTGGTTGGACACATCAGCAGGGGGCATCATGATTGGCTAGCATCAATTCAAACTTACTTGCACTGAGTAAAGTTAACCTGTACCCGTACCTGTATGGGGAGTTGCATTGTGGCAGCAGCAGGTACTGGCAGTTGTGAGGGAAGTGAACGTGATATGAGAAACAAGGAAGAGTGGCACAACATGGGAAAAACCAGGCTCTAAGGTTTTTAGACACTGCACTGGATGCCTTGATGGAGGAGGCGGAAAGGCAGAGAGATGTACTATATCTGCAAGAGGTCAGGAGGCCCTCCAAACACATGCTCAAAAGGCAGTGGGAAAAGATGGCTTTGGATATCAATGGAGTTAAGCTCTGCAGACCCGGGTGCAGTCCTCAAGAGTTTCAGTGATCTCATATGAGTGGACAAGGTCTGGGGATGCATCTTCAAATACCACATTTCACTAACAGCTCGACTCGCCTCAGACATTGCTCAATTCACCATACTGGCATCACTTACCTGCCAACAATATCGATCAACCACAATTCAAACCTAATATTCATATGTTCCACCCCATCCTCACACACTGA